>NW_026652276.1:95784391-95803831 GCF_009828535.3 Hylobates moloch
GCCAGGCTGGTCTTGAACTCATGATCTCAAGTGATCCTCCCACCTTGGCCTCCCAAAGTGCTGGGATTACAGGCGTGAGCCACCATACCCGGCCTCTTTTTTTATGTGTTTTTTGTTTTTGTTTGTTTATTTGAGACGGAGTCTTACTCTGTTGCCCAGGCTGGAGTGCAGTGGTGAGATCTTGGCTCACTGCAACCTCTGCCTCCCAGGTTCAAGCAATCCTCCCACCTCAGCCTCCCAAGTAGCTGGGATTACAGGCATGTGCCACCACGCCCTGCTAATTTTTGTATTTTTAGTAGAGATGAGGTTTCATCATGTTGGCCAGGCTGGTCTCGAACTCCTGGCCTCAGGTGATCCACTCGCTCTCACCTCGGCCTCCCAAAGTGCTAGGATTACAGGCTTGAGCAACCGCACCTGGCCGATTCTTTTTTTTTTTTTTTTAAGAGTTGGGATCTCGCTCTGTCACCCAGGCTGGAGTGCGGTGGTGCCATCATAGCTCACTGCAGCCTGGACCTCCCAGGTTCAAGCAATCCTCCCACCTCAGCCTCCCAAGTAGCTGGGACCACAGGTGCACCACCACCACACCTGGCTAATGCTAATGTTTAAAATTTTCTGTAGAGACAAGGTCTTGCTCTGTTGCCCAGGCTAGAGTGCAGTGGCATGATCACAGCTCACTGTGGCCTCGAACCCCTAAGCTTAAGCGATCCTCCCATGTCGGCCTCTCAAGTAGCTGGGACTACAGATGGGCACCACCATGCTCAGCTATAGCATGAACTCTGATGGTCAGAAGGGTGAGGGGCCAGAGGCAGGACCCTCCAGGCAGAGAGACCAGCCCAAGACACAAATCTGGGAAGCATGAGGGACCAGGTCGCAGAGGGTGGGGGCCCTAAATTAGACCAGGGGACATACCCCACATCTTACCCAAGAGCAGCAGAGTGCTGAAGGGCTGCCGACGGGCTGGTGGGCACACAACAGCTGTGGTCCTGGGGCTCTGGCAGCTGAACAGCTGTCTGTGCCAGCCCAGTGCCCAGACCCCAGGACCAAGCAGATGGTCACAGAGCACTCTCTCTTCTGTGCAAGGCCAAGCCACCACCGGGTACCAGGCTGCATGTGGGGGCACTCCCAAATGACCACCCATCCTTCCATCAGCCCTGGGTGGGCTTTTGCCATTTTACAAGAAATGGGAGGCTCAGAGAGGTTGAGAAATGTGATCAAAGACACACAGCATAGCTAGGGGTTGAATCCAGGACTGCTGGGACACCAGAGGAGAGAGTTTTCAGCAGAGCACGTGTGCGTGTGTCTGTTGTTGTGAGTGTCTGTGTCAGCCTGGCGGTGGCCACGGGTGTCAGAGCCGACTCCTCCCAGCTCCAAAGACGACTGTGTGCCGTGTCCCCAACTCTGACCTCATAATGATAGCTGGGAACCGGTGGGAATATTGACACCGTGGAAATTAGCAACTGCTACAAGTCAGAATGCTGAATGTGTTAAATACTGACCAGTCCAGCACTGACTGACAAGTGTGTGCATCTACGTGAGATTGAGTGTGTGTGTGTGTCTTTGTGTGTGTGAGTCTTTGTATGTGTGTGTCTAGGTCTGTCCATCTGTGCGGCGCCTTTGTCTCCTGCTTTGCTCATCCGTCTATCCCTATCTGAATCTCTGTGCACGCCTCTGTGTGTCTGAATGTGTCTGTGTGTGTCTGTGTGGCTGTGGCTGAGTGTGCTTCAGTGTGTGTGTGTCTTGCATGCATGTGTATGTGTGTGTCTATGTGTGTGTCCAAGCACATATGCATTTCTGTGTGTGACAGCGTTTTGGGGGTGTTTGTGTGTGTGTGTGTGTCACTGTGTCTGTGTGTGTTCATGTGACTGTGTGGCCTCTCAAGCGGAAGATGATGGTTTCAACTGAAATTGAGGCTGACGCTTTCCACTACAAAGCTCAATTTGCTTGCAAATGTCCTTCAAGAGGCAGAGGAGACAGGAGCGGAGGGGGCGGGAGGCAGGAGCCAGACAGAGGCAGCGACCGGCAGCAGAAACGACGTCACCGGGCAGATTCCAAGAGCGCCCCAAGACCAGTGGGATGTCACCCACCCCTGGAGGCACTGTGGATCCTAGAGGAGACTCTGGCAGGCCCCAAATACAACCCTTGAGAAAGTAGTCATTTGGGAGGATTCGGAGTGATAAAAATATAAAGTTTGTTGCTTGCGAAAATCACTTGTGACTTAAAAGCCTGCATCTCCCGTTGTCATGGAATTGACAATACCATTGAGGATCAAAGGGACAAGAATAGAAGAGGAGCTCTGTTTCCCACGTGACTACTGGAAGCCTTTTCTCCCAAGCTTCACGCTCTCTCCTCCCTCTGAAGAAGACTCTAGAGACTGTAGTGCAACCCTCCATCACTCAAAAGCTAGGACCCTCTCTGTTCTGGACAGACACCCCTTATCAGGAAGAGCCCCACCTCCCCAACCCCAGCTGGCTGCCGTCCAGCTGCCCCACCCTCCTGGCCCCGGGCAACCATGTGACCCAAGCTGGGCCAATCAGATTCTCCCCTGGGATTTTTCACATTGGAACCAAGGGAGAAGGGTTGGGCCCTCCCGGGAGATAAAAATGGATGGCTGTGTGGGTGGTGGCTGACGCCTGTAATTCCAGCACTTTCGAAGGGTGAGGTGGGAGGATCACTTGAGGTCAGGAGTTCAAGACCAGCCTGGACAACATGGCCCATCTCATAGACTTGATGGCCAAGGCCCCAAGAGGAGGCATGACTTGCCCAAGGCCATACAGTGCAGGGTGCCGGGCAATAAAGTCCCAGAGACGCTCCCTTCCTCCTGCAGGTCAAAGCACCACAATCCAAAGTGCCCTCCGCTCCTGAAGGCTCAGAAGGGAGCCGCCCCATCAATTATTAAATGTCCTTAAAAGCCCAAGAAAACTGAGATGGGACTGGATCAGAAGCCATCAGACCACTCACAACCTTTGGCTAAAAAGGAAAAATTAAGGCCAGGCGTGGTGGCTCACACCTGTATTTCCAACACTTTGGGAGGCTGAGGTGGGTGGATCACTTGAGGTCAGGAGTTCGAGACCAGCCTGGCCAACATAGCAAAACCCAGTCTCTACTAAAAATACAAAAATTAGCCAGGTGTGGTGGTGGGTGCTTGTAATCCCAGCTACTCGGAAGGCTGAGGCAGGAGAATTGCTTGAACCCGGGATGCAGAGGTTACAGTGAGCCAAGATCGCACCACTGCACTCCAGCCTGGGTGACAAAAGCAAAACTCCATCTCAAAAAAAAAAGAAAAATTAAAGTCATGGGGAGTTAATCCACGTATTGCAGAAGGCAGGAATTCTCAGTGTTTTGGCATCCCTGGGATAACGACAAACCTTGCTTAGAACAAGATGTTGGGAGCCACAGAGCGGTTTCCAGGTAGTCCCTTTGACATCTTGGGGGAGTGGGGAGGGTCCTGTGAAATGTGACTCTCACACTCACCTCAGCTGCACAGGCAGGTGCTCCAAGAATTCATAGGTGAACTTTTAGCTAAGGACAGAGTTCTTTCCCACCCTCCCCTACATGCATATTTATTTCGCCCAACAAAACCTGACTTTTACACACATTTCATAAAGCAATGCGCATTCTGCATTCCCACGGAACGTTATATTGTGTGCATTGCTTCATCTCACCAGGCTTCGTTTTTAAGAACTTCCCTCTGCCTGGGTGTAGGTGGCTCACAGCTATAATCCCAGCACTTTGGGAGGCTGAGACCGGAGGATTGCTTATGTTCTTTATGTTATCTAGCCTGGGCAACATAGTGAGATCCCATCTCTACAAAAACAAAAAATTAGCCAGGCGTGGGGGTGCATGCCTGTTAACTACTCGGGGGGCTGAGGCAGGAGGATAGCTTGAGCCCAAGAGGTCAAGGCTACAGTGCAGTGAGCTATGATCGCACCACTGCACTCCAGCCTGTGCAATAGAGCAAGACCCTGAGACTCTGACTCTTTTTTTTTTTTTTTTTTTTTTTTTTTGGAGACAGAGTCTAGCTCTGTAGCCCAGCCTGGAATACAGCAGCAAGTCCTCGACTCACTGCAACCTCCACCTCCTGGGTTCAAGCAATTCTTGTACCTCAGCCTCCCAAGTAGCTGGGATTACAGATGTGCACCACCACACCCAGCTAATTTTTGTATTTTCAGTAAAGATGGGGTTTCCCTACGTTGGCCAGGCTGATCTTGAACTCCTGACCTCAAGTGATCTGCCATACCCTGACTCTTAAAAATGAAATAAAATAAGGCTGGGCGCGGTGGCTCACGCCTGTAATCCCAGCACTTTGGGAGGCCGAGGCGGGCGGATCATGAGGTGAGGAGATCGAGACCATCCTGGCTAACATGGTGAAACCCCGTCTCTACTAAAAATACAAAAAAATTAGCCGGGCGTTGTGGTGGACGCCTGTAGTCCCAGCTACTCAGGAGGCTGAGGCAGGAGAATGGCGTGAACCCGGGAGGCGGAGCTTGCAGTGAGCTGAGATTGCGCCACTGCACTCCAGCCTGGGTGACAGAGCAAGACTCCGTCTCAAAAAAAAAAAAAAAAAAATGAAATAAAATCAAGTTAGTGTTGTAAACATGAAATATGCTGCTCTCAAGAATTGATGTTCAGGCCGGGCATGGTGGCTCACGCCTGTAATCCCAGCACTTTGGGATCCTCCCAGCAGGAGGATGACTTGAGCCCAGGAGTTCGAGACTAGCCCAGGCAATATGGTGAAAGCCCATCTCTACAAACCCCACAACAATTAGCTGCGTGTGGTGGCATGGACCTGTGGTCCCAGATACTCGGGAGGCTGAGGTGGGAGGATCACTTGAGTCCAGGAGGTCGAGGCTGCAGTGAGCTATGATGGTGCCACTGCATTCCAGCCTGGGCAACAGAGCAAGACCCTGCCTCAAGAAAAAAAAAAAAAAAAGGATGCTGTAGGAGTTAGGACCAGAGAGATGTGCTGTTTTCGGTGAACTTTCATGTTACTGATGATGAAGTAAAGTATCCAAGAGTGACTCTGCACACCCGAGAAACACCCTGAGTGTGTCCCATCTCCCAGCAGCTCAGCACGCTTTCTGCTCCACCCCAGGGTCCACGTGGTCATCCCGGGGCCACCTTTTATTTGATCATAAAGTTTTTTGGTGGCTCTTGCCTCTCTGAGACCCCAACAGAAAACAGTAGATTGAGATCGGGGTAATTCAAGGAGGGTTATTTACAAAGGGATGGTTCACACAAGGGAGGACAGGGGGTCAGGAACCGCCCGGCACTACGGTGACCTGGGATAGCAGAAAAAAGAGCTGTGACCAGCAGGGCACAGTGGCTCAAGCCTGTAATCCTAGCACTTCGGGAGGCCGAGGTAGGCGGATTGCCTGAGCTCAGGAGTTTGAGACCAGCCTGGGCAACATGGTGAAACCCCATCTCTACTAAAATACAAAAAAAACAAATTAGCCAGGCATGGCGGCATGTGCCTGTAATCCCAGCTACTTGGGAAGCTGAGGCAGGAGACTTGCTTGAACCAGGGAGGCAGAGGTTGCAGCAAGCCGAGATTGCACCACTGCACTGCAGCCTGGCAACAGAGCGAGACTCCGTCTCAATTTAAAAAAAAAAAAAAAAAAAAAAAAAAAAAAGAGCTGTGGCTGCCGCTAAGCCCAAACCAGTAGGGAAGGACTAGACACTAGAATCTTTTTTTTTTTTTTTTTTTAGATGGAGTCTCACATTCTCGCCGAGGCTGGAGTGCAGTGGCGAGATCTCGGCTCACTGCAAACTCCACCTCCCAGGTTCAAGCCATTCTCCTGCCTCAGCCTCCCGAGTAGCTGGGACTACAGGCGCCCGCCACCACAGTTGGCTAATTTTTTGTATTTTTAGTAGAGACGGAGTTTCACCATGTTAGCCAGGATGGTCTCAATCTTCTGACCTTGTGATCCTCCCGCCTCAGCCTCCCAAAGTGCTGGGATTACAGGCGTGAGCCACCGCGCCCGGCCCAAGACACCGGAATCTAGAATGAGAGAGAGGGGCCTCGGGAAGCCGTGACCTATGTCAAGGAACACTCTAGACAGGGTGACCTCACGGGGAGGGAGTCAGGGAACATATGGTTGACCTCGAATCCCTCTCTCACTCCCTCCAACCCCCTGTTGGTGTCTTCCTTCCATTAGCCAAATCTCACTGGAAGACAGAGGCAGGGAGTCCATTGATGTGGCCCATACAGGGCAGTTCCCCAGGGCACTGAGCAGGGTGGAGAAGGGCAGGGCGAAAACAGGATGAAATTTGCACAGTCTGGTGACAACCCCTCCCAGGTTATACTGGCCAGTGGCTGCTGAGAGATTTGAGCACGAGGAGCCAGAAGAAACCTACTGCAGGGCTTGTCTTAGTCCATTTGCTATCACTACAACTGAATACCTGATGCTCGGTAATTTTTAAAGAAAACAGCCAAGCGCGGTGGCTCATGCCTTTAATCCCAGCACTTTGGGAGGCTGAGGCGGGCAGATCACAAGTTCAGGAGATTGAGACCATCCTGGCTAACACGGTGAAACCCCGTCTCTACTAAAAATACAAAAAAATTAGCCGGGCATGGTGGCAGGCGCCTGTAGTCCCAGCTACTTGGGAGGCTGAGGCAGGAGAATGGCATGAACCTGGGAGGCGGAGCTTGCAGTGAGCCCAGATTGTGGCACTGCACTCCAGCCTGGGTGACAGAGCAAGACTCCATCTCAAAAAAAAAAAAAAAAGAAAGCGATTTATTTCTTACAGTTCTAGAGGCTGGGAAGCCCAAGGCTGTGGGGCTGTGTCTGGTGAGGACCTTCTTGCTAGTGGGGACTCCTCTCTGCAGAGTCCCAGGGAGGCACAGGGCATCCCATGGTGAGAGGGCTGAGCATCTTATCTCAAGTCTCTCTTCTTCTTATAAGCCACCAATCCCACTCCCATAATTAATGAATGGATTACTCCATTCAGGGGGCAGAGCCCACATGACCCAATCAGCTCTTAAAGGCCCCACCTCTCAATACTGCCGCATTGGGGATAAATTTCAACATGAGTGTCGGAGAAGACAAACATTCAAACCACAGCAGGGCTTCTTAGCCTTTGAGGGAATCAAGGAGAATTTGATGAAATCCATCGATTCCTCCTCCTGGAAACAGGTACATCCACATGCCTTCAGTTCCAAGTGGCAGAAACGCCACTCAAACGGCTTTATGCTAAAAAGGGAATTTACTGGCCCACAGTGTAGGTGTCAGGTAAGGCTAGATCCAGGGACACAAGTAATGCTGCCAGGGCTCTGGCTCCATCTGCTGTTCTGTTTGTCTTCATGAACTTCATTCTGCACGTAGGTGCTGGGCACATGGCAGACAGGTGTCTACGGCAGCTTGATCTTATCTCTCCAAATTGAGGTGACATAAAATAAACCCATCCAGGAAGACCTCATAAAAGTTCCAAGGAAGGCTCTGACAGGCTAGGCTCGAGCCATATGCCCTTCCCTGACCAGCCTCTGTGTTCCAATGGATACTGTCCCGTGACTGGCCTCAGTGACGCTTTGGTGACTCACAGCCCTACCTGCCCCCAGGGTGGATGGGGTGGAAGCTTCCCAAACCAATACACACTATAGCCACTTTGGGAGGCTGAGGCGGGCAGATCACGAGGTCAAGAGATCGAGACCATCCTGGCCAACATGGTGAAACCCTCCCTTTACTAAAAATACAAAAGTTACCCAGGCGTGGTGGTGCGCACCTGTAGTCCCAGCTGTTGTGTGCAGCCTTCCCCTAAGACACACAACAGCGCGGGGACCACAGGCCAGCATTCACCCCTTTTCTTTGCAGGTAGAGAAACGGAGCCACAGATCAAGGTCACCCAGTGAGTGAGAAGCAAAGTCTGGAGCTGAGGCAAGTTTTTCAAATTCCTCATCCAAGGCTTTCTCTTGGAAAGCCCAAAGCTTATTAAATCCTTAAAGGGCATTATCAACGGGACGTGCATTGAGTTTCCTTAATCCTGCAAGAGGATTAGGAGAATTCAGCCAAGATAAGCTCCTTCAGGGACAAACCAGCCGCCTCTCACCAACCCGTGCTCTTAGCGAGCTGGGACCAGCCCCTTCAAGGAGCCTCGACCTTGGGACCCATCCCCACCTCAACAGGCTCACAGCCCATAATTATAACAACCACAGCCGTGTTCAGACAGCCCAGGAAGGCTTCCAAGGGGACTGGTGTTTTTAGAAGACAAAACAGCACAAAGAAAGATATATAGTCTGAGGCTGGGTGCAGTGGCTCTTGCCTGTAATCCCAGCACTTTGGAAAGCTGAGGCAGGAGGATCACTTGAGCTCAGGAGTTTGAGAATGGGCTGGGCAACATAGTGAGACCCTGTCTCTACAAAAATTTTTTTAAATTGTGTAGCTGGGACTACAGGCGTGGTGGCATGTCCCTGTAGTCCCCACTACTCAGGGAGGCTGAGGCAGGAGAATCACTTGAACCCACAAGTTTGAGGCTGCAGTGAGCTATGATTGCGCCACTGCAGTCCAGCCAGAGCAACAGAGCAAGAGCTTGTCTCTAAAAAGAAGATACGGAGGCTGGAACTTGAGGTCATACCTACCCCTAAGTATACAAGGCCTGGGATGAGGGCCAAATGATGAAAGGCTCACACATCATACCTAAGAGTTATAAATCAAGCGGAAAAACTGCTAGGCAAATACATTCTGTCTCATACTTTTCTTTTTTTAATTTTTTTTTTTTTAGAGACAGGGTCTTGCTATGTTGCCCAGGCTGGATTCAAACTCCTAGGCTCAAGCCATCTTCCCACCTCAGCCTCCACCTGAGTAGTTAAGACTAGAGGCAGGCACCCAGCTCCTGTTTCATATCTTTCTTTCTTTTTTTCTTGTTTTTTAATTTGAGACAGAGTCTCGCTTTTGTCACTGGGGCTGGAGTGCAGTGGTACAATCTCAGCTCACTGCAGCCTCTGCCTCCCAGGCTCAAGCAATCCTCCCTCTTCAGCCTCCCAAGTAGCTGGGACTACAGGTGTGCGCCACCACGCCCGGCTAACTTTCGTATTTATTGTAGAGTTGGGGTTTCACCATGTTGCCCAGACTATATTCAAATTCTTGGGTTCAAGCCATCCTCCCACCTCGGCTTCCTGAGGCTCTGGGATTAGAGGTGCGAACCACGGCACTGGTCCGTGGTTGATTTCAAGGTGCCGAGATGACATCAGTGGACTTGGATATGGGGAGAGAACGCGGCTGCACAGCACACTGTCATTTGGCGTTTCCATCCTACAAGGTACCAGGGACGGAAATAACCTGGAGAATGCAGACCCTAGTCAAATAATTAGACAGTGATGAGTTTTGAGTTTGTATTACCTTTGTACGTTTATTACATTCCATTTTTAACCATGGCTGGCCAGGCGCGGTGGCTCATGCCTGTAATCCCAGCACTTTGGGAGGCTGAGGCAGGCAGATCAGAAGGTCAAGAGATCGAGACCATCCTGGCCAACATGGTGAACCCCCCCCCCCCCCCCACTAAAAATACAAAAGTTAGCCAGGCATGGTGGTGCGCACCTGTAGTCCCAGCTCCTCAGGAGGCTGAGGCAGGAGAATCACTTGAACCGGGGAGGCAGAGGTTGCAGTGAGCCGAGATCGCACCACTGCACTCCAGCCTGGCGACAGAGCGAGACTCCATCTTAAAATAAAATAAAATAAAATAAAATAAAATAAAATAAAATAAAATAAAAAGATAAATAAACAGTGGCTGAGTTTAACAACCTTCTCGCAATATTTCCTGAAAATGTGCTAATCGGCTGTCTGGAGCTGCTAGGGGCAGTTCCAGGATAGCACAGAGCTGTTCCCTCCAGCGAAGGAGCCCACGTCCACATCCACGTCCACTCACGGCCAAGGTGATGTGCCCCAGCCTCACCAAGGGGTCCGGTGCGGCCAGCAAAGGCCTCGCGTGGGCCAATTTCCACCGAGCGGCCTGATATCCCCGGGAGTTTTATTGATCCTATTGACCACGGCAAATGGCCGCTGGACACCAATTCAGTGCCAGCCCAGGCTCAGGGACTGCCACACGTGGTCCATGTAACTCACAGTAATCCTGTGCCATGGTTACCCCACGTTACAGCTGAGGCCACTGACGCTCAGTAAGATGAAGGCGCTTGTCTTAGGTCACATGGTTAGGAGGCGGGAAGACTCAGACGAGAAACTTTTCTTCTGTCCTGACTAGGGGAGAAGGGCAAGGTGGGGGAAAGGGCACCTATCCCCAAGGAGCTACCTCTGAGGCCCGGCCTCCAGGGACCCTGATGAGGAGCTGAGTAGTTCCAGGTGGGGAGGAGCAATCCTCTCTTTTTCCCTGTCTCCCTCTCTTTCTCCCCTTCCACTTCTCTCTCCCTTTCTCTCCTGTCTCCCTCCGTCTCTCCCTCTCTCTCTCTCTCACCCCCTCTGTCTTTTCCTGTCTCTCCCTCCCTCTCTCTCCCTCCCCCCCATCTACCTCTTTTTTTGTTTTTTTTGAGACAGAGTCTCCCTTTGTCACCCAGGCCGGAGTACAATGGCGTGATCTCGGCTCACCACAACCTCCGCCTCCCAGGTTCAAGCGATTCTCCTGCCTCAGCCTCCTGAGTAGCTGGGATTACAGGCACCTGCCACCATGCCCGACTAATTTTTGTATTTTTAGTAGAGATGGGGTTTCACTATGTTGGCCAGGCTGGTCTCGAACTCCTGACCTCAGGTGATACGCTCACCTCAGCCTCCCAAAGTGCTGGGATTACGGGCGCGAGCCACTGCACCCAGCCTCCACCGCCACTTTCCATCTCTCTGTCTCTGAAATACCCCAGCCAAGGATCCCACCCTGTGTACGGCCCCCTATGTGACCAGCTGCTTGGCAGGGCCTGCGCCGCTGCTCTCAGGGACAGGTGCCTGGCATAGGCGGGGAGGCACTCTCTCTCGGTTTACTTTTCTACAGCATACATTTCTGGATTGGTGAAATATTATCTTTGTCTTTAGAGGGAACAATAAAGCTATTTTCAGCTTGGGAACAAATGAGTCCAATGGTAAATAAACCCCCAAGGCCGGTGCTGGGCAGGCCGGCGCTGTCGTCACGGTGGAGGCTGCCAGCCTTCCTTCCCGGGAAGGGCTTGGTCTCAGGGTGGGGGCTCAGAAAGGACGTGCGGAGCCCAGGAGCAGAGAGGCGGGAGGGGAAAGGAGACAGGGAGCATCCTGGAGTCACGAGGCTGGACAGACCCTCAGGTTTTACGGATCCAGACATTGAGGCCCAGAGAGGGTAAGCGCCCTGCCCCAGGACACACAGCCTGCAGGTGCCTGGTCCCACTTCCTGGAGCTCTGCCGGGCACCACGGCTCCAGGGAGTGCTCCAGTGTTTTCTCAGCACTTGGGAACAGATGGCTCCAACTCTCACCCACGGACGCCAAACATTTTCCCTGGTTACCCTGCTAATTTGCTCACAGCCTCCTCTTGTAAATAGAGAGTACAAAGGCTCCTCCGAGTAGCATGTCTGCCGGGCAGACGCTGATGCCATGGGGAGAGGCCTTAGAAGGAGCACAGGAAAGTCCCAGGTAAGAACCAGGTAAGGCCAGGATCCTTGGCTGACCTGGGGGTCGTGGGAAGGACAGTGGCTCGGGGCCCAGGCAGACCTGGGTTCAGGTCTTGGCTCTGTGCTCCCTTGGAGCCCGGCTGGGAACCTTGCACTGGCCTCAGGCCCTCTGGCATCAGTTTTCTCATCTGTGAAATGGGCACGTTAATGTCAAAGGCGTAAAACAGGAGCTATTATATAGGCGCGCTCAGGGACTGCACGAATCTATAGGAATCTAGCCATCCTTCCTGCCTTCATCTGGGGTCAACAGGGTTGGGGCTACACCCTGGGCAGCATCCCTGCCCCTCCGTCCCCAACAGTAGTCCCTTCACCCAGCCCTTTTGACAGAATTCTTTCAACAACACTTACCGGGTCCTCCTCGGTACCCAGCCCTGTCATGAGGCCCAGAGAGGAGCTGATTCAAGCCTTCTACACTGGGTGGCCTTGGACAGCTGCCTTCACCTCTCTGGGCCTCATTCCCTTGAACCTCCCACAGAGGTCACAGGGAGGATTCCATGAGATGATGTGTGCTCAGGGTGCTCAGTGTCACTCCTATCATGCAGCAGTCAGGGAAGGCTTCCTGGAGGAGGCAACACTAGTCCTTACACCTTACAAATGCATGGGCATGATTGGGTATGGCTGGTGCTTCCAGTGGGGGATTGGGTGGGGAGGCACCTCATGGGCTTGAGCAGGGCCTGGAGTGCCCAGCTGCATGGAGGGGTTTGGAGCCGGCTGGAAAGGGGACTCCAGGCCGACCTTGGGTCCCTTGGGCCTCCCTCCCCCGTAACCTCGTTCACAGCAGCCCAGCTGGTAATGAAGTGCTCCTTCCAGCCTGGAGCCGGGCCAGGAGCCTCCTCCGGTCCTGGGCCTGCCTCCAGCTGCTGCCTGCAGTCCCAGGAAGACTTTACCACACCTCTCTGGCCTGGGGTGTCCTGGGGGATGAAGCTTCAGGAGGCCACCTGTGGCTTGGGGCCCCAGTCCCAGAAGCCTGGCCTGGGGTGCACCTCTCTGGTCTTCAGGAAGAGGGGCCTGGAATGAGAGTGGGGGCGTCCAGTGGGGCAGCTTAACCAGGCAGGGCTGACGGGACCGTGGCTTGGGGAGGGACCGGGGCCTGGCTAGGAACCAGAATCTGCCTGGCCTCACTGTGTGACCTGGGTGAGCTCCTCTACCTCTCTGAGCCTGGGCTTCCCATCTCTCTGGGATGTCTCCCCTCCTGTAATCACTGTGAGATTCTGAGCAGAGGACACTCTTGGCCCAGAGCCTGGTGCGTAGCTGGTGTGGTGAGCACCAGCCCCTCCCTGCTCCTGCAGAGCCCTGCCGTTCAGCGCACACAGGCTGCCTTGCCCTCTCCAGAGAGGATCATGGGGCTTAATTTGTTGATTGAATTTGCTTGTTTGACCCAGATGGTTGGGTCTCATTTTCTTTTTTCTTTCTTTTTTTTTTTTTGGAGACGGAGTCTTGCTCCATCACCTGGGCTGAAATGCAGTGACATGATCTCGGCTCACTACAACCTCTGCCTCCTGTGTACAAGCGATTCTCCTGCCTCAGCCTCCCGAGTACCTGGGATTACAGGCGTGCACCACCATGCCTGGCTAATTTTTGTATTTTTGGTAGAGACGGGGTTTCGCCACATTGGCCAGGCTGATCTCGAACTCCTGACCTCAGGTGATCCACTCACCTCGGCCTCCCAAAGTCCTGAGATTACAGGCGTGAGCCACTGCGCCTAGCTGTGGGTCTCGTTTTCTCTTGCAAGTTTGACTCCGTGATGCCTGCATGCAGGGGAAGCAGGTGGTGTCCTGTCCTGGCAAAGGCGGACATGGGGCTGATGCAGAACTGCCCAGGGACTCTGATCCTGGGGCTCAGGGAGTTTGCAAGGGGCATTTCTGTCCATGGTCAGGCTTGCAAGCCTTGGTCCCTGAGCACACCATAAGGTGGCCTGGTCCTGCCCCTGTCTTGGAATTGCTGAGAGCAGAAATACAGTAATGTGTCACCATGATGATGGCTGGTGTCATGCTATCAGACCCACCATTCCTCAGTGGGACCCCCACCTCACCACTCACCAGCTGGCTCCCTGGTCTGCAAAAGGTGGTTCACTGGTACCCAGGTCCCTGTGCGAATGAGAGGAGCTGACTTCTATGAAAGCCACTCCCTGCACCCGGGGAGACTGAGGAGGTGGGAGGCTCTCGTGCCCTGAAAGCCCAGCCGGCCAGCCCCCTCTCCCTCTGCCTCCCCAGGGAACCGTGTCCTGAGCAGGGCCCTTCACCCCATCTCTGTCTGATCTCCACTGCGTATATGGATTGACGGGAAAGATTCTAATGGGCTTTAAGTTAATCAGCTGGGAATGAATTAAGTTTGATCTCTGCCAGAAGCAGATGGCACAGCTGCCCGGCCTGGAACAGCCCGGCTGGAGCAGCGGCAGGCGGCAAGGGCTGGGTTGGGGGTTGCCCCACTGGGCTGTCTTTATTTTTCTCTCCTTCCCCCAACTTTTTTTTTTTTTTTTTTGAGACAGAGTCTTGCTCTGTCACCCAGGCTGGAGTAAAGAGGTATGATCTCAGCTCACAGCAACCTCTGCCTCCCAGGTTCAAGTGACTCTCCTACCTCATCCTCCCAAGTAGCTGGGATTACAGGCACCTGCCACCACACCCTGCTGATTTTTGTATTTTTAGCAGAGGTGGGGTTTCGCCACGTGGGCTAGACTGGTCTCGAACTCCCGACCTCAGGAGATCCACCTGCCTTGGCCTCCCAAAGTGCTGGGATTATAGGCTGAGCCACTGTGACCGGCCTCTCCTCCCCCAAACATTTTATTATGTTTTATTTTAAAGAGATGGGGTCTCGCTTTGTCTCCCAGGCTGGTGTGCAGTGGTGGGATCACAGCTTACTGCAGCCTCCACCTCCTGGGCTCAAGCAATCCTCTCACCTCAGCTGTCTGAGTAGCTGGGACTACAGGAGTGGACCACCATGCCCAGATAATTTTAAAAAATTTTTTACAGATAAGGGTCTCAGTATGTTGCCCAGGCTGGTCTCGAACTCCTGGCCTCAAGCAATCCTCCTGCCTCACCTTACTATGAAATTTTTAAACATAAAAAACAGTGGAAGCTGAGCATGGTGGCTCACACCTATAATCCTAGCATTTTGGGAAGGTGAGGCAGGAGAATCGCTTGGAGCTTAAGACTAGTCCAGATTACATAGCGAGAACCCCATCTCTATTTTTTAAAAAAGGGCCGGGTGCAGCGGCTCGCACCTGTAATCCCAGCGCTTTGGGAGGCCAAGGTGGGTGGAACACCTGAGGTCAGGAGTTCAAGACCAGCTTGGCCAACATGGCAAAACCCCGTCTCTACTAAAAACACAAAAATTAGCCAGGTGTGGTGGCACACACCTGTAATCACAGCTATTCAGGAGGCTGAGGCAGGAGAATCGCTTGAACCCAGGAGGCAGAGGTTGCAGTGAACCGAGATCACACCACTGCACTCCAGCCTGGATGACAGAGCAAGACTCCATCTGAAAAAAAAAAAAAAGAAGAAGAAGAAGGCCAGGAGGTGGCAGCTCACCCTGTAATCTCAGCACTTTGGGAGGCAGAGGCTGAGGTGTGAGGATCACTTGAGGCCAGGAGTTTGAGACTAGCCTGGGCAACACAGTGAGACCTCATCTCTATTTTTTAAAAAGTGGAAAGAATTATACAGTGAACACTCACGTGCTCACTGCCCGCATTCTGCTCTCTGCTTTTTCTGATCCTTACCTATCCATCTATCTAGCTCCCCATCCACCTGCCAATTCCAACTTGCCATGCATTTCAAAGTCGGTGACAGACATTAGGGCACTTGGCCCTTAAACATGCATATCGTTAGCTAGAGGTCAAAATGTGGTATGGGCTTTGTTTAGTTTTGTTTTTAGGCAAAATTGATAAACAGTGAAATCCATACATTTCTTTTTTTTTTTTTTTGAGACGGAGTCTCACTCTGTCTCCCAGGCTGGAGTGCAATGATAAGATCTCAGCTCAGTGCAACCTCCACCTCCCAGGTTCAAGCAATTCTCCTGCCTCAGCCTTCCAAGCAGCTGGGATTACAGGCACGCACCACCATGCCCAGCTAATTTTTGTATTTTTAGTAGAGACGGGGTTTCACCGTGTTGCCCAGGCTGGTCTCAAACTCCTGAGCTCAAAGTGATCTGCCCGCCTTGGCCTCCCAAAGAGCTGGGATTGCAGGCGTGAGCCACTGCGCCCAGCAGGAAAGTAGAAATTCTTTAACAAATTTCCCCATGCCCTTTCCATTGTTCTATTTAGATTTCTTTCTTTCTGATAACAGCTTTTCTGCTTATTTATAGTTTACCAGAACATCATTTTACCCAGTTTTTTCTCTTTTTTTTTTTTTTTTTTGCACACAGTGGAAAGCATCTTTTGTATTTCCCTTTGCTGTTTCTGCATCCCTTAACACTGTCATGCTGCCAGCTTTCCATATTATTCTAAATCGTCCTAACCTCATAGCCTGGTGGAGACTTCAGATTTCTCTGCAGGGTTACATATTATTTCAGTGATTTCTCTGGGTTTTTCAAATATAACAATCATGTCATCTGTTCCCCATGGCGAGCAACGTAAATCAGGGACTCGTCTTGGCCAAGGGGACTATTTGCAGTGTTTGGCTATTATGACGAACGTCTTTGTATATAAAAACTTTTCTGCATTTAGAAATATTTCCTCAGGCCAGATTTTTCTGGACCAAAAGGTAAGCACGTCTTTTAAGCCAGTTTATGTTCCAAAAGGGTTGGTCCCATTTTCACTCCCACCAGCAACCCAGCAATGGGGAGATCTGGGAAAAAACAAAAAAAAAGCCTTGTGGCCGGCACGGTGGCTCATGCCTGTAATCCCAGCACTTTGGGAGGCTAAGGCGGGTGGATCGCCTGAGGTCAGGAGTTTGAGACCAGTGGTGAAACCCTGTCTCTACTAAAAATACAAAAATTAACCAGGCGTGGTGGTGGGTGCCTGTAATCCCAGCTACTTGGGAGGCTGAGGCAGGAGAATCGCTTGAACTGGGGAGGCAGAGATTGCAGTGAGCTAAAATCGCAGCATTGCACTCCAGCCTGGGTGACAGAGCGAGACTCTGTCTCAAAAAAAAAAAAAAAAAAGCATTGCTCCAGGGATTCCAACCCCTCACCATGGCCAAGACCCCCCTTGGCTGTTTCCCTTCTCCAACCTCACCTCCCTTCTCCCCGCTGCCCCTGTTCCCACAGCAGTGGCCCTCCTTCTGTTCTTGAATTAAATGAGCTGTTTCCAGACTCAGCACTTTGCACTGGCTGTTCCCTGTGCTGGGAACACCCTTCCCACTAACATTTCCATCATTCAAATCTCTCAATTCAGATATCGCCTTCTCAGACCACCTCGATACCAAAGCCCAGCCCTGTCCCCTAGTCACATGCTGGTGCCTGCTCCATCCCCATCTAGTCTTCCAAGCATTTGATGCTTCCGAAATTACTGTACCTGTTTATTGCCAACACCCACCATTTAAGTGCAACTCCAGGGGAGCAGGGACCCTGGATGCATCCCCTGCATCTAGAAAATGTCTCACATGTACCTAATGCTTTTATTATTTATTTACTTATTTATTTTTAGAGACAGGGCTTTGCTCTATTGTCCAGGCTGGGGTGCAGTGGCACGATCACAGCTCACTGCAGCCTCCACCTCCCAGGCTAACACAATCCTCCCACCTCAGCCTCCCGAGTAGCTGGGATTACAAGCACGCACCACGATGCCCAGCACATTTTCGCTTTTGTTTGTTTGTTTCTTTTGTAGAGATGGAGTCTCGCTATGTTGCCCAGGCTGGTCTCAAACTCCTGGGCTCAAGCCATCCTCTCGCCTTGGCCTCTCAAAGTGCTGGGATTATAGGCGTGAGCCACTGCACCTGGCCCACCAAATAATGCTTATCTGGAAACCCCCCCACATCCAGGACAAGGCAAGGATCCCCATTGAAAGCTCTAGGCTTATGGGAAGCACTGGAGCTTGTGAACTTTATTTTTATTTTATTTTATTTTATTTTTTCCAGATGGAGTTTCGCTCTTGTCACCCAGGCTGGAGTGCAGTGGAGCCATCTCGACTCACTGCAACCTCCGCCTCCTGGGTTCAATCAATTCTCCCGCCTCAGCCTCCTGGGTAGCTGGGATTACAGGCGCCCACCACCACGCCCAGCTAATTTTTGTATTTTTAGTAGAGACGGGGTTTCACCATGTTGGCCAGGCTGGTCTCGAGCTCCTGACCTCAGGTGATCCGCCCACCTTGGCCTCCCAACGTGCTGGGATTACAGGTGTGAGCTACTGCACCTGGCCGTCATGAAATTTAACTAGTTGGAGCAACGGACTGGGCCCCCCTGCAGCGGCACCGCCCACCTCCGCCCAGACAGCAGCAGAAGAAGGAGAGGGGTGTCCCGCCCCTAAGAGTGCATCAGCAGCCCCCCACCAGGTGATTCCATTCACCTGGGAGAAAACGGAGGCTCCCAGGTGAATGGAGTCACTTCACCCAACACTGCCTTATTCAGCTAACAATGCAGTCTGCCCTTCAAGCAAATATTTGGCTCCTGCTGTATGCCAGCCTCTGTATGCCTCACTGAGCACTGAGGATCCAAAGAGAATGAAAGCAGGTCTCTACTTTCAGGGGGCTCCCAGTCCTTTAGAAGGGATGGGCAAGGCCTGGAACAAAGGTGCTGACCCCATTGGTGGCGGGGCAGAAGAAACCCTGGGGGCTCCCTGGAGCGCTGACAATGGAGATGTTGCTTAAGGGGGAGAAGGAGCTGATCTGGTGGAGAGTGAAGGAAGGGCCTCCGGTAGGAGTCTGGGCAGGAACCTGGATCCATCCCACCTGGTGGCTCCGACCTGGAGGGTCTCTCCTGATCCCCATAGACAGGCCCCCACAGGGACCTAGGACAGGTGTGATTCCCACCTGGTTCCTGATTTCACCTTGAGGCTGGGCTCTTCTCCCAGCCAGTAACACTCCCAGCCCCCCAGGACTGGCTGATGTCCTATGCCTGGGCCCCCTGGGCTCCGCTCAGTCTGCCCTAGAGCCAGGCTACAGGTGAGTAGAGGGAGAATAGGGCGGGGTCATGATTCCATTCACCTGGGAGAAAAACGGAGGCTCCCAGGCAAAGGGAGTCATGGGAAGCAACCTAGCCAGCTCGGATCCCAAGCCGGGAGGAGAAAGGGAGCGGGTGGAGGTAGGAACCAAGTGAGAGCAGGGCCTGACTGAGGGTCGGCCATGGCCCCCACTCCTGGCTGGACTCGCGCTCCGCACCTTCTCCAGCATGTGAACTCCTACCCGTCCTTCAAAACTTTCAATCTGGTCACCCAGTGGCCTCGTGACTGAACCTACCCACCCACCGGCGGCGTTGCTGGCCTCCCAGGCGAGTGGACCTGTTTAGGGGGAGCAGCCTGGGCACCAAGGCTGAGGGGTGGGCAGCGGGGGTGGTGGGCAGCGGGGGTGGTGGGCTGGGTCAGCTGCAGGTCACCCGGGTCTCCCGGGGCCACCATGCTGCACCCTAGTGTGTTGGGGATCCCGATTTCAGCCTCAGCCTCAGCCTGGGCCTGGCCCCTGCACAGCCCAGCTGGGTGGAAGGGTAGGGCGAGGGAGAAAGGAAGAAAGGAGATGGGAGCAGAGGGGAGGAGGGGGAAGATGGAGGAGAGGGGAGGGAAGAGGAAGGGGAAGGAGAGGGAGAGAGGAGGGGGAGAAAAGAGGAGGAGGATGGAGGAGGAGTGGGGATGGTAGAAGGGAGGAGGGAGGGAAGAGAGAGGGAGGACCGAGTAGGAGAATGGGGAAAGCAGAGGAAGGAGGGAGAGGAAGGAGGGGAGAGACAGGAAGGGAGGAAGAGGAGTGGGGAGGAGAAAGGGAGGAGGGTGGAGAGAGGAGGGGAGA
>NW_026652276.1:95803931-95987713 GCF_009828535.3 Hylobates moloch
GGGAGAATGGAGAGGAAGGGGAGAGGAGGGAGAAGGGGTGGGAAGAGGAGAGAGGGAGCGGAAGAGGAGGAATGGGGAGGAGGGGGAGAGAGGAGAGAGGAGGTAGAAGGGGAGAGAGGAGGAGGGAGAGGGGGAAGAGAGGATGAGGAGTGGGGAGGAGGGAGAAGGGGAGGGGGAGGGAGGGGAAGAGAGGAGGAGGAATGGGGAGGAGGGAGAAGGAGGAGAGGAGGGTGAAGGGAGGAGGGAAGGGGGAGGGGAGGGGTAGGGAGGAGGGAGGAGCGAGAGGGTTGAGGGGGAGAGAGGAGGGGTGGGGAGGGGGGGGGGGGGGGCGGGGAGAGGGGGGGCGTGGTGGCCTGGGCTGTGCTCGTCGCCGCGCTCGTGGACCGGGGCCGGGCGGACTTGGGGACCGGCGGAGGACGCCGGGCGCGCCCGGCCCGAGGCTGGGGGAGCGGGGCGCGGGCGCGCAGGGTCAGGCGCGGGGCGGCGTGGCGGGCGCGCCGAGGACCCCAGGCCGGGCCGGGCCGGGCCGAGGTAAGCGGTGGCTGCGGGACGCGGGGAGACGCCGGCGGGGACCTGTCGGAGCCTTTGTCTGCGGCGCGCGCGGCCCCCCCGCCCCCTTCCGCCCGCCCGGGCGCTGCCCCCTCTCCCCAGCCCCCCCCGTCCCGAGAACCCGAGGCCACCCCGGCCGCGTCCTGAGCGGCCCAGCCCCCCGCGTCCGGCGACAAGCACGGACCCGGACCCCTGGGCCCCGGCCATGGAGGGGGTCGGCGCCACCGCCTCCCCGAGCATCGCGCGGGGGTCCTCCCGCACGAAGTTCCTCCCCGGACCCCCCCGCGCCACCCCATCGCTCCGCTGCCCCCGCCGGCCTCTTCCTGGTTCTCTGAAAAAGCGGCCGGGAGAGGCGGGGCCTGGGCTCCGGGATCACCTCGGGGCGGCCCAGGGGGTCTGTCCTTTGCCTGGGGGCGCAGGTCCGCGAGCCAACTTTGCGGCTGATGAGGCCGGGCAGGCGGCAGAAAGGCGCGGCGACCTGGGCCGGGGAGGGCGGTGGGCCCGGGGGCCAGCCTGTGGCCCCTGCATGCATCGGTCCCCCGGGGGCTGCAGGAAGCGGGTGGCTGGAGGGGCTTGAAACCCACCCCCACAGGAGTTGGAGCAGCTTAGACCGCTGGGCTGCGGGAAGGGCAGCAGAGACATCGTTAGCCCCGGTTAACGGGGACCAGGGGTGCACCAGGCATCAACTAACCAGGGCTGGTGACTGAGCCAGGAGTGCGAGCCCAGGCCGGCTTTCCAAGTGGAATTCGGTTCCCCTGGTCCTTCCTGGCTGGCTGGAGGAGCGTGGCCCCAGAGTGAGGCCAGACTGGCTTTGGGGTCCCGACGCCCAGGGCTTCCAGCTGCCCTGGGCCACTGTGCACTTCAGGCCCCGTGGAAATGGGAGGAGCCGGAGGGGGTCACTGGGCCAGGCTCCAGTCTGAGCTGCACGACCTCCCCCACCCCTGACTTGGCCTCTCTGTGCCTCAGTCGCCCTCCCTGCAAAGTGGTGAGGGGCCTTGGCCAGAAGCAGTGGCTCACTCCTGTAATCTCGGTTCTGGGAGGCCTGGGGCTGAGGGATCACCTGAGGCCAGGAGTTCAAGACCAGCTTGAGCAACAGAGCAAGACCCCCACCTCTACAAAAATAGAAATTAAAAAAATAAATAAATGGGGGAGAGGGGTGGGAGCCCTGCCTTGCCCATAGCAGTGTTAAGTGGCAGCTTGTGAAACTGTTGAATGCCTACTGTGTGCAGCTGAGCCTACCTCACCAGCCACCCACCCAGTCCCTGTTTGTGACACACTCTCACCCTCTTCTTCCTCTACTGAGTTGTGAGGTGGGGAAACTGAGGCCTGAGGGGTGGCCTCAAGGCCAAAGAAATGACCTGTGTCTTCTCAACGGCCCCCTGGGGCAGCCATCGAGGGGTCATGGCAGCTCAGAGTGGAGGAGCAGGACCAAGCCCTGTAAACGCTGGGGGTTGTTAAGCCAATGTGCATGTCATTAAATTTTAATTAAGGGGAGACAGGGCAGGAGGCCCTGGGCTGCCTTCCCACGGTGGGGGGAGCGGTAGGCTTGGATGTGGGGGACCGGGAAGGACAGAGTTGGAGGCCTGTGGCCCAGGAGAGGTGGGGGCGAGCGGCTGCAGCAGGCTCCCCACCCCCTCCACCATGGGGACAGTGGCTGGCCAAGCTGGGCAGTGTGGGTGGCAGCTGCCCACTTTGCCGACTGAGCCAGAGGGGACAGCAGCCGCCTCCTGGCTGGGTGCCGAGCACATCCACCTTCCTGGGTGGCGTGGCCTCCAGGCAAGGTGGAAACCTCGGCTTTCTGGCCAGGAGTGTTCGGGGCACTGCACGTCCAGGGGAGCATCTTGGGGGCCCTTGCTGAACACAGACCAGGCCTTTCTGGGTTCAGATGTCCTCCTGGGCTGGGCTGGCATCCTGAGCAGGAGGAGCATTTGATTGTTACAGACTGTCACCCTGACACCATCCCCTTCCCTGGCCCTGCAGGCTGAAGAAGAGCCTCGGGGTCTCTAAGACTTTGCTGACTCTCTGGCGCCTCCCAACGACTCTGGAGCTCAGGCTCATGTGTCCACTTCACAGGGGAGACAGGTGTGCAGAGCCCGCCCAGGGCCACCCTTGTTCAAGCCCAGCCCAGCCCAGCTCTGCTCTAAGCCTTGCTCGGCCCCCACCCCCACCCCACCCCAACCCCCAAGCTCCAGATGTGGCAGGAGGGCCAGGGCTGACGGGCAGTCAGGAGAGCCTTGAGCCGAGAAAGGGAGATACGCCGGGCTTCTCAGCCCCCAGAAGTCCGGGACCACCTCTCCCCTGGTAGTGGGTACCAATTACCTGGGTTGGCCCCCAGCTGTCAGAGGCTGAATCTCCCCAGCCCCCAAGACCTGGAAATGGGAAGGCCCTGGCTTCAAAGCCCCAGTGAGGCCCCAGGCCCCCTTTCAGGCCCCAGTTAAAACTCTGTAGTGAGCTAGAAGAGGGGGACATGGGGTCACAGGGAAGAGCTTGGTAACTGATCATTGAAACCTGCCTAGAGGCTGGGAAGGGGGTAAACTGAGGCAGGGGAGCTGGAGGAAATGAGACCCAGGAGATGGGACAAGAGCAGGCAGAGGTGACATGGGTCAGCCCCAGAGAAAATCTGGATGGGCTGAGCGCAGTGGCTCATGCCTGTAATCCCAGCACTTTGGGAGGCCAAGGTGGGAGGATCACTTGAGCCCAGGAGTTCAAGACCGCTATGGGCAACACAGTGAGAGCCCATCTCTACAAAAAAGAAAAAAAATGAGCTGGGCCTGGTGGCACACACTTGTTCCAGCTACTTAAGAGGCTGAGATGGGAGGATCACTTCAGCCTGAGAGGCAGAGGTTGCAGTGAGTTGTGATCACGCCACTGCACTCCAGCCTTGGCAACAAAGCGAGACTCTGTCTCAAAAAAAAAAAAAAATCAAGGTTCTTCTGGGCCTGTGGGACCTCGTGGGGTGGCTTCTTCCAGCCTTTTCCATGGCTCTCCCACATACTGAGGAAACTGAGGCACTACATTCAGCGCTCAGTGCTGTGCTGTCCTCTCTCTTAGCCTCAAGCTCCCTACGGCGAGCACGGATCCTTTCTGCATTCGGATAAATGAATACACATTATTAGAAAAAGAAATCATTGTCTGGACGTGGTGGCTCAGGCCTGTAATCCCAGCACTTTGGGAAGCCGAGGCAGGCAGATCACAAGGTCAAGAGGTTGAGACCATCCTGGCCAACATGGTGAAACCCCATCTCTACTAAAAATACAAAAATTAACCAGGTGTGGTGGTGTGCACCTGTAGTCCCAGCTACTCGGGAGGCTGAGGCAGGAGAATCGCTGGAACCTGGGAGACGGAGATTGCAGTGAGCCAAGATTGTGCCACTACACTCCAGCCTGGCAGCAGAGCAAGACTCCATCTCAAAAAAAAAAAAAAAGAAAGAAAAATCATTTTAGGGGAAAAAGCTAGCCTGCCCCAGGCACACACAGGGCTGCCCACACAGTGCAAGCGTCTCCATCACAGATGACATAGCGCCTTCCTTTCCTTCCGAAGGTCAGGGCTGGCAGATCCAAATTGAAGCAAGAAGCACTGAGGCAAGACCACAGGAAGAACTTCCCACCATGAAGGTGGTTGGCCCCAGGACCAAGGGCCATGGTGGCTCAGAGTGCCACACAGACCTGGGTTGGGGTCTGGGTTCCCCCACTTTCTGCCTGTGAGACCAAGCGGATTCTCACTTTCCTCAGCTGAAAAATGAGTGATAAAGGCAGCTTCCTCCCAGAGGACATTGCAGCGCGGTGCAGGCACGCATGAGGCTCACTCATGTCACCTCTTATTTCCAACTGCTCCCCAAGTCCTGGCATCGCACCACCAAAGTATTCCTCCATTCCATCTATTTCTCACCGTGCCCGCTGCCACCGTGCAGGCCACCTTGGTTGCTCCCCAGGGCAGCAGTCTCTGAGCCATTCTCCTCCCCTCTGACCCCTTCTCCCTAGATAGCAGTGAGGATGAGCATCTTGAGACACACCAGGTGAGTGCTGGGCGCAGTGGCTCAGTGGCTCACGCCTGTAACCCCCTGGCACTTTGGGAGGCCAAGGCAGGAGTTGGAGTTGGAGACCAACCTGGGCAATGTAGTGAGACCCCAACTCTACAAAAGAAATTTTTTTTAAATGCCAGGCATGATGGTTCAAACCTGTGGTCCCAGCTACTTGGGAGGCTGAATCAGGAGGATCCCTTGAGCCCAGGAGGTCGAGGCTGAAATGAGTGATGGTTGCACCACCGTACTCCAGCCTGTCTTAACACGGGCTTTTGTGCTCACTGGGTGGATGAAGGGACCCATGGCTCATGCGCTGACCCATAAAGCTTTTTTTTTTTTTTTTTGAGATGGAGTCTTGCTCTGTCGCCTGGCTGGAGTGCAGTGGCGCAATCTTGGCTCACTGCAAGCTCTGCCTCCCGGGTTCACACCATTCCAACCTGGGTGACAGAGTGAGACCCTGTCTAAAAAAAAACAAGCAAACAAAAACGCCATGTGACATTGCTTATCTGCTTAAATTAATGTCCCCTGGATGGAAAGGACGGTCCCCCCGGGGGATACAGTCCCGGCTGCATGGCATCAATGTGGTGAAACTGAGGCTCAGAGAGGTTTAGGCCCTTGCCTAAGGTCACACAGCTGGGCTGAAAACCAGGTGTTTGAACCTCACATCCAGTCCTGTTCAGGCACTTTCCTGGCTCCTTTGCAGTGAGGCATAGCTTGCTTTGGCCAATGAGTGTGACCAAAGTGACATGTGTCACTCCAGATAGAAGCTTTATGGGTCAATGCATGAGCAATGGATCCCTCACCCCAGAAGGGTGAGAAGACTTGGGGTGTCTTCTCACTCTTCTTCCCTCACCCGCTCTGTTTTCTCCAAAGCACAGGCTGCCATGGGCTCTGTTGGGAGCCAGCGCCTTGAGGAGCCCAGCGTGGCAGGCACACCGGACCCGGGCACAGTGATGAGCTTCACCTTCGACAGTCACCAGCTGGAGGAGGCGGCGGAGGCGGCTCAGGGCCAGGGCCTTAGGGCCAGGGGCATCCCAGCTTTCACAGACTCCAGTAAGTAGGGGTGCGGGCAAGGTGCGGGTCCTGCCCCAAAGCAGGGTGGGCTGTGTGAAGCTTTGGGGTATCGGGGAGCCATGGGTGGTCATAGAGGACTGGAGGCACTGACTGTCAGTGTGGATTAGATCTGCTGTATAACAAACACGCCCACCGTCTCAGTGTCTCTGCCCTGATACTGCGTGTGCCTGCTAGGGGGCCCTGCCCACAGCCCCAGACAGAGGAGGCTCTGTCTTAACATGGGCTTTTGTGCTCACTGGGTGGGTGAAGGGACCCATGGCTCATACGCTGACCCATAAAGCTGCTTTTTTGTGTGTGCGAGATGGAGTCTCGCTCTGTCGCCCAGGCTGGAGTGCAGTGGTGCAATCTCAGCTCACTGCAAGCTCTGCTTCCCAGGTTCACACCATTCTCCTGCCTCAACCTCCTGAGTAGCTGGGACTACAGGCACCCGCCACCGCACCCGGCTAATTTTTTGTGCTTTTAGTAGAGACGGGGTTTCACCGTGTTAGCCAGGACAGTCTCGATCTCCTGACCTCGTGGTCCACCCGCCTCGGTCTCCCAAAGTGCTGGGATTATAAGCTTGAGCCACCGCGCCCGGCCGCTGACCCATAAAGCTTCTATCTGGAGTGACACATGTCACTTTGGTCACACTCGTTGGCCAAAGCAAGCTATGCCTCACTGCAAAGGAGCCAGGAAAGTGCCTGAACAGGAGTGGATGTGAGGTTCAAAGACCTGGGTTTTCAGCCCAGCTGTGTGACCTTAGGCAAGGGCCTAAACCTCTCTGAGCCTCAGTTTCACTACATTGAGGAATTGGGCCAACTGACTTTGAGATCAGACTTGCAGAGTGGACAGCCCACAGGCTTGGAGTCTGACAGGCTCAGATTCAAGCCTGCCTCCCATCCTTTACCCACCAGGAGCCCCTGATCAAGTCACTGTTCTTCTCTGACCCTCGGTCTCTTCCTCTGGAAAAGGGGGATGATACTGTGTCAATGTGGTTGCACCAGAATCGACAGAATCTCGCTTGGGCCTGTCCCTGGCACTCAGGAGGCACCCTGTAAGCTATAGTTCTTTTCTGGAGAGCTGTTGTTTATGCTAGTACTTTAGGCTCAGAAACCTGGGCTAAGGCCAGGCACAGTGGCTCACGCCTATAATCCCAGCACTTTGGGAGGCTGAGGCCAGAGGATCGCTTGAGCCCAGGAGTTTGAGGCCAGCCTGAACAACCTGGCAAAACCTCGTCTCTACAAAAAATACAAAAATTATCCGGGCATGGTGGCACATACCTGTAATCCCAGCTACTTCGGAGGCTGAGGCAGGAGAATCACTTGAGCCCAGGAGGCAGTGGTTGTAGTGAGCCAAGATCATGCCACTGCACTCCAGCCTGAGCGACAGCAAGACTCCGTCTGAAAAAAAAAAAGGAAAAGAAAAAAGAAATTGGCTGACTAAAGTGGGAGCTAGTTAAGCCAGGCAGGCAGTCGGGAAGATCATGGACAGTCTGGAACCCATGGGCAGGAGCTTCTTGGAGTCTCTGAACTCCAGGAAGGCCTCAAGGTCTCACCCGATTAGGTCAGACCCCCCCAGGGTGATTTCCCTTTTGATGAACTTAAAGTTAATGGAGAAGGGACTTGAATTGCAAAACGCCTTCACAGCAGCACCAGGGCTAGGGTTTGAACTGGGAACTGTACTTCAGCCTGTCAGGGTGACCATAAACAGACCATCACGGTCCCCACCTTGCCAGTGTGGCTGCCATAGACATCTCCCGAAACCATGCCTTCTCTCCAGATAAAGGCAGCGACAAGGTCATACCGCCTCCGAGCATGATACAAAAACCCTGTACAACCCCAAACATGCTGACCCCTTCCCCAGAAGGACAGGCAAAGGGTGTTCACTCTTCTCCTTCCATATCCTATAATTTTATGTTTTATTTTTTTGAAAACAGAGTCTTGTGCTCTTGCCCAGGCTGGAGTGCAGTGGTGCAACCTTGGCCCACTGCAGCCTCTACCTCCTGGGGTCAAACGATTCTCCTGCCTCAGCCTCCTGAGTAGCTGGGACTATAGGCGTGCACCGCCATGCCCAGCTAATTTTTTTTTTTTTTTTTTTTTTGAGACAGAGTCTCGCTCTGTTGCCCAGGTTGGAGTGCAGTGGCGCAATCTCGGCTCACTGCAAGCTCCGCCTCCTGGGTTCACGCCATTCTCCTGCCTCAGCCTCCCGAGTAGCTGGGACTACAGGCGGCTGCCACCACGCCTGGCTAATTTTTTTTTTTTTAGTAGAGATGGGGTTTCACCGTGTTAGCCAGGATGGTCTCGATCTCCTGACCTCGTGATCCGCCCACCTCGGCCTCCCAAAGTGCTGGGATTACAGGCGTGAGCCACCGCGCCTGGCCATTTTTTGTATTTTAGTAGAGATGGAGTTTCACCATGTTGGCCAGGCTGGTCTCGAACTCCTGAGTTCAGGTGATCTGCCCATTGGCCTCCCAAAGTGCTGGGATTACAGGCGTGAGCTGGTTTCCTGTCCATCAAGCTGGCAACTTCAGTGGCTGTGATGGCGTGGGTGTGGTGGCCGTAGCCACAGTATTTGGTGGCTTTTGATAATGGCCAGATGACAGAGATATCTGGAACAGAGGGGAGCAGGGGTCACTGTGATGGACAGTGGCCATGGTGATGGCAGCCGGGGTGGTGGACATTACCCTGTGCGGTGGCCGTAGCCATGCGTGGAGCACGCCCCGTCTCATCTGGCGTCTCTGGCTTTAGCATTGGAGGAGCCAGTGCCCGATGACCGCTATCACGCCATCTACTTTGCGATGCTGCTGGCTGGCGTGGGCTTCCTGCTGCCGTACAACAGCTTCATCACGGACGTGGACTATCTGCATCACAAGTACCCAGGTAGGTCCCTCCACGGTCACGCCCAGCCACTCAGCATCTCATCATGGCCTGGAGCCTCCCAGAAACCCCCGGCGGGGAGGGTCCTACCCAGGGACCCGTTTTATTCACATCTCGGCTCCACTGTGAGCTGCTGAGTGACCTCAGGGCAGCCACTCACCCTCTCTGGGCAGCGAGCCCCTTCTGGGAGGTCGCACCCAGCAGGAGTCAGTGCAGAAGGTGGGGCCTCCCTGACCACCTGCTGTCTCTGGCCCTCTGCAGGGACCTCCATCGTGTTTGACATGAGCCTCACCTACATCTTGGTGGCGCTGGCAGCCGTGCTCCTAAACAACGTCCTGGTGGAGAGACTGACCCTGCACACCAGGATCACCGCAGGTGCGCTGGGCCCTGCCATGTGACACCTGCCTGTCATGGCTCCCACCTGCCTGGCCAGTCACCCACTCGCCTAGTTTCCCTGAGCCTCACTCCCCTCGCCTGTAAAATGGGCACACTTCCTAGGGCTGCCCTGGGGTCTGGTGTAAGACACCGTGGTGGGGCCTCTGTACCCCACGTCATGTCCCTGGGCCCTGCCCAAGCTCTTCCCCACGCCCAGTGTGTTCTTCCTTTCCATTCCTCTGCACGGCAACATCCAGCTTCAAGGCCCGGCTCAAATGGTGCCTCCTACAGGAAGCCCTCCAGGTGCCCCTGTTAGACTTGTAAAGCATCCTTGGCCCTCCTTAAAGGGGAAGAGCAGGGAAAGCCTCAGACCAACTCTTCAGGAGGGGCGAGGAGGAGGGGGCCCCCACCCAGTTGGCTCCACCACTCCCCTCACTGGCCTCTCCCCCAACAGGCTACCTCTTAGCCTTGGGCCCTCTCCTTTTTATCAGCATCTGTGACGTGTGGCTGCAGCTCTTCTCTCGGGACCAGGCCTACGCCATCAACCTGGCTGCTGTGGGCACCGTGGCCTTCGGCTGCACAGGTAGGAACCGGGGCCCAAGGGGGAGGCCCTGAGTACCCACTTCCGACCCCATCCCACCCCAGCCTTGGTCTCCTGCTGGTGGCATGTGACATGACGGGAGCCAGGCTGGCTGGGTGCCAGGTGTGTGTCCACCTGCATGCCAGCGTGCACACCTGCACACTGGCTCACACCCACACGAGCCTGTGTATGCAGTGTATGTAGTGTATGTACAGCATGTAGCCACAGAGACTCTGAGGCAGTCCTTGGTTTCCCTGGTATAAACAGGGCTTCAAAGACTGTTCCGCCTTTGTCACCATGTCACTGATTATCTTGGGCAATGGCTTTCATCTGACTTTGTCACCCAGGCTAGAGTGCAGTGGCATGATCATAGCTCACTGCAGCCTCAACCTCCTGGACTCAAGCCATCCTCCCACCTCAGCCTCCTGAGTAGCTAGGACCACAGGCAGATGCCACTAAGCCTGGCTAATTTTTAAAACTTGTTTGTAGAGACGGGGGTCTCTCTATGTTGCCCAGGCTAGTCTCGAACTCTTAGCCCCAAGCAATCCTCCCACCTCGGTCTTCCAAAGTGCTGGTATTACAGGCATGAGCCATCATGCCTGGCCTTTCAAACTTTTTTTGAAAACTACTTTTTATTTTGCAAAAATTTCAAACCTACAGAAAGCTCGCAAGAATGATACAGTGAAGTCCCATACGAGCACTCTCTCCCCCTCTCCTCCACCGCTCTCTCTCTGTGCTTAAATTTCTCCCTAAGTATCTATGAATATAAAATACATATTTTCCCTTGCACCATTTGGGAGTTAGTTGTAGATGTCATCACCTTTCTTGCCTAATTACTAATACTTCAGAGTGTATTTTCTATCAGCCAAGACATTTCTTTCCTTTTTTCTTTTTTTCTTTTTTTTTTTTTTTTTTTTTTTGAGACAGTCTCGCTCTGTTACCCAGGCTGGAGTGCAGCGGCACCATCTCAACTCACTGCAACCTCCGCCTCCCGGGTTCAAGCGATTCTCCTGTCTCAGCCTCCCAAGTAACTGGGATTACAGGCGCCCGCCATCATGCCAGGCTAATTTTTGTATTTTTAGTAGAGACGGGGTTTCACCATGTTCCTCAGGCTGGTTACGAACTCCTGACCTCAGGTGATCCGCCCGCCTCAGCCTCCCAAAGTGCTGGGATTACAGGCGTGAGCCACCGTGCCGGGCCCCGATAATGTTCTTTATAGCATTTTTTTTTTTCTGACCCAACATCCTCTCTAGATTCATACCTTTCCTTTAATCCAGGATGGTCCTTCACCCACCCCTGTGTTTCATGGCAGTGACATTTTGCAAGGGTCCAGGCCAGGCTTTGTAGACTTTTTCTTCTTTTTTCTTTTTTTTTTTTGAGATGGAGTCTTTCTCTGTCGCCCAGGCTGGAGTGCAGTGGCGCGATCTCGGCTCACTGCAACCTCCGCCTCCCGGGTTCAAGGGATTCTCCTGCCTCAGCCTCCCGAGTAGCTGGGACTACAGGCGCCTGCCACCACACCTGGCTAATTTGTGTATTTTTAGTAGAGATGGGGGTTTCACCATATTGGCCAGGCTGGTCTCGAACTCCTGACCTTGTGATCTGCCTGCCTCAGCCTCCCAAAGTGCTAGGATTACAGGCGTGAGCCACTGTGCCTAGCCAGCTTGGTAGACTTTCAAACTCTTTTTGACCATGACTTCCAGGAAGAAAGAAATACATTTTATATTATGGCCCTGTAAACACATTGTATATTTATAAATGATATCAAGCCTTCATGAACTAATACTCTCAATACTACTGTTCTGTTATGTTAAAAAACAAAAAAATGCTGTGACTAGATTTTATTTTTTTAGAGGCAGGGTCTCACTCTGTCACCCAGGCTGGAGTGCAGTGGTGGGATCATGGTTCACTGCAGCCTCAACCTCCTGGGCTCAAGGGAGAGCCCAGGCCCCCCACGTAGCTGGGATTACAGGCACAGGCACCACACCCAGCTAATTTTTAAAAAATTTTTGTCGCCATGCATGGTGGCTCATGCTTGTAATCCCAGCATTTTGGGAGGCTGAGGTGGACAGATCACGAGGTCAGGAGTTCGAGACCAGTCTGGCCAACATAGTGAAACCCCGTCTCCACTAAAAATACGAAAAATTAGCCAGGTGTGGTGTGTGCACCTGTAATCCCAGTTACTCGGGAGGCTGAGGCAGGAGAATCACGTGAACCCGGGAGGCAGAGGTTGCAGTGAGCTGAGATCGCACCACTGCACTCCAGCCCAGACGACAGTGCGAGGCTCTATCTGAAAGAAAAAAAAAAAAAATCGTCAAGACAAGATCTCACTTTATAGCCCAGGATGGTCTTGAACTCTTAGACTCAAGCGATCCTCCCTTCTTAGCCTCCCAAAGCACTGGGATTACAGGCGTGAGCCACCATGCCCAGCCTTGACCAGAAGATTTTAGTTAGACAAAGACTGCCCCTGAGGCTACTTCCAGGCCTGGATTTGCTAGACTCCAAAGTAGGGGCCTGTGCACTTTTATTTTCCCTAGATCCCGGTGGATTTCTGGCTGTAGTAGTTAGGATGAGAGGGGTTATTGCTGTATAACAAATTAGCCCACAAATTTCAGTGGCTCCATAGAACAAGCCTGACTTCTCCCTTTTGCTGCCTGTCCTCTCTGGAGGGTGAAGGGTGTTATGCTCCACCCAGTCTCTCAGGGCTTCAAGCAGACAGTCCTCTCCCCACTCCGTAACACATGGCCTCTCCTGTCCCTGCCCATGGGAAAAAGAAAGATTGAAAGTCCATGCAGGCTTTTCACTGCCTTACCCAGAAGTGACGTGTCATTTCTGCAGATGTTTCATCTGCCAGAGCTTGTCAATGACCCTGGCTGACCCCAAGGGTGCACTGGTTGGTGTTCCTACTGCTGCGTGTCAAATCTCTCTGCCATTAGTGGTGTTAACGGCTGTTTACGCACCCTTGTCCACCAACACAGTTCTCTCAAGCTAGTGCATTTCACCCAAGTTGACAGGTGATAATGGTGTCTCTGGGTTTTTCCTCTCTCTCTCTCTCTTAAGTGCAGCAATCCAGCTTCTATGGGTACACGGGGATGCTGCCCAAGCGGTACACGCAGGGGGTGATGACTGGGGAGAGTGAGTATCCGCAGACCCCCCGGGAAGGAGGTGCTGGGCTGCCCTGGGCTCTGGAAGCTTCTTCCTGGGGACTCCCCATGATGCGCCCTGGTCTGGGAGGGAGGCCCACAATCCCTGGGCAGACTGAGCTAGGGACTGTGATCACCATCTTTCCTGGCCTGGCTGGGGGTGGAAAAGGGGCACGCTCCCACATGGGACGGACATGTGGGCCCACACATGTGTACTGTGTTTCTGGGGTGTGCGATCCTTTGTGATGGGGGAAGCTTGTGTCTGAGCATGTGGCTGGGTGTGCGTTTGGTAAGTCTGCGTGTGCACATGTGTTGGGGGTGGGGCCCGTCCATGGCTGTGATGTCATGGACATCACGCTATGACTACAGCACCACGCTCTCCTTGCAGCCACGGACACACAAGCCACCCCCTGGTCAGCACCCCATGTGGGTGTCTCACGGGCTTCTCAAACTCACGTCTCCTCCACCCACCCTGCCACTCACACCTGCCCTTTCTCAGCAAATGGCCCCCCCTTGCTCATGCCTGAACCTTACATGACATCCGGCCCTTCTCCAAGTCCTAGGTCTGTCCCCTGGCCTCTAGGCCCTGCAGAGGGGCAGCACTGGCCCCGGGCACCGGCACTGTGTGCGTGGAAGCCCCTTCCTCTCAGGGTTGCCAATCTTCCTTCTGTGCCTGGACCGGCCCTGGGTCAGTGCTGCCCAGGCAGGAAGTGGAAGCCCAGGTCAAGACCCACGTGGGCCTGGCTCATTTCTCCCCTTGGGGGCGTTCTGCAACCCTCTGCCTGGTGCTGAGGTGGACCAGACGCCCCGGAGCTTCCAGACTCCCATCTAGGAGGTCCTGGTTCCTGTTGCTGGCCGGTAGATTTTGTGGTGTGGCTGAGCGAGAGTGGGTGCAGAATTGTGCCGGCACACTGATGTCGCGTGGTTTATGGAGCCAGAGCCCTGCCCACCCGCACGGGGTGGCCCACCATGGCCCTGACCCACCGTGCCTCATACTGGGCAGTGGCCCATGGCTGCACTAAGAAAAAACCCACAGCCTGCCCACCCCAAGGCCCTCCTTCCCGGCCTCGTGACCCTAATCGCGGCTTCCAGCGCCTCAAACATGAGCACTGAGTTCACAGCAGCCCCCGGCCAGAAACACCCGTCCCCAGGCTGCACTCCTGGCCCTGTCCTGCAGACCTCCACGTCAAAGGTCCCCAACGGGACAGGGGTCCTCGAACTGCCTCCCACCTCTGCGCGCCCTCTGTTCCATTCCTTTCTGCCCCCTGCCTGAATCACGCACAATCTTGTTGCATCCATCCTCTTCCCACCCTGCGCCCGTGTATCATCGCGGCCCTACTGCGTCCTCAGAGCAGGAGGGTGCAGCGACGCAGCAGGCACTGGGTAGATGCCCCATGGTAGGGGTGCGTGAGCGGCGTCGGGGTGGGGCTGCTGCGAGGGGCAGCTTCTGTGGGCAGCTCCTCTTGTGGCTGGGGCAGAGCTGGGGGCACCCGGAGTTGGGGTGGAAGAGACGGGACTCAGGACTTAGAGGGAGCGGAAGGGGGCGGGGCGGGGAGCTGGGGGAGCGGGTGGGACGGGGCTGCGTGGGGCCAAGCTGAGTGCGGGGGGGCGGGAGGCGGATGGGGGCGGGGGTGAGATGGAGCTGGGCGGGGCTGAGTGGGGGAGGAGCTGAGTGGGGGGGTGGGATGGAGCTGGGCGTGGCTGAGTGGGGGTGCGGGATGCAGCTGGGCCACTCATTGTAGGAATTGCTGGAAGGGGCTGGTGGAGCAGGTCTGGTTGCCGGAGTCGGGTGGTGGCAGTGGGCGGGGCCGGCGGTGATGGGAGGGGCCCGTGGGTGGGGCTGGGGCGGGGCGGTGCAGGGAGGTGCAGGGAGCTGGGCGGATCAGGCCCCGGCCCACTGTGCACGCCCCCCAGGCACGGCGGGCGTGATGATCTCTCTGAGCCGCATCCTCACGAAGCTGCTGCTGCCCGACGAGCGCGCCAGCACGCTCATCTTCTTCCTGGTGTCGGTAGCGCTGGAGCTGCTGTGCTTCCTGCTGCACCTGTTAGTGCGGCGCAGCCGCTTCGTGCTCTTCTATACCACACGGCCGCGTGACAGCCGCCGGGGCAGGCCAGGCCTGGGCAGAGGCTCTGGTTACCGCGTGCACCACGACGTCGTCACCGGGGACGTCCACTTCGTAAGTGTGCACCGCCCACCTCCGTTCCCTCCTCTGTCCCCACCGCAAGGTTGGGAACTACCCGGGGCCCGGTCCCTCCCCTGCATCCCAGGCTGCGGCCTCCTGCTGTGGTGGAGACTCCTTCCTGCCAGCCTCCTTTATTCTGTGGACTCACGTGTGGGTTCTTAGTGGCACCCCACGTCTCGTGGCCTAAGGCCCCACTCCACCTGCATCTGTGGTCCGGGGATCTGCCCAGCTGCTGTGTCCCATGGCGTGGGGCGTGCATGGCCCCTGTCCGCAGTGACACCCCACATGATGTACACTAAAGTTTCCATCCCTGGGACAGCCCGCGTTCGTTCTGAGGGTCTCAGCCCTCCTGGCTGCGCCAACCCACGCTGGAGATTCCTCCTGGAGGCTCAGCCTGGCAGCAAACTCTCTAGGAAGCTCACACCCTTCCTCCCTAGAGACGGGACACCAGGAGGGAAATTAGGGCTCAGGGATAACCCTGATTTCTCTGAGGGGATGTGGCGGGGCCCCCAGAATTTCCCACAGAAATCACCAGCCGGGAAAGGAAGTGGTCTCCCAGGTGGGGATAGACAGGCGGAGAGGGAAGACCAGGGGCTTGGTTCTGTGGCCCCTGAGTCTGCTGAGCTTCCCTGTCACAGCACAGAGGCACTGCCCCATGGGGTCCCCAGCACAGACAGCCCCTGCCAGGAGGTGCCCTATCCCACCATCCCTGGGCAGGCAGCCGTCCTTGGGGGGCTGGGGTGCCCTCTGGTGGCAGCAGCGCTGCACAGCCCCCTAGGCTTAGGGCCGGCAGCTGTACAGGCCTGGGGACACCTGCAGGGTGAGGTCAGGAGTGCCAGGCTATGCAGAGGCGGGGCGAGGGAGCCATTGGTCCTCGTTCCTGAGGGTCCGGAACCAGAAAGGTCATGCAGGTCTTGATCCAGTGAGTCACCTGGGCCCTTGGCTGGGGAGGCTGAAGTGAGCCAGAAACACCATCCCCAGGGGAGCCCCCAGACCCGGAGAGGGGCCCAGGATGGAAGGGGACAAGCCGTGGCAGGGGTGTGTCCCTCTCATGGTCAGGGAGGTTCCCCAAGGGGCTTTTGGGCTAAGACCTGACCCACAGGGAGGGTGCTGGGGCAGAGGGAAAAGCGTGTGCGGTGGCTCAGAGTCTGGGAGGAGCTCCTTTGGGTTTGGAGGAGGGGAGAAGCAAAGGGGTCATGGGGGACTAGATGCTCTGGTTGGTTTGGTAAGAAGCTGGTAGAGGGTTCATGGGAGTGATGAGATGGAATTTGCTGCATCAGAAGTGTGAGAGACAGCCAGGCGCAGTGGCTCACACCTGCAATCCCAGCTATATAGGAGGCCAAGGTGGGAGGATCACTTGAGCCCAAGAGTTTGAGATCAGCCTGGGCAACACAGCAAGACCCTGTGTTTACAAAAAAGAAAACGGCAAAAAAATTGGCCTGGGTGATGGCGTGTGGCTGTAGTCCCTGTTACTTGGGAGGCTGAGGTGGGAGGATTACCTGAGCCCAGGAAGTTGAGGCTGCAGTGAGCTGTGACTGCACCACTGCACTCCAGCCTGGGCAACAGAGCAAGACCCTCTCTCTCAAACAAAAAAGAAATGTGAAGTGAGAGACCTTGATACAGTGGGGGAGGGGTATCTGCACACAGTAGGCACCACCTGAATGTCAGCACCAGCCCCAGTGCGGCTCCTCTTCTGATTGGGCCTGGATTCCTGGCCTGTGTCTCCTGTCCTCCCCTCCACTCAAATCCCATCCCACTCCGTCCTCCCTCCAGGAGCACCCCGCCCCGGCCCTGGCGCCAGCCCCCAACGGGTCCCCAAAGGACAGCCCAGCTCACGAGGTAACCGGCAGCGGTGGGGCCTACATGCGCTTTGACGTGCCGCGGCCAAGGGTCCAGCGCAGCTGGCCTACCTTCAGAGGTGAGTGCGGGAGGGGGTCCCTCTGCAGCCCTGGTGCTGGCACCCAGGCAGGGGGTGGGGGAGGCAGGCAGCGGGAGGCAGGCGGGTCAGGGCGCTGCCTCTGACCCCCGCCCGCCACCCCCCAGCCCTGTTACTGCACCGCTACGTGGTGGCACGGGTGATCTGGGCCGACATGCTTTCCATCGCCGTGACCTACTTCATCACGCTGTGCCTGTTCCCCGGCCTCGAGTCTGAGATCCGCCACTGCATCCTGGGCGAGTGGCTGCCCATCCTCATCATGGCTGTGTTCAACCTGTCAGACTTCGTGGGCAAGGTGGGCTGCCTGCCCTGCCCGGTGTCGGGGGACGCCATGGGGTGGGGGTGACGGGGAGGCCCTGGTCCATCCGGGAAGGGTTCTGAGTGAAGGATGCACGTGGCTCCCAGGTGGAAAAGGCAAGAGCCGTGCAGTGGCACCATCCCGGACAGTGTCCTCTGGAGGGCGGCCCCAGCCTGATCCCACTGGGGCGCTCCAGAGTGTCAGCTGCATCTCGGAGGACAGGCGTGGCCCTCACCCTCTTGCCTCATGGTCACAGGTCCCCCGGGGATGAGCAAAGGAGGATGCCCCAGAGGGGACCCAGAGAGGGCAGGGACACTCAGAAATGGCTCAAAGAAATGGCCAGGTGCAGTGGCTTATGCCTGTAATCCCAGCACTTTGGGAGGCCAGAGATGGGTAGATCACTTGAGGCCAGGAGTTTGAGACCAGCCTTGCCAACATGGTGAAACCCCGTGTCTACTGAAAATACAAAAATTAAATGGACGTGGTGGAGCGTGTCTGTAATCCCAGCTACTCCGGAAGCTGAGGCAGAAGAATTGCTTGAAGCCAGGAGGTGGAGGGTGCAGTGAGCCGAGATTGTGCCACTGCACTCCAGCCTGGGTGACAGCATGAGACTCTGTCTCAAAAAACAAGCAAACAAAAAAAATCACTTAGCCAGCCGTGGTGGCGCGTGCCTATGGTCCCAGCTACTCGGGATGCTGAGGTGGGAGGATGGCTTGAGCCCAGGAGTTTGAGGCTGCAGTGAGCCACAATCGTGCCACTGCACTCCAGCGTGGGGGATAGACCGATACCCTGACTCTAAGGGAAAAAAAGGTAAGTGGAATTTGGGGGGTTTTAGAGGGGCGATCCGGAGAAGGGCAGGGGTGCAGCCTGAGCTGGACAGGCCCAGGAGTGTTTAGGGATGGGGCTGCGGCTGGAGGCTGTCGGGGGTGTGAGGGGAGTGGGGCTGTGGCCAGGACAGGGCACCCACATGCCTGGCTCTCTGCAGATCCTGGCAGCCCTGCCCGTGGACTGGAGGGGCACCCACCTGCTGGCCTGCTCCTGCCTGCGTGTGGTCTTCATCCCCCTCTTCATCCTGTGCGTCTACCCCAGCGGCATGCCCGCCCTCCGCCACCCCGCCTGGCCCTGCGTCTTCTCGCTGCTCATGGGCATCAGCAACGGCTACTTCGGCAGCGTGCCCATGATCCTGGCAGCAGGCAAAGTGAGCCCCAAGCAGCGGGAGCTGGCAGGTGAGGCCCGCGGGGCGTGGGGGCATCCTCCCAGCAGCGCAACGTCCCCCTCGCGAGGAAACCCAGGCCAGACCGCAAGAAGGTGCATTTGGGTTCTGGGGTTTCAGAACAGTCAATATCTGGGAGGCTGTAGGTGTGGGGACGTTCTCAGCCACTTCATTCACTCATTTGTTCGTTCGTTCATCCCACAACTACTTGGTGAGCCCCTCCTGTGGACCAAGTGCTTTTCAAGGCACTGGGGACACGGTGGCGATGAAACGGCACTCCCCGTGCTGTGAGACCGTCCAGATGTGGAGGCAGCCCAAGCCGGGCACAGTGGCTCATACCTGCAATCCCAGCACTTTGGAAGGGCAAGGCGGGCGGATCACTTGAGCCCAGGAGTTAAAGACCAGCCTGGGCAACACAGTGAGAGCCTCTCCTCTCTACAGAAATGTTTAAAAAATTAGCTGGGTATGGTAGCGTGCGCCTATGGTCCCAGCCATAGGCTGGGAGGCTGAGATGGGAGGATCACTTGAGCCCAGGAGTTTGAGGTTGCAGCTGTGATCACACCACTGCACTCCAGCCTGGGTGACAGAGCAAGATCCTCTCTGGAAAAAAAAAAAAAAAAAAAAAAGATCCCAGATTGGTGTGACTGGCTGAATGGCAGTAAGTCCTATGGGGAAAAATAAAGCAGAGAAACAGGAGTGATAGGATGGGCGAGTCAGACTCAGGAGCCAGCAGTGTAAATGGAACAATCTGGGAAGACCTCACTGAGGAGGTGACTTTTGAGCAAAGACCTGGAAGAGGTAGCAAGGGAGACAGCCATGCGAGGATGCAAGGGAAAGGCGTCCAGGAAGAGGGAACAGCATGTGCAAAGGTCCTGCGGCACTGAGGCCAGGGGATGGAGCAGAAGAGGAATGGGGTCTCATGGTTAATAAAACATCCTTCCAGCTGCCGTGGGCATGGAGGTGAGTGAGGAGCCACTTCACCAGTCCAGGCCCTTGAGAACGGGGCTCAGACCTGGAGGAGGTTGACGTGGCACTGGGAGGTGCTGGATTCCAGGTCTTGTTTGGACGGCAGCCTACAGGACCGGCTGATGGGTTGAGTGGTAGGGTGTGAGAGATGGAAGGGGGCTCCAGGTTTGGGGTCCACTGCTCAAGGCAAGAAGGCTGGCACTGGCACAGACTGAGATGGGAAGGGGCCTCGCCAGGAGGGGTTGGGGTTGGGTTTGGGACTTGGTACATTCGAGGTGCCCATCAGACATCCCAAATTGTCCCTGATTGGGAGGAAGCTGGAGGTTGGAGACTGGAGATTATTTATTTATTTTTTTAGATGGAGTCTTGCTGTGTTCCCCAGGCTGGCGTGCAGTGGCACGATCTCAGCTCACTGCAACCTCTGCCTCGCACGTTCAAGCAATTCTTGTGCCTCAGCCTCCTGAGTAGCTGAGATTATGGATGTCCACCACCATACCTGGCTAATTTTTGTATTTTTAGTAGAGGTGAGATTTCACCATGTTGGCCAGGCTGGTCTTGAACTCCTAACCTCAGGTGATCGGCCTGCCTCAGCCTCCCAAAGTGCTGGGATTACAGGTGTGAGCCACCGTACCTGGCTGAGACTGGAGATTAAAATGGGGAGGGTTGGGGCCAGGCGCACTGGCTCAGGACTGTAATCCCGGTGTTTTGGGAGGCCAAGGTAGGAGTATCGCTTGGGACCAGCCTGGGCAGTATAGGGAGACCGAGTCTCTAAGGAAAATTTTTTTACGTTAGCCGGGCGTGGTGGTGCATGCCTGTGGTCCCGGGTACGTGGGAGGCTGAGGTGGGAGGATCACTTGAGCCTAGGAGGTCAAGGCTGCAGGAAGCTACGGTTGTACCACTGCACTCCAGTCTGGGCAACAGAGCAAGACCTTGCCTTTAAATTTAAAAAATGGGGGTTTGGGAGACTCAGAGAAGCAGGCAAGGCCTGGAGTGCATAGCAGATGGCCTCGGGGAGAAGGAACAAGGAAGGACAGGATCCAGAGAGGGTGTTCCCAGGAGGAGCGATGGGGCAGCGGGTCCTGGAGGGGCAGCACAGTTCATGCGGGTGTCACCACGCCTCACACCCGGGCAGCTGTGGCCACCAGGTGGCTGCCCTGGCCCTGCTCCCCTCAGGCCGGTGTTGTCCACAGGGAACACCATGACCGTGTCCTACATGTCAGGGCTGACACTGGGGTCCGCCGTGGCCTACTGCACCTACAGCCTCACCCGCGACGCCCACGGCAGCTGCCTGCACGCCTCCACCGCCAATGGCTCCATCCTCGCAGGCCTCTGAGCCAGCCCTGCCTACCGCCTGCCAGGGATGCCGAGGGTCTGACCAGGGGCCCCGAGGCCTGAGGGCCCCTCCCCCGTCCCCACCTCAGTGCCTGCGGGGCCCTGAGCCTCCCCCTGTGCCAGCAGCGCCACCCCCTCAGGGTCCAGCCATCCCCCACCCTGGACTGAAGTTCTGCAAAGTCCTTCGAGGACCGGAACATGTTTCTGCGACCCGGGGCTCTGGCCAGCACTGTGTTCTGTGTTTGGTCTCATACCTGCCTCTACCTTCCATCTGTGTCCAGCGGCCCTAGCTCCAGCCTAGCCAGCACTCTGCGGGGTCACACGCACTGTGTCCCCACCCAGGAGAGCAGACACCCACCAGAGTGTGCGCGCCCAGTGACTGCACCCCGGCCTTCATCACCCGCCGGCACTGATCGGGGCACCACCTGGCCCAGCCTCCACCAGGGACCCCTCCTCACGAACCCTGGAGCCATGAGAGGAGAGGGGCAGCCCCCCACCTTGTCACCCTCAGGCTTTCCCCTTCTGTCCTCATTCTTAGAGACTGCTTCTCCCAAACAAAACACGTTAGCCATGAAGGAGTCGGAGCCCGGGGTCCGAATGGACCTGCCTGCGGTCTGCGTCTGCCTCTGGGGAACCACAGCGGTGATGCCAGCTGGGCACGTCAGGACCTCCCCACACACCCACGTGATGCCACAGGTCAGGGGGCTGTGCCTGACTAGGGAGCCCTCCCATTGCCTTCCTGGCCCGTGATAGAAGAGGGGAGGTAAGTTAGGGGGCTACGAAGCCAGGCCCCCACACCCTGGCTGAAGTCAGCTTGATATAGGTCTTGACCCTCATCCAGCAAGGGACCCGACAGACCCAAGGGTCCCCGGAACGTAGGGAGGGGCTGGGGGTCCCTCCAGCCTGGGCCTCCCAGAACAGGCCCGTGTGGGTGGCACCCTGAGGTCAGGGGATTCTAGGGGTGTCCTTCCAGAGACAGCGTTTCCAGGGGGAGGACCGCCCACCCTTCCAGACCCCCAGCCCCGGCTGTGACTGCCCTGTTTCACCCCTGCTGTGTCCCGTCACCCGTCTGTCCACTAACTGTACCGCACTGGCCATTAAAAGATGAAAGCAGACCGCTGCACCGCCGCCTGCAAGCAGAGTTTGTGCGTGGACGGGGGCTGGGACTGCCATCTCGGGATCCCGGTGGAACTCAGGCCGCCCCGCGTAAGCCGGTCCTCAGTCTTCCCACCTGTGAGGTGGGCCGGGTGGATCAGGGAGCAGAAGGGTGTCCTCACACCGGGTAGGCTTGGTTTGTGGGCAGGGCTGGGTAGTGGGGTGAGAGCTGGGAGCAGTTGGGGTTTGTCGCTCACCTTGATGACCCCCCAGTCTTCGTGAGGATCAGGGAGGATGGCTGCATGCAGCCCATTGGAAGGGGAAACGAAGCGGGCGCAGCTTGGCCCCTGCCCCTCGGGGATTGCATGGCGTCCTAGGAGTCAGAGCCTCCTGGCCTCGAGCCTCAGCTCTTTTGCTGATTTGTGCAATTTGGACAAAATCCTGCACTGTTCTGTGCCTCATATTTTCTTTTCTTTTCTTTTTTTTTTTTTTTTTTTTTGAGACTGAGTCTCGCTCTGTTGCCGAGACTGGAGTGCAGTGGCACGATCTTGGCTCACTGCAACCTCTGCCTCCCAGGTTCAAGCAATTCTCCTGCCTCAGCCTCTCAAGTAGCTGGGATTACAGGTACGCACCACCACACCTGGCTAATTTTTCTTGTAGAGACCGGGTTTCACCATGTTGGCCATGCTGGTCTCGAACTCCTGACCTCAAGTGATCCACCTGCCTCATCCTCCCAAAGTGTTGGGATTACAGGCGTGAGCCACTGCACCCGGCCTGTGCCTCATTTTCGTTTTTTCTTTCTTTACGAGCCAGGCTCTCACTCTGCCAGGGAGGCTGGAGTGCAGTGGTGCCATCATAGCTCACTGCAGCCTCCACCTCCTGGGCTCCAGTGATCCTCCCACCTCAGCCTCCCAAATGGCTGTGAATACGGGCGCGTGCCACCACACCTGGCTAGATTCTCTTATTTTATGTAGAGATGGGGTCTTGCTGTTGCCCAGACTGGTCTCGAAGTCTGGGCCTCAAGTGTTCCCCCTGCCTTGGCCTCCCAAAGTGCCAGGATTACAGGTGTGAGCCACTGCACCCGGCCTGTTCTGTCCTTAGCTTCCCCAAGGAGTGGGGCTGGTCCAGCTTTTGATGTGGGTCCCTTTTTAAAGGAGGGCACGAGGGCCACCTGTGCTCTGGCAGGCATCCTCCCTGGGGCCCAGGTGGGCGGCCACTTGGGCCAAGACTGCGCCATGTGACACCAGAGCATTTCCCAGAGCCCACACCGGGCCCTTCCCTTACCCGAGGCCGGCTGGCTGCCCTCCCTGGGTTACCCTCTTTGCAAAGCCCCGAATGTCCTCTGCAGGCCACCACACTAACTAGGTCAGTCACTGGGCAGCCAGACCCCCACCTATAGCTTCCCTAGGCCCCAGTGCAGAGATGTCGTCCACCTCCATCTAGGTGAGGGCTTGGGGCCACTCTTACCATTAGTATCATTTGCTTCTAGTATCATTTTGTGGTAGGCGTGGCTGGGAATGTGCAGCTTAGCTTTTTTTTTTTTTTTTTTGAGGAGTTTCGCTTTTGTTGCCCAGGCTGGAGTGCAATGGCTCGATTTCAGCTCACTGTAACCTCTGCCTCCCGGGTTCAAGCGATTCTCCTGCCTCAGCCTCCCGAGTAGCTGGGATTACAGGTATGTGCCACCATGCCCGGCTAATTTTGTGCTTTTAGTAGAGGCGGGGTTTCTCCACGTTGGTCAGGCTGGTCTTGAACTCCCGACCTCAGGTGATCCACCTGCCTTGGCCGCCCAAAGTGCTGGGATTACAGGCGTGAGCCACTGCGCCTGGCATTTTTTTTTTGAGATGGAATCTCGTTCTGTCACCCAGGCTGGAGTGCAGTGGCACAATCTCAGCTCACTGTAACCTCTGCCATGGGTTCAAGCTATTCTCCTGCCTCAGCCTCCCAAGTAGCTGGGATTACAGGCACGCTCCACCACACTCGGCTAATTTTTTTTTGTATTTTTAGTAGAGATGGGGGTTTCACCATATTGGCCAGGCTGGTCTCAAACTCCTGACCTCAAGTGATTGGCCTGCCTTGGCCTCCCATAGTGTTGGGATTACAGGCGTGAGCCACTACACTCAGCCAACTTTTTAATTTTTCCTCATGTAAATTTGCTCAATTTTTTTTTTTTTTTTGAGACAATCATCTCTGTCACCCCCAGGCCAGAGTGCAGTGGTGCAGTCTCAACTCACTGCAATCTCCACCTGCCAGGTTCCAGTGATTCTCCCACCTCAGCCTCCTGAGTAGCTGAGATTACAGGTGTGTGCCACCACACCTGGCTAATATGTGTATTTTTAGTAGAGACGGGGTTTCACCACGTTGCTCAGGCTGCTCTCGAACTCCTGGCCTGAAGTGATCCTCCCGCCTTGGCCTCCCAAATTGCTGGGATTACAGGCGTGAGCCACTGCGCCCGGCCGAGTAGCTCATTTAGATGGCTGCATGTGGTCACTGCCCCTGCACGGGTGGCACCCAACTTCCAGCCGAATCCTGCTTCTTGGTGCCCTGATATGGCAAAATCCCCTGACACCACCCCTACCTCGGCCCCTGAAATAAACCACTCCAGACAATTTTATTTTTCCAATTAAATCTTTTCCTTTTTTTTATGAAAAAAGATCACACAGAATTTGCCAACAAACAAACAAACAAAATTCCAAAAGAAACTTACTTACTTACTTAAAAAAAAAAATAATAATTCCCCCAAAAAAACAAACCCAAAGTCTGGCTTTTCCTTCCCTCAAGATTGTCTGGCCGAGGCCTTGGTTTCCTGGAAGGCTTGGGGCCTGGTTAAGTGCTTTCTGGGGCCCAAGCAGGGAACCTGGGCTCGGGCCGGCTCCTGCCTCTCCCTCTTCTCTCCCTAACACTTCTCTATCCTGGGGGGGCGAGTACAGTACACTTGGCGGGGTGGGTGGGGGGTGTGCTGGGGACCGGGAGGCCAGTGAAGCCGGTGCTAGACACTACAATCTAACAGGAAATAAAAAATAATATTCTGCACGTCAGAATGTGTTTGTTTTTTTTTATAATTTCATAGCTATTTTTCACAGTTTTAAAAAGTTTATATATATTTATATATATTTATCTTTATATATATAATTAAAAAGTTGACTCCATTTAAAGGCTTATGATACAGGGGCGGGGTGAGTCTCTTGGTACAATAAAACTGTACAGGTTAAGAAGTGCCACCTCCCTCCTGGGTGGGGAGGGGCCGGGCGTGGCCGGGCAAGGGTTTCAGCACCATTGGGGTTTTGTGTAGTGTGAGGGTTTGGACCAGGGTGGGCCTTTGCCGGGCCCTCTCCACCTGGTGCCTTTGATACTCCGGGCTGCAACCCCATGCGGCTCTGTTCCCCAAGTCTAGGCCATCCTGAGAGGGTGGGGGCAGGGCCCCTGGCACAGTCAGGTAGGCCGGCTGGCATCGGGCCGCCCCATCCCATGCACGGTGGGAGGCCTTGGGGTGGGCCCCGTGCTAAGGGTGCCCGGGAAGCCCAGAGTGAACATCAGTTTGGTTCCTTAGAAGCGCCCCTCCCCCAGTCTGCATGGGCCTGGGGGCACCCGGGCTCCCACGCAGCAGCAGCCTGGAGGGCCGGCCTGGCCAAGTGCTTGCAACGTGCTGGGCAGGAAGGGCCGGTCCCGGCCAAGGCTGCCCTGAGGGGGACGGCAGGGCCATACCCTGATAGCTAAGAGGGGCCCCCTGTCCTGGGGGCACTGAGGGGTTGGAAGGTGGGGCTGGAGGCATGTGCACATGCGTGCACACATGTGCATGCACACGGGCGCACACGCTCACCCGGGCGTCCACGTGCACACCTGGCCCCATGCACACACCTGCAGGAGCGCTCGCATGCACACAACGCACGTGGTCTCCGCGCCGTGGCAGTGATGGAGAGGGGTCCCTGGCCGCCCTCGGGGCACAGGTGGCCGGTGGCCCGCGGAGCCCGGCGGGCTCAGCAGAGCACGGGCACGCCGTCCGTGGAGAAGATCATGCCCGTGGTGGGCTCGTAGGTGCCCGCGAGGTAGTACAGGCCCTCGCTGTCCTGGTACTTCTTGGTCTTCAGCATCTGCTCATACTGCTCCAGGCCCACCACCAGGCACTTGTGCGACACCGTCTGCACGTCATTTTCGTCCACATGCGAGGACTGGTACAGCGCGCGCTGCAGGCACGCGGGGACATCAGGATGGCAGGTGGGGGGCACAGAGGCCGAGGGAGCCCCAGGGAGCCCCAGGGACAGAGATAGAAGCAGAGGGAGCCCCAAGGACTGAGACAGAGACCAAGTGAGAGACAGAGGCTGAGGAAGAGACAGACCAACAAAAGAGAGACAGAGACTGAGAGATGGAGAGCAAATGAGAGACAGACCAAGAGATCCAAAGACCCAGAGAGACACAGAGACTGAAAGATAGACGTTGGAAGAGACCCAGAGAGAGTCAGAGGGCAAGAATGGCCAGAGACTCAGAGACAGACACTGGGAGAGCAGAGGAGACCCAAAGATAAGAGACAGACGCAGAGACCGGGAGAGACAGAGAACAGGAACCAGGCACTGAGAGTGGCAGGGACAGGAGGTCAGAGACCGAGGGAGACCATGGGGGACAGAGCAGCAGATGCTGAGCTGGGCCCTGTCTGAGCTGCCCGGAAGGAGGCAGCCATCCCCAACCCGCCCACGCCCACCACCACCACCACCACCACCACCTACCTCCATGAAGTCTTTCCTCTGGCTGGAGACCCGCAGGGCCGCCGGGAGGCTGCGGCTAGACTTCTGGTCCCAGTGCTGTGTGGGGGAGAGAAGAGGGGCTTGGGTGAGCCCAGGGGCCGCTGCACCTGACCCCAGGTCCCAGGACAGGGCTGACCCACTGGGCAGGGCCGCTGATGGCCCAGCACCCAGAACGCCTTGCCCTCAGGCCTGCCCTACACCGCCTAGGACTGGGGAGCCCAGCCGTGGGGGCCGCAGCCGGGCCGCAGGCTCACCTGGCCCTGGTGGAACTGCTTGCCCGGGCTGGTCTCCTCGGGGTGGTAGAACCACTTGACGCGGACCACCATGTTGTTGCCCCATGACTCCCACATGCTCTGGATGCGGCCGATGTAGGGCAGGTTGGGGCGGCCGGCAGAGAGGAACACGGCACAGTCCCCGATACGGATCATCTCCTTGCCACGCACGATGGCCTTGTAGAAGAGCTTGCGGGCCTTGCCCTTCATGCCACGCCGCTGCAAGGACACACGTGTCACGGCACGGGCCCTGGCCCAGCCCCGTGGAGCCCACCACCTGGCAGGCTCTGCACTTGGGACTCCAGGCCCTCGGCCTCTAAGTCAACCCCTATCCACTTCTGGAGAAAGGAGGAAGCCCCTTGTCTCGCTCCAACTGGGGAAGCCCCTCTTCCATCTCTTTGACATGCTGGGTCTCCAAGAGGCGCTTCACTTAATCTAAGGATTCTGCCACTACGAGACTTTTTGAGACAGGGTCTCACTCTGTTGCCCAGGCTGGAGTGCACTGGCACAATCATGACTCACTGCAGCCACCAACTCCTAGGCTCAAGAAATCCTCTCCCACCTCAGCCTCTGAGGAGCTGAGAATACAGGTGCACACCACGCCCAGCTAATTTTTATTATTTTTGTAGAGAACAAGGTCTCACTATGTTGCCCAGGATGGTCTCAGACTTTTGGCCTCAAACCATCCTCCCACCTTTGCCTCCCAAAGCACTAGGATTGCAGTGTCAGCCACTGCACCTGGCCTTATTTTTCTTTTTAAAATTACTTTTTTCAGAGAAAAGGTCTTGCTCTGTCACCCAGGCAGGACTGCAGTGGTACTATCATAGCTCACTGCAGCCTCAATCTCCTGGGCTGAAGCCATCCTCCTGACTCGGCCGCCTGAGTAGATGGGACTACAGGAATGCACAGCTAATATTTTTATTTTGTAGAGATGGGGGGGTCTCACTATGTTGCTCAAGATGGTCTAGAACTTTTGGCCTCAAGTGATCCTCCCACATAAGCCACCCAAAGAGCTGGGATTACAGGCGTGAGCTACCATGCCTGGCCTTTTTTATCTTTTAAAAATTGTTATTATTCCTTTTGAGATGAAGTCTCACTCTATCGCCCAGGCTGGAGTGCAGTGGCACGATCTTGGCTCTCTGTAGCCTCCGCCTCCCAGGTTCAAGCAGTTCTCCTGCCTCAGCCTCCCAAGTAGATGGGATTACAGGCGTGCACCACCACGCCTGGCTAATTTGTGTGTGTGTATTTTTAGTAGAGACAGGGTTTCACCATGTTGGCAGGCTGGTCTCAAACTCCTGACCTCAAGTGATCCTCCCGCCTGGGCCTCCCAAAGTGCTGGGGTTACAGGCGTGAGCCACCGTGCCCAGCTAAAACTATTATTTTTTTCAAGACAAGGTCTCACACTATCGCCCAGGTTGGAGTGTAGTGGCACAATCATAGCTCACTGCAGCCTTGACCTCCTAAGCTTAAGTGATCCTCCTGCCTGGGCCTCCCAAAGTGCTGGGATTACAGACTTAAGCTATTGCACCTGCGCAAGACAGACTTGCAACTCCATTCTAGAGCAGCTTTGGAAATGCTGCCTGAGACACCACCGACAGCAGGTGCTCCTGCCCCATACCTACGGCATGCTGGGGGCTCACTGCCAGCCTGTCTGAACCACCCTCACTTCTCACACTGGGTCCTGCCATGTGTATGTGCCTGTGCGCACATGTGCATCTATGCATTTGTGCACGTGTGTTCATGCATGGATGCATGTGCACACGTGTATGTGCCTACATTTGTGCACGTGTGTTCATATGTGTGCACGTTTGCATGTGTATGCACGTGTACTCGTGTGCGTGCACATGTGCATGGATGCATGTGCACACATGTACCTACATTTGTGTACGTGTGCAAGTATGCATTTGTGTGAGTGCAGTGTATTTGTGTGCATGTGTGTGTGTGCATGTTCATGTTTACATGGTTCATGTATGTGCCTGCATTCACGTGTATGTCTGCGTGCATGTGTACTTTTGTGTGTGGCTGTATGTGCATTCGCATGTATATGTGCATGCATATGTGTGCGTGTGTGCACGTGCCTGTGTGAGTGCACTGTGTGCATGTGTGTGTGCATGTGTGTAGACAGCCACAAGTAGGCTGGAAGAGCTCCTTCTGAACAACTAACCCGCTGCTGCAGGCAGGGGACACAGGACCCCGACCTGGCCAGCCAGGACTTTCTGTCTTCCAGGCCATATTGATTCACTCAGGGGTGGACACATGATCCTGGCCAGGCCAAGGAGATTCAAGCCTGGACTTTTGCTGGCAAACCCGGGAAGGAGGTACCTTCTGGGACTGCCACACTAGTGGCCGGGAGCCCGGGGTGTGGCTGGGAACACTCAAACACCACACACAACAGGCTGTGAGGCCCAGCACCTGGAATCCCAGCACTCTGGGAGGCCGAGGCGGGATCACTTGAGCCTAGGGGTTCAAGACCAACCCAGGCAACATAGCAAGACCCTGTCTCTACAAAAATATTTAAAAATCAGCTGGGCAGCATGGTGGCACACACGTCTATAGTCCCAGCTATTCAGGACGTTGAGGCGGGAAAATTGCTTGGGCCCAGGAGTTCAAAGCTGCAGTGAGCTATGATGGTGCTGCACTCCAGCCTGGGTGACGGAGCAAGATCCTGTCTCTAAAAAAAAAAAAAGAAAGAAAGAAAAGAAAAAGCCAGGCACAGTGGCTCACACCTGTAATCCCAGCACTTAGGGAGTCCGAGGCAGGCAGACCACTTGAGGCCAGGAGAGTTTGAGATCATCCCGGCCCACATGGAGAAACCCCATCTCTACTAAAAATATAAAAATTAGCCAGGCATGGTGGCCTGCGCCTGTAATCTCAGCTACTTGGGAGGCTGAGGCGGGAGAACTGCTTGAACCCGAGAGGCAGAGGGTGCAGTGAGCCAAGATCACACCACCACACTCCAGCCTGGGCAACAGAGAGAGACTCAGTCTCAAAAAAACAAAAAGGAAAAAATCCCAGAGGCCTGGAAAGCCCCTTCCACATGGCGCTGCCGCTTGTGGGTCTGTGCTCATCTTCCCACCTTTCCTTCATCTGGGCTGCACATGAGGGTCGCTCTGCATCCCGGGACCAGAGCGCAGGACCGCTCTGCTCTGAAGGACTCAGGCATCGGAGTCCGACAGACCCAGGTGCCTGAGGACACTCTGAGACTCAGTGTACCCATCCATAAAGTGAGACGCCAGCCCTCCACCCTGGGGTTCTGGGAGGTTACCACACACGGAGACACGGCGTGAAGCCGTGGGCCCAGCAGAGAGACAAGGCCCCCAGCCCCTCGGCCGCACCCAGGCGCGAGCTTGCTCACCTGGGTGGGCTTGCCGAACCACTTCCAGAGCTGCCGGGCTGGCAGGAAGGCGGCAATCTTGGGCCGGTTCTCCACGGACGGCAGGCGCTGCCGCTTGGCCAGCTCCTTGGTGGTGGGGAGGTGGACACCCTCTCTCTTCTTGGGTCGGCTCTTGGCCCCGGCCTGCGCCTTGGGCTGCAGAGGCTGTGTGGGCTGTGGAGGAGGCGCCTGGGGCTGGGGGGCGGGCGCCTTCTTGCCTGGGGAGTGGGCCGAGGGCCGTGCCTTGCCGGCCTGCTTGGTGGCCTTGGTGGGGAGCGCCGGCTGCGCAGAAGGCCCAGCCGTGGGGGCGGGGGCTGCCTCATCGTCCGAGCTGCAGGAAGAGTCCTCGTCTGTGGTGGAGGAAGAGGAAGAGGAAGAGGAGGAGGAGGAGGATGAGGACGAGGAAGAGGAGGAGGAAGAGGAGGAAGACGAAGAGGAAGAGGAGGAGGAGGAGGAGGAAGAGGAGGAGTTGGAAGAGGAGGAGGATGAGGAGGAGGAAGAAGAGGAGGAGGAGGAGGAGGAAGAGGAGGAGGAGGAGGCCGGTGAGGCCGCCCTGGAGCTGGCAGCGCTGCAGTTACGGCCCCCGGCGCCGCAGCCCCCGTCCCCGTTCTTGTCGCCTTCCTCCTCCCCTTCTGTCTCCGAGCCGCTGCTGCTGCTGCTGCTACTGCTGCCACTACTGCTGCTGCTGCTCTCGGACTCTTCAGCCCCGTCCTGCTCAGTTTGGGCCTTGTCCGGGCTCTTGGGGTTCCCAGAGTCCTCGAACGTGAGCCCCGGCCCGGGCTCCTGGGCCAGGTCCCCGTCGGTGGCCTTGGGCCAGGGTGCCTTGGGCTCGCTGCTGCCGGCCGCCGGGGGATAGCTGCCCAGGCTCAGGAGGCTCTTGGGCTCCTGCCAGCCCCCGGCCCCCGGGTCCTCCCGGAGCAGCAGGGCCTCTTTAGCCTTCTTGCTTTTGGGTGACGTGACACCCTCGTGGTCCAGTTTGACAAGCAGCTCGGCCTCCTCCCCCGGCCTCCGAGGGCCCTTGGCACCCGACTCCTCAGCTGCCCGCGCCTTCTTGGGTTTGGGGCGTGTGGCGGGCATGGTGATGAGGGGTGCTGGGGCCAGGGTGGTGGCAGGAGCTGGCAGCTCCGCAAAGGGCTCGGGTGCTGGGCAGCTGGTGAAGGCGGGTGGTGCGGGACTGGGCTGCGGTGGTGCCGGGCGTGCCTTGGGGGCCTTGGCTCGCTTGTCCACAGGCTCTGGGGGGCTCTTCTTGGAACCTGGGGTGCTGCTCGGCTCCAGGGCTAAGGGGGTACTGGGGACCTCATCTGTTGGGCTCCCCTCCTCCAGGGTAGCGGCTCTGTCTGCAAAACAAAACAGATGAGAGGCTGCGGCGGGGTCTTCCTGGCAGATATGAGCTGTGGCTTTCATCAGAACGGCCTGCTTCTGTGAGTTTTGTTTTTGTTTTTTCTTGAGATGGGGTCCCGGTCACCCAAGCTGGAGTACAGTGGCGTGATCAGGGCTCATTGCAGCCCTAACCTCCCTGAGCTCATGTGAGCCTCCAGCCTCAGTCTCCCAAGTAACCTGAGGCCACAAGCATGCGCCACTATGCCTGGGGAATTTTTGTATTTTTTTTTTGTAGAGATACAGTTTTGCTCTGTTGCCCAGGCTGGTCTTAAACTCCTGGGCTCAAGCGATCCCTGTGCCTGGGCCTCCTAGAGTGCTAAGAAGTGGACCACTGCGCCCAGCAGAAAGGCCTGGTTTCAATCCTGGCCCTGCTACTTCTCGAGCAGAACCTGGCTGCGGCCTTCTTAGGCCTCCTTCGGCGGTTCCCCTATAACAACCTTAAGTTGTGTTGGCCCCAAAGCGGGTCCTCCAGAAGCCTCTGCTTTCAGCCTGCACGAAGCATTTTCTCTGGATTCTAGAAAGAAACACAGGCTGGCTGCAGCTCAGCTCTGCCTCTGACAAACCAACCTGCCTCCCTCAGCCTCAGTTTCCTCATCTGTCACCTGGTCAGAACGGCCCTGCGGTGCAGGTGCAGAGTACTCTTCTGAGGCTGAGTTTTTTTTTGAGATGGTGGTGGTTTGCTTTTGCCCAGGCTGGAGTGCAGTGGCGCGATCTTGGCTCACTGCAACCTCCACCTCCTGGGTTCAAGCAATTCTCCTGCCTCAGCCTCCCACGTAGTTGGGACTACAGGCACTCACCACCATGCCCGGCTAATTTTTGTATTTTTAGTAGAGACGGGGTTTCACCACGTTGGCCAGACTGGTCTCGAACTCCTGACATCAGGCAATCTGCCCACCTTGGCCTCCCAAAGCGCTGGGATTACAGGTGTGAGGCACCGCACCCGGCTCAGTTCTTACAGACAGCAGGCAGGCACCTGAGCAGGTTCCCAAGCCCTGAGTTTGGATGCACGAAGGAGCTCCACCCACCGCCCCTGCCCTGGGGCCCGGGCCAACGTACCACCCTTGGCCTTGGCACTGGGTTTTCGCCCACGCCCACGGGCCTTGGCTCCTGGCTCCTCCGACCCAGCCGTGCCACCATCTTTACCCTCCCCGGTGTCTTTACTGGTCTTCCGGCTGCGGCGCTTGGCACTCGGCACCAGGAGGGCCGGGGACGGCTCAGCACCTGCGGGGCAGAGGACAGAGTGGCTCATCAGGCCTGGGGTCCCCAGCTTGGAGCTTCCAAGACCCTGGTCTGTCCCGGGGATCAGGGATGGGAGCAGAAGCAACCGACACCAGGTGGCTGACCCAGGGTGGGCTCCCACGACAGGCTGTGAGGTCCAGCAGGGGAAACCCCATCTGCAGGGAGCAGCCAGAGGCTCCCGAATGAAGTAAAACAAAGCACTCTGTGGAACTGGGACAGGTGGATAAAGATGCTGACTTTTGTTTTTGTTTTGTTTTGTTTTTTTGAGTTTTTTTTTTTTTTTTTTTGAAACAGAGTCTCACTCTGTTGCCAGGCTGGAGTGCAGTGGCTCACTGCAACCTCTGCCTCTCGGGTTCAAAGGATCCTCCCGCCTCAGCCTCCCGAGTAGCTGGGACTACAGGCACATGTCACCATGCCCAGCTAATTTTTGTATTTTTAATAGAGACAGGGTTTCACCATATTGGCTGGGATGGTCTCGATCTCTTGACCTCGTGATCTGCCCACTTTGACCTCCCAAAGTGTTGGGATTACAGGCGTAAGCAACCACACTCAGCCATCAACAATTTTTGATCAGCTTCCCATGGCCTGGGCCACTGGGCTTGTGCTGTCCTCATGGACCCAGGACCTTGGAGCCCTTGGGATCTCACGGGAGCCCACCCACGGTTTCTGCTACTTCCATCACCTGTGGCTCCAAATGACTTCGGACAGAGCCCAGAGCCGGGCCTGGAGGGCAAGAGCCTGGGTGGGTGGCCCCTGGCAGGAGACCAGGTGTCACGAGCTCGTCACTTACACTGGATCTTATAGTCGGGGGGCAGGAGGCGGATGTGTGAGAGGGGGATCCTGCCCGTGTCTCCGTCGTCAAACTCCACGGTGATCAAGTCCCCATCGTCCTCCAGGTCCAGTAACCCTGTGGGAGGAGGGGAGGCTCAGGAGAGGCCCTGGGACCTCCAGCTCCCTAGTGAGGCACGAGGGTGGGAATGGCAGAAAACAGCCCCTGTGCAGCCCTGGTCTCTATGGTACAGCAGTGGGGACATGGGTGGAGGGTATACAGTGGCTCAGAATGTGGGTGTTAGAGCCAGGCCATCCGGGCAGGAGAACTGGGTCTCCCTTTTTTTTTTTTTTTTTTGAGACGGAGTTTCGCTCTTGATGCCCAGGCTGGAGTGCAATGGCGAGATCTCGGCTCACCGCAACCTCCACCTCCCGGGTTCAAGTGATTCTCCTGCCTTGGCCTCCCAAGTAGCTGGGATTACAGACATGTGCCACCATGCCCGGCTAATTTTGTATTTTTAGTAGAGATGAGGTTTCTCCATGTTGGTCAGGGTGGTCTCGAACTCCCGACCTCAGGTGATCCGCCCACGTCCGCCTCCCAAAGTGCTGGGATTACAGGCGTGAGCCACTGTACCTGGCCTGAATCTCCCATTTCTAGCTGACTTTGGGTGACACAAGACAGCTGAGCACATGCACCTGTGCCCACTCACACCCAAGACCCTCCTGCAACCACCGCAAAGGAGGGACACGGGTGTCAACCCTGAAGGACACTAAGAATGGGAAAGGGGAGGGCGGCAGTGGGAGACGGTGGCATTTCTGGAGAGATGCCGGGATGAACGTGCAGGAGCGGGCTTTGATCTCCGAGGAGGAGGTGATACCCACGAGGAGGAGGTGGTTTTCACAAGAGAATCCTGCCAAGGCTCAGGCCTGAGAGGCCCCAAGCACCTGCAGAGGCAGGGCTGAGGGAGACCTCAACACCGAACAGGCCAAGGGTGGCCCAGCTGGCAGGAGCTGGGGGTTCACCCTAGAGAGAGGCTCCAGACTGAAGGACACTGAGTGCAGGGAGGAGGCTGGACAGGCCCCCCAAAGGGTGATAGCCCAGCCCTCTTCCCAAACACCAGATGCTGGGACTATATCCCCAAGGATGTGAGTCTTGCAGAATCTGGGCAGCCCCCTAACAAAACCTTCCTGCCCACCCGCTATGACAAAGACTCGTGAGTGCACAGAGCTCCCATCAGCTTGATAATGTTCCCTTCATTCAGAGTCCCCAGATGCCTAAGGAGTTCTAACCAGAGGAAGAGCACAGCACCAGCAAACAGAAGGAGGGGGGACCGGGAAGAGAGAGGGAGCTGCAAAAAGCTAAAATGAGGCCAGGCGCAGTGGCTCACGCCTGAAATCCCAGCACTTTGGGAGGCTGAGGGAGGCAGATCACCTGAGGGCAGGAGTTCGAGGCCAGTCGGGCCAACATGGTGAAATCCCGTCTCTACTAAAAATACAAAAAATTAGCTGGGCATGGTGGTGCATGCCTGTAATCCCAGCTACTCCAGAGGCTGAGGCAGGAGAATCACGTGAACCCAGGAGGTAGAGGCTGCAGTGAGCTGAGATCACTGCACCGCACTCCGGCCTGGGTGACAGAGCAAGACTGTCTCAAAAAAAAACAAAAAACAAAAAAACAGAAAGTTAAAATGAAAAACAATCTTCTGAGAAAGTTCAAAAAGCAATGTGTTGATAAAACAAAAAAAAAATTAAGGAATATTCAGAGAATAAGAAAGAACTCAAGGATTTTTTTTTTTTTTTTTGAGACAGGGTGTTGCTCTGTCACCCAGGCTGGAGTACAACGGTGCAATCATAGCTCACTGCAGCCTTGACCACCCAGGCTCAGGTGATCCTCCCACTTCGGCCTCCCAAGTAGCTAGGAGAACAGGTGCACACCACCAAGCCCAGATAATATTTTTTGAGACAGAGTCTCACTGTGTTACCCAGGCTAGAGTGCATTGGTGTGATCTCGGCTCACTGCAACCTCTACCTCCGGGGTTCAGGTGATTCCTTCCTGCCTCAGCCTCCCGAGTAGGTGGGATTACAGGTACCCGCCACCACGCCCAGCTTACTTTTGTATTTTTTTTTTTTTTTTTTTTGAGGCGGAGTCTCGCTCTGCCGCCCAGGCTGGAGTGCAGTGGCGCGATCTCGGCTCACTGCAAGCTCCGCCTCCCGGGTTCACGCCATTCTCCTGCCTCAGCCTCTCTGAGTAGCTGGGACTACAGGCGCCCGCCACCACGCCCGGCTGATTTTTTTTTTATATTTTTAGTAGAGACAGGGTTTCACCGTGGTCTCGATCTCCTGACCTCGTGATCCGCCCGCCTCGGCCTCCCAAAGTGCTGGGATTACAAGCGTGAGCCACCGCGCCCAGCCGTACTTTTGTATTTTTAGTAGAGATGGGGTTTCACCATGTTGCCCAGGCTAGTCTCAAACTCCTGACCTAGGTGATCTGCCCGCCTTGGCCTCCCAAAGTGTTGGGATTACAGGTGTGAGAGACCACGCCCAGCCCAAGCCTGGCTAATTTTTGTATATTTTTGTAGAGACAGGGTCTTGCTATGTTGCCAGGCTGGTTTCAAACTCCTGGGTTCAAGTGATCTACCCGCATCGGGCTCCCAAATTGCTGGGATTACAGACATGAGCCACCGCAGCTGGTGGAGAATTTTTTAAATGACAGCAGAAAATTTTAAAATTCAAGACAATAGAAGGGGTTAGAAGATACAAGTAGTGAAAATCTCTCCATAAATTGAACAAAATAAGAAAATAATAGAAAAAAAGACACACACACCAGGGGCCATGGGACTAGACCAAGTTCCAGGGAAAACATGAAATTCACAAGAGAAGTTATCCAAGTTGTGCTACAAGTAGAGCTTCCAGGAATCAAGGAAATTTGCTTCAAAATCAAAGCCTCCCTCTGCAGATACCCAGCATGATGAGAACATACACACACACACACACACACACACACACACACACACACGGAATTCCAGATCTAGGGATAATGAGAAGATCCTAAAAGTTTCCAGAGATAAAAAAGCAGGTCTCCTACAATGATTTTGGAATCACAATGTTGAATGTCTTCAACAACACGGGAAGCAAGATAAAAATAGAAAAATGTCTTTGAAATGGTGAGGGGAACTATTTCCAGTCGCGAATTTATACCCAGCTCAACTATCTCTAAAGAATAAGCCTACCCAGCTCAACTGTCTCTAAAAAATAAGGGTAGAATGAAGAGATTACAAACTCACAAGGATGTGAGACATTTAACTCCCACAGACTCTTCCTCAGAAAGCTACTGAAAGATCCACTGCTTAAAACAAGGAACTGAACCAAAAAAGAGAAAAACATGCAATGCAACAAAAGCGGTTCCCAGGATGAGGGACAGGGAAGACCCAAGAATCCACAATGATACCCGTGAGGCAGGCCTAGAACACAGCCAGCACCATGCAGTACAGGGGGACAGCGTGTGCCAGGAAATCCGAATCTAAGGCCAACTTCTACCTTATTAACAGCACTTTCAGAATTTGGATGATAAATGAGTGACTAATACGATGGAAAAAAAATAAATCTTCCTGGCCTGAGATACTCTACTCAGGCTGGACCAGTCATATGTTGTTTTGCTGAGCTGGCATGGGCTTCCATCTTCTGCATATGAATGGATGGTAGGCCAAGCAGTAGACTGTATTTGGCATGTGGGTGGGCTTTTTTTTTGCATGGGCAGGAAATGTCTAATCCACATCCATACCCCCTGTCTAGGATACATTGCTTTTGCAAGAGCTGAGGGTTGGACCATTTGACTGTCTTTCTTGCCTGTCTGATATCCACACCTACAACAGGGTACCTAGGGTACCTGTTGTTTTTCTCCATCCAGCCTCCATTCTTTATTCTTTTTTACAGACGTAGTCTCACTCTGTCACCCAGGCTGGAGTGCAGTGGTGCAATCTTGGCTCACTGCAACCTCCACCTCCCAGGTTTGAGTGATTCTCCTGCCTCAGCCTCCCAAGTAGCTGGGATTACAGGCACCTGCCACCATGCCCGGCTAAATTTTGTATTTTTAGTAGAGACGGGGTTTTACCATGTTGGCCAAGCTGGTCTTGAACTCCTGACCTCAAGTGATCCACCTAGCTTGGCCTCCCAAAGTGCTGGGATTACAGGCATGAGCTACCACACCCAGCCTCATTGTCTTTTATTCCAACATGTCCACTTTGCAGGGGAAGCCACCCTCCCATCTTTCTCAGCCCATGAATAAAGGGGAGGTGACCTCACTCCTTAGTCCCAGGGATGAGCATCTGACCCAGGCCCAGTCGATCAGACTCACAGCGGTAGGATCAATGAAAACCATGTGGCCCAAGTCAGTTCACACTAGAACTTGTGTGGGAAAACCGGGACTGAGAAATCCTCCAATGATAAGATTTCTTAAGATGGTAAAATACAATCTCCAAGGAGCTAGTGTGAAGCCAGCACAAATGACAGCACTGCTGACAGATACTCAGAGCTGGAGTCCTGATGACATCGTTTAAATGGCGCCTGGATCCAACCATGCCTGAAGGCCATACAGTTTTCAGTTATGTGAGCCCACAAGTCTTTATTCTTAAGCCAGTTAGAGTTGGGTTTTAGTAGCCAAACAAGTCCATATTGAGATGTTAGGCGGCAGGGGAGAGCTGGGGAGGAGGCATCTCACCTCGGACCACGGTGCCTGGGTACAGACAGCGGTACTGCTGGCTCCAGTAGGCTGCAATCCTGGTCCCTTGTGGCAAGAAGCGAGTGGAGGCTGGCCTCACATCGATGATCTAGGAGGGCATGGGATGAGTGCAAGGTGTGGACACGGTTATGGCCATGGCCTTGGACACCCAGCCCACCCCGAACCTCCCAAGGCCCCGAACCTCCCAAGGCCCCGCCCCTCCCCCTCTCACCGCCTCCTGCAGCAACTGCTCCAGACAGTAGATGTGGGGCCGGTTCCCACGCTCACCCTCCACCACCACACGGTATCTGTAGGAGCAAACAAGGTGTGAGGCGGCAGAGGCCAGGACCTCCCCAGAGGGCCTCAACCCCACCAGCACCAGCACTGCCTCCTAGACCACTGGGAGGTGACACCAGGACTCAGAGGTTTGCTGACTTGCTGAATTTGGGAATTCTCCCGCTTTCTGGGCTCATTTTCCTCATCTGTAGGACTAGGGGTTGCAGAGCACGCCAGGCTGGTGCAGTCCAGATCCTGAGAGAGGCCAGCACAGCACGCCTCGAAGCAGCCGCGCCCAGCCCCTGGGAGGGTTCACCTGGTACTCCCTCAAAGTGCCCAGGGCCTCCCTGTCAGCTCTGAGCCCACTCATGCCCCTGCCCTGTGCCATCGGGGGAAACCACAGCCCAGAAAGGAGAAGCAGCCAGGCACAGAGGTGGCCGGAACACAGGGCAGGTATGGGACACAGGGCTCTGCGCCGGACCTCCCACCCCACTCACATGTCTGGCGAGTGCACGGTCTGCACGTGCCCGGCGTACAGCAGCTTGTCGTCCATGGGGATGAGCACACGCAAGCCGTCCTTCAGCTCGTCCTTGTCGATGATGCAGGAGCGAGGGGCTGCAGGGGTTGGATCGTGAGGCAAGGCTGGAGCCAGGGGCGTCTGCGACACCTCTCCCTCCTCCCGTCACCCCCAAGTCATCCCCTTGGAATGGAGGCCCTGGTGCCGGGTGGGCCTGTGGGGCTGAGACGTGTGCACTTCGTCTGTCTGTGTGTGTACCTATGCAGACCTGTGTGTACCAGTGGGCACACACAGGGTGCCGTGGCCAGCCCCTCTCCTCCCAGCCCCCTCCCCTGCCTGGCCCAAGATGTCTGCAAAGACCCCAGGCGGGTGTGAACCCAGGGATGAAAGCCTGCACGTGCTGCCTCTTCCCACCTCAAGACCAGCAGCCTCTGGGCCTGGCATGAAGCTCTGGGTTCTAGCCATCCTCCATCATGACGTCTGCCCCCCCCCCCCCCTTACTGCTGCCCTCAGCCAAACTTCTAGGACTTTCTTTTTATTTTATTTATTTATTTATTTATTTTTGAGATGGAGTTTCAATCTTGTTGACCAGGCTGGAATGCAATGGCATGATCTCGGCTCACTGCAACCTCCGCCTCCCGGGTTCGAGCGATTCTCCTGCCTCAGCCTCCCAAGTAGCTGGAATTACAGGCGCCCGCCACCATGCCTGGCTAATTTTTGTATTTTTAGTAGAGATGGGGTTCTGCCATGTTGGCCAGGCTGGTCTCAAGCCACTGACCTTGGGTGATCCACCCGCCTCAGCCTCCCAAGTGCTGAGATTACTGGTGTGAGCCACCGTGCCCGGCCTCTTTCTTTTTTTTTAATAATTTTTTCAGGCCAGGTGCAGTGGCTCACGCCTGTAATCCTAGCACTTTGGGAGGCCCAGGCGGGAGGATCACTTGAGGTCAGGAGTTTGAGACCATCCTAGCCAACATGGTGAAACCCTGTCTCTACAAAAAACACAAATATTAGCCAGGTGTGTCAGTGCACGCCTGTAGTCCCAGCTACTTGGGAGGCTGAGACAAGAGAATTGCTTGAACCTGGGAGGCAGAGGCTGCAGTGAACCTAGATCCCGCCACTGCACTCCAGCCTGGGTGACAGAGAGTGAAATTCCGTCTCAATAATAATAATAATAATAATCTTTTCAGAGACAAGGTCTTGCTCTGTCATCCAGCCTAGAGTGCAGTAGCAAGATCATAGCTCACTGTAGCCTCGAACTCCTGGGTTCAAGCCATCCTCCCACCTTAGCTTCCTGAGTAGCTGGGACTATAGGTGTGCACCACCATGCCCAGCTAATTATTTTTTGTAGAGACAGGGTCTCGCTACGTTGCCCAACTGATCTTGAACTCCTGGTCTCAAGTGATCCTCCCACCTCGGCTTCCCAAAGCACTGGGATTACAGGTGCACGTGACCACACCCCACCTACCTCTGAGACTTTCCATCCACTTTTTCTTTCGGTGGAAATGAATGCCCAGGGGCAAACTTCCCGACGGCGGTCACCTCTCATTGCCCCAACCCTCTGCTCCCTCCCTCTCCCTGCCGCTGCCGAGACACCTGAGCCTGCCCTTCCTTCTCAGTGAGACCTTTCACCTGGTCTGTCCCCGACATTCCCATTACCCAGATGGCTTGCTGGAAGAGGGATGGCTGGGACCGCCATATCCCTGCCTGTGTCTGCACAGAGTCCTCACGTGGCCTCGTCAAAGGCAGAGTCGACTTCCCACGCCTTGGCGTTGGGCTTGGCCATGTGGCTCTCAGAAGTGGCCAGGATCTCGCCTCTGGGCTACAGACCCCTGGGTCCAAGCCTGGGCGTGACTTCCCGATAGAGTCATCAAAGCCCAGCACACGACTGTCCCTGACCCGGGTCTCAGGCACAGGGCCTCCGCCCATCCCCACACCTGTCCTCACCCTTCCCTTCCCCTCTCCTCTGCCTGCACACCCCTGACCCCACCTCCCATCCACTCTCCCTCCTAATGTGCGCACCCTGCCCTGCCTCCTTCCCTGCTGCCCCCATGGCAGCCCCAGGCTACAACCCACTCTCGCCTGGACAGCACAGCCTCCTAACTGGACTCCCTGCCTTCCCTGGGGCCCCCACTCATTCTCTGTGCAGCACCAGACAGCTATTTTGTTTGTTTGTTTTGAGACACAGTTTCGCTCTTTTTCCCCAGGCTGGAGTGCAATGGCATGATGTTGGCTCACCACAACCTCCGCCTCCTGGGTTCAAGTGATTCTCCCGCCCCAGCCTCCTGGGTAGCTGGGATTGCAGGCGCCCGCCACCACACCCAGCTAATTTTTGTATTTTCAGTAGAATCAGAGTTTCACCATGTTGGCCAGGCTGGTCTGGAACTCCTGACCTCAGGTGATCTTCCCAACTCGGTCTCCTAAAGTGCTGGGATTACAGGCATGGGCCACCACACTCGGCCCAGACAGCTCATTTTAAAGCCAATCTGACCATATCACATCCCCACATCTAACCTCAGAGAACTTCTCGTTTTCCTTAGGGCCAACACGGAACTCCTTCCCAAGCCGAGCAGGACCTGCCTCCTCCCTGGCCCCAAGGCAGCTCTCTTGCCCCACCTCCAGTTGACTAAGCTGCAGCCAGTCCAGCCTTCTCATCGACCCAGGTAACTCGGCCTCAGGACCTCTGCCCCTGCGGCTCCCTGCCCCCAGCTGGCCCAGCCCTTCCATCTCATGCCTTGCTCAGATCTGCCTCCCCCAGGGGAGGCTCCAGCAGCCCCGCCCGGCACATGCGGCATCATGGCCACTCACCCGGGGTCAGCGGCCGCTCCACAGCCCCGCCACGCGGCAGGTGCTCGTCCTCAGAGAAGCTCGAGTCCTGGTTGGGTTCAAAGTCCTCCTCGGCTGCCATGCTCTCCATCAGCTTGCTCACAGCGCCCCCCTTGCCGCGGTTCTGGGGACAGAGCATGGTGGACAAATGACTTAAGACCTGAACGGGGGTCCTGCCAGGCTGGGGACCCTCTGGAAACCTAGAGCCACAGTCAGGCCGCAGGGGGAATCTGTTGTGGGCATGGCGGGGATCCCAGCTAGGGGCACCCCAGAGGCCAGGGGGAGGGTGAAATGGGCCCAAAACCCAGCTGGCCAAAGTTCAGTACTTGGTGCTCAATACTTAGTACTCTGTGCTCAGTATCAGCACTCAGTGCTTGGTACTCACTACCTGTTCAGCACCATGGCGGGTGCCTCCGTTCCCTTCTTAGAGAAACTTCAGCAGCATCTCCAGCATTTCCACCCAATGGGCTTGAGGAAGAACCACTCGGGCACAGGCTAGCCAGGGTGGGGAGTGGGCATGCCATCATCTGCCATGTGGGCAGATTCACTCAAGCCTGAGGGCCCTGTGAGGACCTGGTGCTGGGCTGGGGGCCTGTCACCCAGGCCTCCTGGTCTCTGTTCCAGTGTCCCTCGCCCCTGCTAGAGCAGGCATTTCCTGAGGACAGGAGCAGAGTCCCCAGTAGCTCCTTATCCCTGGAGCACAGGGACGGCCACGTCGCCCTTGTCATCCGCAGCCTCTCTGAGCCAGAGCTACGGGGAGGGTAAATACAGAGCAGCAGGTGGAGCCCCTTGCCCTGACCACAGGAGCATGGCTGAGCCCCCCACAGCCCCCCACCAGGGCACGGCGAGCCTCACCTCCTTCTTCACCTCCTTCCCTTTGGCCTTGGCCTTGCTCCTCTTGGCGGCGGTCAGGGAGCTGGCGTGAGGAGCCCTGGGCTCAGAGGGCAAGGCGGGAGCTCGGGGCGGTGGCAGCCCAGCTCCTGGCCCGGCCTCTTTCCCTTTCTTCTTCTGGAGGAGGAAGCAGCAGAGAGGAGCCATCAGAGGGCAGGGAAAGCACAGGCGGCGCCCCCGTCCCCCTCACTCACTCACCCCCAAGTTCTGTGCCACCCCAAGTGTGCCCTCCCAGGAGGAACAAAACATCCCTTCTCTCTCTCCCTGCAAGTGTTTTTGGTTTTGGGTTTTTTTTAGAGACAGGGTCTCGCTCTGTTGCCCAGGCCAGAGGACAGTGGCGCCATCACCACTAAATGCAGCCTCAACCTCCCGAGCGCAGGTTATCCTCCTACCTCAGCCTCCTGAGTAACTGGACTACAGGTGCACACCACTACACCCAGCTAAGTTTTTAATTTTATTTTTTTTAGAGACAGGGTCTTGCTATGTTGCCCAGGCTGGTCTCAAACTCCTGGCCTCAAGCAATCCTCCTGCCTTGGCCTTCCAAAGTGCTGGGATTACAGGCTGTTTTTAATGTTTATTATCTTATTACTAGCATATATTACTTGTTGCCCCATCTGCCCAAAAAAGACAACACTGAAGTGTATACATGTTGCAAGGTCCTCTCCAATGACCCTCCTACCAACTCCACAGAGTCAGCTACTAGTAACAGCATGGTGTATCCTTTTAGAACTGTCCACAAGCACACACAACCCTGTAAATATGAAGGCTACGCAGACACAACCATGCACACACAGTATTTAAAAAAAAAAAAAAGTGGGAATTTACCAATAGTCCTGCTTTGCACCATTTCCCCCGTAACATGACTGATACATATAAAAGGAGCTTCATTTTAACAGCAGCCTATTGAGCCCAGGTATGGAGAAACCGTAATGCACTTACTTTAACCACCCCCACGATGAGAAGGGCCTGTAGGCTGCCTCCGTTTTTTCACTCTCTGTTTTGTTGTTGTTTTTGAGACAGGGTCTCGCTCTGTTGCCCAGGCTGGAGTACTGTGGCACAATGACAGCCGACTGATAGCCTCAACCTCCTGGGCTCAAGCAATCCTCCTGCCCCAGCCTTCCAAGTAGCTTGGACTACAGACATGTACCGCCATGCCCAGCTAAAAAATCTACACTTTCTAAAAGGGACATGTCTAAAACAAATGGCCATTAGCTGTGGCGGATGCCTGTAATCTCAGCTACTCGGGTGGCTGAGGCAGAAGCGTCGCTTGCACCCAGTAGGCGGAGGTTGCAGTGAGCCAAGATCGCTCCACTGCACTCCAGCCTGGGCGACAGAGTGAGACTCTGTGTCAAAAAACAAACAAACAAACAACAACAACAAAAACAAATGGCCAAGGCTAGGAGAGGTAGAAAAGTAATAAATAAAGATAATAATGGTCAAATGTTACCAAGACAACAACAGAAGTCACAGCGTCCGTATCCAAAATGAAAGTCAAAGCAAAGAGCATTAAAAGAAACAAAAAATGACATGTTCTAGGGAAAAAGAATATACAGTTTAATCCCCATTTTGGGGGGGGGAAATATGTGTGTGTGTGTTTTATTTTCTTGTTGCTGCTCAACTCTTTAATGCAAGTCATCCTTCTGGAATCAGAGGCATCTTAGGCGCTGAAGGAATGTTAGTGGTGCTGTCCCCTTATCTCTGGGATCTGTCATTAAGCAGATAGCTGCAGCTCCTGGTACATGTCCCTGCAGCTGTACCCACGGGGGAACAAAAGGAAATGACAGCAGAAAAAAAAAAAAAGGCCTGAATAGATTTTTCTTTATCTTCCAAATTACTGTTATAATCAGATAAAACCAGTAACTGTTTCTTTCCCTTTGATCAGAAAACCCACCGCTGGGAGCCTTTCCCTGCTTTTTTGTAAAAAAAAAAAAAAAATCAACTAAATAAGAAAATAACTTGCGATGCGATAGAAGTTCTGTATGCAAAACAGAGACGCTGCCTGCTTTGGTAATTATGACAGCAAAACACCGTCATCACCCAAACCACCAACCGCCAGCAGGGTCAGTGGCGGGAGACAGGCAGGCAGTGGGATGGCATTCAACCATTTAAAAATACTGACAGCCAGGTGCGGTGGCTCATGCCTGTAATCCCAGCACTTTGGGAGACCAAGGCAGGCGGATCACTTGAGGCCAAGAGTTCGAGACCAGCGCAGCCAACATGGTGAAACCCCATCTCTGCTAAAAATACAAAAATTAGCCAGGCGTGAGGGCATGTGCCTGTAATCCCAGCTACGCGGGAGGCTGAGGCAAGAGAATCGCTTGAACCCGGGAGGCAGAGGTTGCAGTGAGCTGAGGTTGCGCCACTGCACTCCAGCCTGGGCCACAAGAGTGAGACTCTGTCTCAAAACACAAACAAAAAAAATACTGATGGACAGGCGTGGTGGCTCAAGCCTATAATCTCAGCACCGTGAAAGGCTAAGGCAGGAGGATTGCTTGAGCCCAGGAGTTGGAGACCAGCCTGGGCAACATAAGGAGACCCCACCCCATCTGCATGAAAATAATTTTTTAATTAGTCGGACGTGGTGGTTCACACCTGTAATCCCAGCACTTCGGGAGGTCGAGGCAGGAGGATCACTTGAGCCCAAGAGTTTGAAACCAGCCTGGGCAACACAGTGAGACCGCCTTACCCCCCGCTTTTTTTTTTTTTTTTTTTTGAGACGGAGTCTCGCTCTGTCACCCAGGCTGGAATGCACAATCTCGGCTCACTGCAACCTCCACCTCCCGGGTTCAAGTGATTCTTCTGCCTCAGCCTCCCGAGTAGCTAGGACTACAGGCGCCCGCCACCAAGCCCGGCTAATTTTTTGTATTTTTTTAGTAGAGGCAGAGTTTCACCGTGTTAGCCAGGCTGGTCTCGAACTCCTGACCTCATGATCCACCCGCCTCAGCCTCCCAAAGTGCTGGGATTACAGGCATGAGCAATCGTGCCCGGCTGAGACCACCATCTCCTATTAAAAGAAAAATTAGCAAGGTGTGGTGGCGTGCACCTGTGGTCCCACCTACTCAGAGGAGACTGAGGCAGGAGAACTGCTTAAACTTGGAAATTCGAGGAGGCTGCAGTGAGCTACAATCGCCACCGCACTCCAGACTGGGCAACAGAGCAAGACTCTGTCTCTTATAAATACAATAAAAATATTGATAGAAGGCTGGGCGTGGTGGCTCATGCCTGTAATCCCAACACTTTGGGAGGCTGAGGTGGGCAGATCACCTGAGGTTAGGAGTTCGAGACGACACTGGCCAACATGGCGAAACCTTGTCTCTACTAATAATACAAAAACGAGCCAGGCATGGTGGTGAGCGCCTGTAATCCCAGCTACTCGGGAGGCTGAGGCAAGAGAATCGCTTGAACCTGGGAGGCAGAGGTTTCAGTGAGCCGAGATCTCACCACTGTACTCCAGTCTGGGCAGTAGGACAGATTCTATCTTTAAAAAAAAAAAAAAGAATCTTCTATCTGTGAAATTGTGAAGAAGGAAAAAAACCTGTGCTAGTTTTGCTGTTGCACCTCAAGCTGTAAGTTACAGCCACAGGACCTGATGAGTGCTTATCTTAGAGGGTTTGATATTATCCGCAGTGGTTTTAGGCATCCACAGGGCTCCTTAGAACATACCCTCCGCAGCTAAGGGGGGAATACTGTATGAAAGTATATTTCAAACAAATTTTGGGCCAGGTGTGGTGGCTCACACCTGTAATTTCAACCTTTGGGAGGCTGAGGTGGGTGAACTCCTTGAGCCCAGGAGTTCAAGACGAGCCTAGGCAACATAGTGAGACCCTATCTCCACAAACAAATTTTTAAAATTAGCCAGGCAGGCTGGATGCAGTGGCTCATGCCTGTAATCCCAGCACTTTTAGAGGTCGAGGCGGGTGGATCACCTGAGTTCAGGAGTTTGAGACCAGCCTGGCCAACGTGGTGAAACCCTGCCTCTACTAAAAATACAAAAATTGGCCGGGTGTAGTGGCACATGCCTGTAATCCCAGCTACTTGGGAGGCTGAAGCAGGAGAATCGCTTGAACCCAGGAGGCAGACGTTGCAGTCAGATGAGATCACACCATTGCCCTCCAGCCGGGGTGACAAAGCGAGACTCCATCCCAAAAAAAAAAAAAAATTAGCCAGGCATGCTGGCACACATGTGTAGTCTCAGCTACTCCAGAGGCTGAGGTAGGAAGAGCACCTGAGCCTGGGAGGTGGAGGCTGCAGTGAGCCATGATTGCGCCACTGTATTCCAGCCTGGGCAACAGAGGGAGATCCTCTCTCAAAAAACAAACAAAAAACATTAACAGTGTCTGTTCTTGGGATGCTGGGATGTGGGGTGATTTTCCTCGGGTGTCTGAGCCTCTATTTGTCAACAATGAATCTGTTCTGTTCCAGGTTCCCACTACGTTATCAAAAGGCAGACATTGGGTGAGCCTCTGGTATTATAGCTGGATATAATAGCTGGGTATTCAGCTGTTCAGATGCCAGGAATTGGAAACCCTGGGCCTCCAACAAAAGGAACTCTTGGGAAAGGCCCAAAGAGTCAATGTAGCCCAGTGGTTAAGGAGCCAGAACCGAAGCTACAGCCCCAGTGTTCAAAGCCCAGCTCTATTGATCATTCGCTGCTATAACCTTGGTCAGATAACTATTTTTTTTTTTTTTTTTTTTGAGATGTAGTCTCACTCTGTCGCCCAGGCTAAAGTGCAGTGGCACAAACTCGGCAGTTCTCCTCCCTCCATTTCCGATAGGTGGGATACAGGACACCCACCATCCCACTAATGTTTTTTTTTTTTTTTTTGGTAGAGTCAGGTTTTCTCAAAACTCTTGGCCTCAAGGGATCCTCCCACCTCAAAGTGCTGGGATTGCAGGTGTGAGCCACCGCAGCCAGTCTGGTGCCTGTCCATATGTGAGCCACCTATAGAGAGCGGTTCATAGGAGGAACCCACTTCACACAGTCCTGCACGGTAAGTGTGCGAGGTGAAGGGATTAGAACATGTCTGGGCCTACTATGTGCTACTTGGTAGCATTATTATTTTATTTTTGGAGACAGAGTCTCACTCTTTCGCCCAGGTTGGAGTGCAGTGGCACAATCTCAGCTCACTGCAACCTCCGCCTCCTGGGCTCAAAAGATTCTCCTGCCTCAGCCTCCTGAGTAGCTGGGATTACAGGCACCTGCCACCATGCCTGGCTAATTTTTGTATTTTTAGTAGAGACAGGATTTCGTCATGTTGGCCAGGCTGGTCTCAAACTCCTGACCTCAAGTGATCCACCCACCTTGGCCTCCAAGTGCTGGGATTACAGGTGTGAGCCACCACACCTGGCTGGATCATTATTATTATTGTTACTAATTGTGACACCTGTTCTGCAAGGCCTTCAAAAACCTGAGATGGCCTCTGCCGCGAGGAGACAAGAACACAAATCCAAGGTGCCTATGATGGCTTACACTGGCCCCTTCCTTACTACTACCCCTTTGTCAGGAAATCAATGTGACTCCCATCTTTTTTGTGATTTTCTCCAGAATGTCACCGTTATTTGAGGGTTCCTCCTATATCAAGGGCTCAGGGTGGAGAGGTATTTTGACAGAATACCGTCAAAATCTAGCTGTTAAGTCTGAACACATCCAAAGAGGAGGAGAAAGCAACTGGCCATCAGCTTCCTAGTGGCCAGTGGAAAAAGGGTAACAGGCCCAATTATCATAAAGTTGTCTAAAAGCAAGTTTTCTTTTCTTTTTTTGAGATGGAGTCTTGCTGTGTCGCCTAGGCTGGTGTGCAGTGGCCAGATCTCAGCTCACTGCAACCTGTGCCTCCCGGGTTCACGCCATTCTCCTGCCTCAGCCTCCTGAGTAGCTGGGACTACAGGTGCCGACCACCATGCCCGGCTAATTTTTTGTATTTTTAGTAGAGATGGGGTTTCACCGTGTTAGCCACGATGGTCTCGATCTCGTGACCTTGTGATCCGCCCGCCTCGGCCTCCCAAAGTGCTGGGATTAGAGGCGTGAGCCATGGCGCCCGGCCTAAAAGCAAGTTTTCTTAATCTGGGGTGTTCATAGAGAGAATTTAGGAAATCTGTAAATGGGTAGGAAAGAAAATCCCACCTGCATTTTCACATTTTAACCTCTAAAAAAAATGGGGTTTTCCTTCAGGTGAGAGTGGAGGCCACAAACCACAAAAGTACCAGCAGCGCCGGTGACTTTGCCACCAACGGAAACCACAGAGTCTTGCAGCCCACAGTAGTTATTGCAGGGACCTTAAAACATCCTTTACATTGCTTCAGAAGTACAGCACTAGCCGGGTGCAGTGGCTCATGCCTGGAATCCCAGCACTTTGAGAGGCTGAGGCAGGAGAACAGTTTGAGACCAGCCTGGGCAACGCAGCAAGACCTTGTCTATACTTAAAATTTAAAAATCAGCTGGGCACGGTGGTATGCACCTGTAGTCCCAGCTACTCAGAAGGCTGAGGTGGGAGGAATGCTTGAGCCCAAGAGTTCAAGGTTGCAATGAGCCATGATCATAGCACTGTACTCCAGCCTGGGTGACAGAATGAGACTCTGTCTCTAAAACATAAAATAATAAAATTTTAAGTACGGCATTTACTAGACCCATTGGCAGATGTGTTTACTAATTAAATACATCCCTAAAGGAACATACAGATACCATATCACAGAAGGGTCTTTTCAATATTTTGATAACTGTGGTCACTATCACTGTCTTCCTTTGGGGTCCCAGGTATTTTATTCACTTTTTAAAGTCGTCTTCTGAGACAGAAGAGAGAGCAAGGATTTCTGTAAGAAATGGGTGGCCAAACATGGTGGCTTATGCTTGTAATCTCAGCATTTTGGGAGGTTGGGGCAGGAGAATCGCTAAAGGTCAGGAGTTCAAGATCAGCCCGGGAAACATAGCGAGAGCCCATCTCTACTAAAAATAAATTAGCCGGGTGCAGTGACATGTGCCTGAAGATCCAGCTATTTGGGAGGCTGAGGCAGGAGGACTGCTAGAGGCCAGGAGGTGAAGGCTGCAGAGAGCCATGCTCAGGCCATTGCACTCCAGCCTGGTGACAAAGCAAGATTTGACTCTTAAGAAACAAAGGAACAGGTGCCCAGCTCCTCCCGGGGCTAAGTCCTAGCAGGGGCTCCCGGCGGGCCTGCAGCCGAGTAGGTGGTTAACAGCGAATCTGCTTCCCTAGGCTGGGAGGGGAGAGGGCCCCTCCCTCATGGAACCCCAGGGACCCTTCTGCGGCCCCCACTCCCCGAGCGGCCCCTACCTTCCTGGCGTCCTTCCTGTCCTTTGCACGCCCGGCGTCCTTGCGCGGGCTCAGGGGGCCGCCCTTGGCGCAGCGGCCGGCCTTGGTGGCGGGCGCGGTGCTGGCGGGCGCAGGTGCAGCAGCCGAGGCGTCGTGCAGGAAGATGCGCTCGCTGCGGCGCCGCGTCCACAGGTCGTCGTCGCTGGCCTCAGGCCCCGCCTCAAAGCCAGGCTCCTTGGGGCCCCGCAGCTTCCGGGCCTTGCGCCCCTTCTCCACCGCCAGCTTGGCCTTGTCCGGGCTGCTGGGGCCGGGGCCGCGGGTGCCAGGCGTGGGTGTGGCCAGGGAGGGTCCCGGCTCCCCCAGCCCCTTCTTGGGCCGGAGCAGCCCCGCAGGCGACCGCTTGCGCACCTTGACCTCGCTCTCTGAGTCGGTGTACTCGAACTCTGTGCCTGAACGCGGGAGGAGGGTGTGCTGGTCACAGCCTCGTGGGGACCCCTTCCCTTCCACCAGCCCCATGGGCACCATTCCTCCCCCGCGGGCCCTCCCCGCCAATGGCAACACTTCTCCCCGTTTCCAGGAGGGGAAACTGAGGCCCAGAGGAGAAGGACTCACGGGGCCCACACCTGTTCCTACGCCTGTCCTCACCCGCCTCGGCTGCCCAGACGCTGCTCTCAGCCCCTCGGCCCATGGGCAGATCCTGGGCCCCTTGAGTGCCTCCAAAACCCCACGTGACTTGTGGAAACCCCAGAAGCCAGGGCAGCTGGGAGGGCCGGGCCCCACACCTGCAGGGCAGCAGCCCTCTAAGGCAGGCAGGTGGGGAAACCCGCAGAGAATCCCCAAGCCCCACTCGCCTTCTCTCCCCCGTTCTTGGTGCTGCCTGTCAGAGCTGGGTGGTCCCAGGAATCGTCCACTCCCACTGCCCTCTCTACACGACAGGGCCACCCCAACAGCCCTCCTCCCACCCCAGGCCCCACCCATTGCACAGCCAATGCCCTGCTCCCCTCTGTCCTGGATCCTGGGTCCCAGCTCCCGGGCTCCTTGAACACACAGCCTCTGAGCACAGCCACCCAGCACTCGCCCATCACCCACCATCCCCACTCATTCCCAGCTGCAAGCTTTGCTCTCTGCCATCCCCTCTGCACAGAGCACCAGCTCCCCCGAGCTCTCCTTGGAACAGCGCTAAGTCCTTCAGAAGGAGACCCACGCCACACCCCGGGAAGTCCTCTCTGGCCACACCTCTGTTGTCACTGGCAATGCCACACCTTAGCATTTCTGTCCATGCCCAGGTCCCAGCTTATCCCAGCCTGACCTGCCCCTGGGAAGCAGATCCGAGTTCTCTGGGATCTCCAGCTCAAGCCCCAGGTCAGAGCTGGTGTCCAGGAAGAGAGTGTGAGTGAGGCATAAACGGCACTGCTTCCCGGGACAGGGGCTCCAAGGTGCCTTCACTCAGGGATGCAATCTCTGTGACAGTCCCTTGTGTTAACAACCTCAGGGAGAGCCAGTGGGCTGCCTTAAATCCTCCAGCACAGAAGCCGCAAAGCCAAGGCCCAATCCCAGGCCTACTGACGCCGGGGGCAGCCGTGAGAGGCTTGCCCCGCACCGCACCGGTAGATGAAGCCACAGCAACAGGGGCTGGTGGGGGCTGCCCAGTGGGAAAAAGTCACCAGCAAAGTGTAATAATCCTATTAATTAACTTTCTTTTTTTTTTTTTTTTTGAGACGGAGTCTCGCTTTGTCGCCCAGGCTGGAGTGCAGTGGCACGATCTCGGCTCACTGCAAGCTCCGCCTCCCGGGTTCATGCCATTCTCCTGCCTCAGCCTCCTGAGTAGCTGGGACTACAGGTGCCCACTACCACGCCTGGCTACTTTTTTGGTATTTTTAGTAGTAGAGACGGGGTTTCACCATGTTAGGCAGGCTGGTCTCGAACTCCTGACCTTGTGATCTGCCCACCTCGGCCTCCCAAAGTGCTGGGATTACAGGCGTAATCATTAATCTTTTGCTAACAGACTTTCCAACTTTCCACTGTGCAAGGAGGCAGCAAGGGGCTTTTGAGGCTGATGTGGGTGCAGGCCACAGGCTGGAGAGCTCTGCTCTGGGTATGACAGAATGAGGTACCACCCGGTAACAGTCCGCCCAGAGATCCACTGGAACACCTGGCGTACATAATCCTTCACAGGCCCATTGTGTATGGTGCAGGGAGGGACAGTGGACAGAGATGAGGCTCAAGCAGAAGGCGGAGAGTGAAGTCACAGGAGGCAGATCTCCCTGCACCCTCTACCCTGGCATCAGACATGGTCTTCTTGGCACACACAGCAGGGAAGGTGGGGCCCACATAGAAAAGAAATAGAGTCCTTCTGACCTCAGCACCAGGAAAGAGAAGTCTAGAAACTGGCAACAAAGAAGAGAATAGAAAGGGAGCCAGAGGCCGGGCGCGGGGGCTCACACCTGCAATCCCAGCCCTTTGGGAGGTCAAGGCGGGTGGATCACCTGAGGTCAGGAGTTCAAGACCATCCTGGCTAACATGGTGAGAAACCTGTCTCTGCTAAAAATACAAAAATTAGCCGGGCATGGTGGCGGGTGCCTGTAGTCCCAGCTACTCGGGAGGCTGAGGCAGGAGAATCACTTGAACCCGGAGGTGGAGGTTGCAGTGAGCAGAGATTGCACCACTGCACTACAGCCTGGGCCACAGAGTGAGAATCTGTCTCAGAAAAAAAAAAAAAATTTGGCCAGGCGCAGTGGCTCACACCTGTAATCTCAGCACTTTGGGAGGCCAAGGTGGGCAGATCACAAGGTCAGGAGTTCAGGACCAGCCTGGCCAATATGGTGAAACCATATCTCTGATAAAAATACAAAAATTAGCCAGGCATGGTGGTGCGCACTGTAGTCCCAGCTACTCAAGAGGCTGAGGCAGGAAACTGCCTGAACCCACGAGACAGAGGTTGCAGTGACCCGAGATCGCGCCACTGCACTCCAGTCTCGGTGACAGAGTGAGACTCTGTCTCAAAAAAAAAAAAAAAAAATTAGAAAGGGAGCCAGAGAGGGGTCCCCATGCTCTCTCTCCCCCCTGCCCATGTCTCTGAATGGCCCTGAAACTACCTACACACAGAACAGATTCCAAGCAGCCCAGGGCTCAGTAAAAAGTGATTTGAACAGAGGCCAGAGACACCACCTAAGAAACTGGACTTCAAGCCCCACCAAGGAAATATCTGCTAAAACAAAGGAGAAAATATTCACTGGGGGAAAAAAAAAAAAAAAAAGACATTCTGACTCTCCACAACCTCAGCCCCACAATGTCCAAGACACAATCCAAAATTACTACATAAGGCCAGGCACGGTGGCTCACACCTATAAATCCCAGCACTTTGGGGGGCCAAGGCGGGCAGATCACTTGAGGTGAGGAGTTCGAGACCAGCCTGGCCAACATGGCAAAACCCCGTCTCTACAAAAAATACAAAAATTATCTGGGCGTGGTGGCATGCATCTGTAATTCCAGCTACTTGGGAAGCTGAGGCACAAGAATTACTTGAACCCAGGAGGCGGAGGTTGCAGTGAGCAGAGATCACACCACTGCTCTCCAGCCTGGGCGACAGAGCGAGACTCTGTCTCAAAAAAAAGAAAAAAAATTACTAGACAAATGAAGAACCAAGAAAATGCATCACATTCCAGAAAGAAAAGAAAACCAACTGAACCTGACCCTGAGATGAACCACATGTTGGAACAAACAGCCAAGGATTCTGAAATCCTCAAAGAAGTGAAATAAAACTTGTTTTTAATGCAACTTGTTTTCAGTGCATGAAAATTTCACCAGAGAAATAGGAAGGACTAAAAGAAACAACAGAAAAGAACCAAATGAACCAAATGCAAGTATAGAACTGGCTAGGCACAGTGGCTCACACCTGTAATCCCGTAACTTTGGGAGGCTGAGGTGGGAGGATCCCTTGAGGTCAGGAGTTCAAGACCACCCTGGGCAACATAGCGAGACTCTGTCTCTACAAAAAATACAATAATTAGCCAGTCATGGTGGCACGCACCTGTGGTCCCAGCTACTCAGGAGGCAGAGGTGGGAGGATCACCTGAGCCCAGGAGGTTGAGGCTTCAGTGAGCCATGATTGTGCCACTGCATTCCAGCCTGGGTGACAGAGCAAGACCCTGTCCCAAACAACACAAAGAAATTATAAAACTGAGAAGTATAATTTCAGAAATAAAAAATCTATGGAGGGGATCTAAGAGCTGAATGGATATGATTAAGAGAAAAGTAAGTGAGTGAGTTTATGAGTTTGGGTGTGGGGGAACCAGCCTCAGAGACCTGTCAGATAACAAATGGTCAAATGTATGTTAAACAGGAAAAGAAAGAACAAGAAAAAATGCTTGAATATTTGCTTTTCCTCAATAGCTGAAATCTTCCCAAATTTGATGACAAACAGAAACTTGCAGATGTTGGGTGTCAGATAAACACCAAGCAAAATAAACACAAACAAATCCGCCATGAGGCACGCCACAGTCAAAGGGCTGACAAAGATAAACACGAACCCCCACGAACAACAAGAAAAATGTAGCTTATCACTTCCAAAACAATCGTTTGATTAATGGCTAATTTCTCATTAGAAACCAGAGGCCAGAAGACAGCAGAATATCTTCTAAGGGCTCAAAGAAAAAAAAAAAAAACTATAAACCCAAAATTCTATATCCAGTAAAAACATCACTCAAGAATGAAGGTGAAATAGAAACATTTTCAGATAAAAGAACGCTAAGAGGCCAGGTGTGATGGCTCACACCTGTAATCCCAACTACTCAGGAGGCTGAGGCAGGAGAATCACTTGAACCCAGAAGGCAGAGGTTGCAGTAAGTTAAGATCGCGCCATTGCACTCCAGCCTGGGTGACAGAGACTGTCTCAAAAAAAAAAAAAAAAGAACACCAAGAAAATTCCTCACCAGCAGCTCTACAAGACAAAACTGCTAAATGAAGTTCTTTGGGCTGAAACTACAGGAAAACTGGAATCCTCAGACAAGAATGAAAAGCAACAGAAATAATAAATATCTGAATAAATACAAAAGACTTTGTTCACTTTTCCGCTTAATTTCCTTATAAGCCATTTAAATGATTAAAACTAAGTTTGTGGCCAGGTGCGGTAGCTCATGCCTACAATCCCAGCACTTTGGGAGGCTGAGGCGAGTGGATCATGAGCTCAGGAGTTCAAGACCACCTGGCCAAGATGGTGAAACCCCGTCTCTACTAAAAATACAAAAATTGGCCAGGCGAGGTGCCAGGAGCCTGTAATCCTAGCTACTTGGGAGGCTGAGGCAGGAGAATCGCTTGAACCCAGGAGACAGAGTTTGCAGTGAGCCAAGATCACGCTACTGCACTCCAGCCTGGATGACAGAGTAAGACTCCGTCTCAAAACAAAAAAAAACTAAGTATGTAACATTGTCTTCAGGAGTTGATATCATGTGAAAAAGTATTACATATAATATAAAATATGAGGTATGATATGGACTTACAAAGTTGCAAGATTTCTGGATTTTATGTGAGAAAAACATGGTAAGTGGATGTAAAAAGGAATGTATATTGTTATCTCTATTTTCTATTTTTAAAAATGACAAAATGATACTGAGAAAGCTAACAGGAAAATTAAAATGGAATTCTTAAACATATTCAAATAAATTTGTTTGAAAGGCAGCAAAGGAGAACCAAAAATTAGACAAAAAACTAAAGACTAAGACACTAATAAATTGAAAGGCAAAGCATGAAAAAGGTATACCATGCCAACAGTAACCAAGAGAGCTGGCGTGGCTATACTAATAAGAAACGAAATAGACTTTTTTTTTTTTTTTTTTTTTTTTTTTTTTTTTTTTTTTTTTTTTTTTTTTTTTTTTTTGAGACTTAGTCTCGCTCTGTCGCCCAGGCTGGAGTGCAGTGGCGCAATCTCGGCTCACTGCAAGCTCCGCCTCCCGGGTTCACGCCATTCTCCTGCCTCAGCCTCTCCGAGTAGCTGGGACTACAGGCGCCCGCCACCACGCCCGGCTAATTTTTTTTTTGTATTTTTAGTAGAGACGGGGTTTCACCGTGGTCTCGATCTCCTGACCTCGTGATCTGCCCGCCTCGGTCTCCCAAAGTGCTGGGATTACAAGCATGAGCCACCGCGCCCGGCACGAAATAGACTTTTTAAGACAAAAATTGTTACTAGCAACAAAGAACATTCTAAAATGATAAAAGGGGCTGGGCGTGGTGGCTCAGGCCTGTAATCCCAGCACTTTGGGAGGCCAAAGTGGGCAGATCATCTGAGGTCAGGACCAGCCTGGGCAACAGGCAGAGGTTGCAGTGAGCTGAGATTGTGTCACTGCACTCCAGCCTGGGCAACACTGCACGTAAAAAAAAAAAAAAAAAAAAAAAGAGTTGGGCGCAGTGGCTCACGCCTGTAATCCCAGCATCTTGGGAGGCCAAGGCAGGCAGATCACCTGAGGTCGGGAGTTTGAGACCAGCCTGACCAACATGGAGAAACCCCGTCTATACTAAAAATACAAAATTAGCCAGGCATGGTGGCACATGCCTGCAATCCCAGCTACTTGGGAGGCTGAAGCAGGAGAATCACTTGAACCCGGGAGGCGGAGGTTGTGGTGAGCCGAGATCATGCCGTTGCACTCCAGCCTGGGCAACAAGAGCGAAACTCCATCTCAAAAGGAAAAAAAAAGGCATTCTGGCTCTCCACAACCTCAGCCCCACAACGTCCAAGACACACAATCCAAAATTACTAGACAAGGCCAGGCACAATGGCTCACACCTGTAGTCCCAGCACTTTGGGAGGCCAATGAAGGCAGATCACTTGAGATCAGGAGTTCAAGACCAGACTGGGCAACAGAGCGAGACCTCTTCTCTACAAAAAATTGCAATTGTTTTAGGGCTCCGTGAACAGTGCCCATATAAGATGGGAAACTTCACCAGCACATGTGTTTTTTTGTTTCTTCTTTTTTTTTTTTTTTTGAGATGGAGTCTCACTCTATTGCCCAGGCTGAAGTGCGGTGGTGCAGTCTCGGCTCACTGCAACCTCCGCCTCCCAGGCTCAAGCTATTCTCATGCCACAGCCTCCCAAGTAGCTGGGATTACAGGTGTCCACAACCACACCTGGCTAGCTTTTATATTTTTAGTACAGATGGGCTTTCACCATGTTGGCCAGGCTGGTCTCAAACTCCTGACCTCTGATGGTCCATCTGCCTCGGCCTCCCAAAGTGCTGGGATTACAGGCGTGAGCTATCATGCCTGGCCAATGTGCGTGTTCTCTTTTTTTTTTCAACAGTGTCGCTCTTGTCACCCAGGATGGAGTGCAGTGCAATGGCCCAATCTGCTCACTGCAAACTCCGCCTCCCAGGTTCAAGCGATTCTCCTGTCTCAGCCTCCAGAGTAGTTGGGATTACAGGCGCCCGCCACCACACCTGGATAATTTTTGTATTTTTAGTAGAGATGGGGTTTCACCATGTTAGTCAGGCTGGTCTCGAACTCCTGACCTCAAGTGATCCGCCCACCTCGGCCTCCCAAAGTGCTGGGATTACAGGCGTGAGCCACCACACCTGGCCGTATGTTCTTTATATAGCAAGGAAGAAAAAAAAAAGTGTGTGTTGACTGCTCCACCAACCGGCCTTCCTCATCTCTCTCCCTCTCCTTGGGCCTCCCTATTCCCTAAAGCACAACAATACTGAAATTAGGTCAATTAATAATCCTACAGTGGCCTCTAAATGTTCAAGTGAATTGAAGAGTCACACGTCTCTCACTTTAAATCGAAAGCTAGAAATGATTAAACTTAGTGAGGAAGGCTTAAGCCAGTCAAAAGCCAAGATAGCCTAGAAGCAAGGCCTCTTGTGCCAAACAGCCAGGCTGTGAATGCAAAGAAAAAGTTCTTGAAGGAAATTTAAAGTGCTCTGGTGAACACACAAATAAGAAAGTGAAACAGGTTCATTGCTGACATAGAGAAAGTCTGAGTGATCTGGAGAGAAGATCAAACCACCCTCAATATTCCTTTAAGCCAAGCCAAATCCTCATCCACAGCAAGGCCCCAACTCTCTTCAATTCTGTGAAGGCTGAGAGAGGTGAGGAAGCTGCAAAAGAAAAGTTTGAAGCCAGCAGAGATTGTCTCATGAGGTGTAAGGAAAGAAGCTGTCAGTGAGGCACGGTGGCACACGCCTGTCATCCCAGCACTTTGGGAGGCCGAGGAGGGAGGATCATTTGACGTCAGGAGTTCCAGACCAGCTTGGCCAACATGGTGAAACCCCATCTCTACTAAAAAAAAATACAAAAATTAGCCAGGCCTGGTGGCAGGTGCCTGTAATCCCAGCTACTTGGGAGGCTGAGGCAGGAGAATCACTTGAACCCGGGAGGCAGAGGTTGCAGTGAACTGAGATTGCACCACTACATTCCAGCCTGGGTAACAGAGTGAGACTCCATCTCAGAGAAAAAAAAAAAAGAAAAGGAAAGAAGCTGTCTCCATAACATAAAAACACAAGGATACGCAGCCAGTGTCGATAGAGAAGCTGCAGTGAGTTCTCCAGAAAATCCAGCTAAGGTCACTGATTAAAGTGGCTACACCAACCAATGGATTTGCAATGTGGACAAAACAGCCTTCTAAGTAGATGCCATCTAAGGCTTTCATAGCTACAGAGGAGAAGTCAGTGCCTGTTTTCAAAGCTTCAAAGGACAGCCTGACTCTCGCTGGGGGCTAATGCAGCTGGGAACTTTAAGTTGAAGCCAATGCTCATTTACCATTCTGAAAACCCCGGGGTCCTTAAGAATAATGCTAAATCTCCTCTGTCAGGGCTCTACCAGTGGAACAACAGGCCAGGCGCAGTGGCTCACGCCTGTAATCCCAGCACTTTGGGAGGCTGAGGCAGGCGGATCATGAGGTCAGGAGATCCAGACCATCCTGGCTAACACGGTGAAACCCCGTCTCTATTAAAAATACAAAAATAATTAGCCGGGCGTGGTGGCAGGCGCCTGTAGTCCCAGCTACTTGGGAGGCTGAGGCAGGAGAATGGCGTGAACCCAGGAGGCAGAGCTTGCAGTGAGCCGAGATCGTGCCACTGCACTCCAGCTTGGGCGACAAAGTGAGACTCCATCCCAAAAAAAAAAAAAAAAAGATGTTGAATCACCTCTGCCACTGCTCTATCAATGGAACAGCAGACCAGGCGTGGTGGCTCACACCTGTAATCCCAGCACTTTGGGAGGCCAAGGCAGGAGGATTGTTTGAGGTCAGGAGTTCGAGACCAGCCTGGCCAACATGGTGAAACCCCGTTTCTACCAAAAATACAAAAATCAGCCACATGTGGTGGTACACGCCTGTAATCCCAGCTACTCAGGAGGCTGAGGCAGGAGAATGGCTTGAACCCGGGAGGCGGAGGTTGCAGTGAACCAAGATCGCACCACCGCACTCCAGCCTGGCAACAGAGCAAGACTCTGTCTCAAAAAAAATAAAGGGAACAACAAAGCCTTGGTAACAGCACCTCAGTTCACAGCATGATTTACTGAATATTTTAAGCCTGCTGTTGAGACCTATTGTTCAGGAAAAAAATTCCTTTCAAAATATTACTGCTCATTGACAATGTACCTTGTCACCCGAGAGCTCTGAGGGAGACATACAAGGAGGTGAATGTTGGTTCCATGCCTGCTAGCACAGCGCCCATTCTGTAGCCCATAGATCAAGGAGTAATTTTGACTTTCAAGTCTCATTATTTAAGGAATATAATTTGTAAGGCTACAGCTGCCATGGATGATGATTCCTCTGATGGATCTGGGCAAAGTAAATGGAAAACCTTCTGGAAAGAATTCACTATTCTCAGCCGGGTGCAGTGGCTCACGTCTGTAACCCCAGCACTTTGGGAGGCCGAGGCAGGTGGATCATTTGAGGCCAGGAGTTTCAGACCAGCCTCGCCGACGTGGTGAAACCCTGTCTCTACTAAAAATACAAAAATTAGCTGGGTGTGGTGGCGGGCGCTTGTAATCCCAGCTACTCAGGAGGCTGAGGCACAAGAAATGCTTGAACTGGGGAGGCGGAGGTTGCAGTGAGCCGAGATTGCACCACTGCATTCCAGCCTGGGCGACACAGCAAGACTCAGTCTCAAAAAAAGAAGTTGATTCCAACCCTCGTGGACAACTATGAAAGGCTCAAGACTTCACTGGAGGAAGTTACTTCAGACGTGGTAGAAACAGCAAGAGAACTCAAGTTAGAGTGGAGCCTGGAGATGGGACTGAATTACTGCAATGTCATGAGACATTTGAAAAGATGAGGAGCTGCTTTTTATGGAGGAGCAAAGAAAGTAGTTTCTTGAGATGGCATCTACTCCTGGTGAAGATGCTGTGAACACTGTTGAAATGACAAAGGATTTAGAATATTGCATAAGCTTAGCTGATAAAGCAGCAGCAAGGTTTGAGAGGACTGCCTCCAATGTTGAAAGAAGTTCTGTAGGTAAAACACTATCAAACAGTATTGCATGTTACAGAGAAATCTGTCTCGAAAGAGTCAGTCGATGCGGCAAACTTCACTGTTGTCTTATTTGAAGAAACTGCCACAGCCACCCCAACCTTCAGCAACCACCACCCTGATCAGTCAGCAGCCACCAACATCGAGGCAAGACCCTCCATCAGCAAACAGATTACAACTCACTAAAGGCTCCGATGATCGTTAGCATTTTCAGCAATAAACTTTTTAAATTAAGATATGTACAATGTTTTCTTAGACATAATGCTATTACAGCCAGGCGCAGTGGCTCACGCCTGGAATCCCAGCACTTTGGGAGGCTGAGGCGGGCAGATCACCTGAGGTCAGGAGTTCAAGACCAGCCTGGCCAAGATGGGGAAACCCTGTCTCTATTAAAAATACAAAAATTAGCCAGGCGTGGTGGTGTGTGCTTATAATCCCAGCTACTTGGGAGGCTGAGGCAGGAGAATCACTTGAACTCAGGAGGTGGAGATTGCAGTGAGCAGAGATCACGCCACTACACTTCAGCCTGGGTGACAAAGCGAAACTGTATCTCAAAAAAAAAAAAAAAAAAAAACATAATACTATTGCACACTTAAGAGACTACAGGATAGTGTAAACATATGCTTTTGGTTTGGTCTTTTATTTTTGAGACAGGGTGTCATTCTCTTGCCTAGGCTTCAGTGCAGTGGCGCAATCTCGGCTCACTGCAGCCTCAACCTCCCAAGCTCCAGGGATCCTATTGCATCAGCCTCCCAAGTAGCTGGGACCAGAGGCACGTGCTACCATGCCTGGCTAATTTTTCTGTTTATTTTCTGTAGAGATGGAGTCTCGCTCTGTTGCCCAGGCTGGTCTTGAACTACTGAGCTCAAGCAATCTTCCTGCCTTGGCCTCCCAAAGTGCCGGGATTGTAGGTGTGAGCCACCATGCATGGCCAATAACCTATTTTTTAATTAAGGTATGTACACTGTTTTCTCAGACATAATGCTACTGCACACTTAATAGGCAACAGTATAGTTTATTTTTTTATTTTTTTTTATTATTTTATTTTATTTTATTTTTTTATTATACTTTAGGGTTTTAGGGTACATGTGCACAATGTGCAGGTTTGTTACATATGTATCCATGTGCCATGTTGATTTCCTGCACCCATTAACTCGTCATTTAGCATTAGGTGTATCTCCTAATGCTGTCCCTCCCCCCTCCCCCCTATTTTTTTATTTTTATTTTTTTTGAGACAGAGTCTCGCTCTGTCGCCCAGGCTGGAGTGCAGTGGCGCAATCTCGGCTCACTGCAAGCTCCGCCTCCTGGGTTCACGCCATTCTCCTGCCTCAGCCTCTCCGAGTAGCTGGGACTACAGGCGCCCGCCACCACGCCCGGCTAATTTTTTGTATTTTTAGTAGAGACGGGGTTTCACCGTGGTCTCAATCTCCTGACCTCGTGATCCGCCCGCCTCAGCCTCCCAAAGTGCTGGGATTACAAGCGTGAGCCACCGCGCCCGGCCTAACAGTATAGTTTAAACATAACTTTTACATGCACTGGGAAACCAAAACATTCATGTGACTTGCTTTACTGTGATACTCGCTTTATGGTTTGGAAATAATCCTGCAGTATCTCCAAGACATGCCTGTGTAGCCAAAGGAATGAGAAGGAAGAAAATAACAAAGAGTAGAAACCAGTGAAACTGATCACATCTAGCCAGACTGGCCAAGAAATAGAGTAAGAAGAAACAATCTGTATCAGCAATGAAAAAGGAGACATCACTACAGACCCTTCAGACAGTCAATGTAGAATAAAGGAATAATTTGGACCATATGCCAATACCTTGGACGGTCTGGGTAAAATGGATGTTTGGGGCTGTATTAACAGCAAGTGTAAATGCCTGAGGGTACTAGCCCGGCTGGTGCATTTAGGGGCTGTGGACAGGATAATGTTGTCTAAGCAGTCAGAATCTGATGGTGGTGGATCAGACAGGTAGCACTGATCAGAGGGCAGCAGGAAGCCATTCGGAGGTTCTGGGCCGAAGAGTGGTCTGGCCAAGTGTGCACTCTGAAGACGCCCTCCAGCTGCTTCTGTATGAAGAATACCTAAGAATAGGTAGCCTTGTAGGGGGCCCTGGTGCCTCTTTCCAGGAGAGCCAGGCCTGGAGCCCAGCAAACAATGGCAGGGCATGAGAGGGAGGAGGGGGAAGGCAGGGCCTGGAGCCTGGCGTGGGTGCCACAAATGGAGTTCCAGGAGACACTGGAGGTCAGGGGTGGGGCTTTGCTCCACAAACCTGCAGAGAGCATGAAGCCAGGGGCAGCTGGGGGGCCTTCGGGGGCAGCGATACCTGCTTTCCTGTCCCAGCCCCCGCCAGGAGGGCCTCATACCTACCCCCACTGAGGCTCAGAAAAGGACGCCTGGGGGGTCAGAAGGACCCTCCCCTGCTGGGGCCAGGGGAACTCAGAGCCTGAACACACGCATAACCATCTCAATCTCCGGCACCGACCCCAGTTGCAGGTGAGCTGCGTCCCTGTTGGGGCACTCAGCCCGGTGAGAACAGGGAGAGCCCACGAGAGGGTCCCAAGAAGGCAGGGTCCTGACACAGGGAAACAATCAGAGATGCAGAGACCAGAAAGACATGGACCGGGGCAAACCCCAGCTGCCTGCCCAAGCGTGAGTGCCTGCTGCCTCGGTTTACCTATCTGGATTGTGGGCAAGTTGAAGAGAGCCTGGTGCCTGCCCACCCCACCTGACTCCTCCAGGCTCAAGCCCAGGCCGAATGAGGCCTGTCCCACCTGCTCTCCCACGGCACAGACCGCACCCCCACCATCCCACAAAGCCTGAACGAGACGGGCTCTCTCTTCTTCCTACTGCGACATGGCTGTTCCTTCCCCTGCACCCGTGTCTCAGCTAACCCCACGTCTTTCTCACGGGCCAGACTGGGTGTGACCAACCTGGAGTGGCCCCCGCAAACCCCAGGCTGGGTCAGGGGCCTCCATGGAGCTCCCGCAGCCCCCCAAGTGCCCAAAACAGGGCCATGTTTGCTGGGAGCATGAGACTGAAGGAGGTCACCCTTCGCAAGGCAAGAAGTTCCCTCCGTAGAGATGGCAGGCCGGGGCCCCTGTCACCAGCATCCCTGATCAGGACGGGGCTGGCCTACGAGGCTGGGGTTCTGCCCATTCCCAGCTCTGCACCTGCATCTCTGAGCCTCAGTTTCCTCACCTGTGGGATGGGGCGATGGCATCCGCCCCCACCCCCCCACCCCCACCGCAGCCCGCCTGCTGCCACTCACCCAGCAGGCTCTGCCGCTCCTCTTTCTTCCGGGCCTTCTGCTTGGCCTCCAGCTGTACCACAGACAGGGATGGGCCCACGGTGGGGCTGGGGAGGGCGCTGGCGGCGAAGCGTGCTAGCAGGCCCAGCCCACTCTCCTCCAGGCCTGGCGACAGGGCCCGCTCCCGGGCACCCAGCCTATAGCTGCCACCGCTGGCCTCGTCCTCCTCCTCGAGCTCCTCCTCCTCGTCCTCCTCCTCCGAGCTCTCATCTGGCGTGCAGAAAACAGGGACCGAGTCAGAGCCCTGGCCTTGGCGAGGGCCACCCCCCACCGCCCCCTGGGCTCCAGCCTAGCCCCTCAGTCCTCAGCAGGGGGCCGCTGGGGGTGGATGCAGACCCAGCCCACGGGTTCCCCCCACCCGATGGCCCAATGCCCCCAGCCAGCTGAGCCCAACGCGGGCATCCCAGAAAGCCCGGAGGTGGGCAGCGGCCTTGTGTGTCAGGGTGGGCTTCTCTGTGAGGGGCACCAACATGCACCTGTGCTGTGGCAGGGGCCAGACACACGGACAAGGACTGGAGACAGCGTTCTCCACGGTCACACGCGCACACGCCCCAACACACGACACAGAGGCAGGAGAAGGAAAGAGGAAGCGGAGGGAGGTGAGCAGGGAAGAGGGCCCTGGGGACTCAGGCTAGGGGTTGTGGGCACAGGTGCCCGCGGCAGCTTCGCCAGCTGAGTCCTGGGGGCTGGCGGCAGGAGAAGGTGGAGTTCGGACTCTTCCTGGGGGCCAGGGGACCCCCCATGGTTTCAGCCCTGAGAAGGGATCTGGAGTCTAAAGTTGACTCCTGGCATCGCTTGAATCTGGGAGGCAGAGATTGCAGTGAGCCGAGATCACGCCACTGCACTCCAGCCTGGGTGACAAGAGTGAGACTCGGTCTCAAAAAACTAAAATAAAATAAAATTGGCTCCTGGCTGGGCACACTGGCTCATGCCTGTAATCCCAACACTTTGGGAGGCTGAGATGGTAGGATCACTTGAGCCCAGGAGTTCCAGACCAGTCTGGGCAAAACAGAGAGTCCCCGTGTCTAATTGTTTAGAAAAATTAATTAAAAAAAATTAAGTTGACTCCTAGCAACTCCCCCATTCTGGGGAGGCTGGGCAAGTCCTTGGCCCTCTCTGAGCCTCTATTTTCTCACCTGCAGCAAGGGGTGACCCTCCCAGCCCACTGGCTCAGCCAAGGGCAGGGTCCAAAGAGAATCATTTGCATGGAGGAGAAAGCGATTTGCAAGCTTAAAGACAATCAAACAGAAACAGGGCCACCCCCGTGACTTGCAGGCAGGAACTGTGCTGTCCTCATGCCCAGGGAGCTAAAGCTAGCTGTGACTCCTCACTCATGGGATGCCCAGAAAGGGAAGGGGTAGACTGAGGCCCAATGGGGTTAAGCACTCGGGCAGTAGAAGAGCAGGCTCGAACCCAGAGCTGGCAGACTGTCTAAAGAAGCCCCAGGGCTGGGCAAGGTGGCTCACTCCTCTAATCCCAGCCCTCTGAGAGGCTGAGGCGGGAAGACCTCTTGAGGCTAGGAGTTCAAGACCAGCCTGGGCGACAGAGCAAACCTTGTCTCTACAAAAAAAAAATTTTTTTTTTGTTTTGACAGTCTCGCTCTGTCACCCAGGCTGGAGTGCAATGGCGCAATCTCAGCTCACTGCAAGCCCCACCTCCCGGGTTCACGCCATTCTCCTGCCTCAGCCTCCCGAGTAGTGGGACTACAGGCGCCCACCACCACACCAGGCCAATTTTTTTTTTTTTTTGTATTTTTAGTAGAGACGGGGTTTCACCATGTTAGCCAGGATGGTCTCCATCTCCTGACCTCTGCCCACCTCAGCCTCCCAAAGTGCTGGGATTACAGGCATGAGCCACCACGCCCAGCGCCCCCGCAAAATTTTAAAATTAGCCAGGCGTGGTGGCTTACACCTGCAGTCCTGGCAACTCCAGAGGCAGAAGCGGGAGGATCGCTTGAGTTCAGGAGGCCAAGGCTGCAGTGAGTTATGGTGGCACCACTGCAGTCCAGCATGGGTGACAGAGCGAGACCCTGTCTCAAAAATAAATAGGCCAGCGTGGTGGCTTACGCCTGTAATCCCAACGCTTTGGGAGGCCGAGGCATGTGGATCACAATGTCAGGAGTTCGAGACCAGCCTGGCCAACCTGGTGAAACCCCGTCTCTACTAAAAATACAAAAATTAACCGGGTGCAGTGGCAGGCACCTGTAATCCCAGCTACTCAGGAGGCTGAGGCAGAAGAATCCTTTGAACCCCAGAGGCAGAGGCTACAATAAGTCACGATTGCACCACTGCACTCCAGCCTGGGTGACAGAGCGAGACTTCATCTCAAAAAATAATAATAAAAACTTTAAAAAAACAAAGAAGCCCCAGCCTGTCTCTCTGGTCGGTGACTTAAGATAAGCTTCATCCAGTAATCTTCCCTGCCTGCCTGAGAGTCTGCAGTCCCCAGAGTCCGGCCCAGCCTCTCAGGACAAAGGCAGCTGGCAGACAGGAGGCTCACTGCACACAAACCAAAACCCCCCCCACCAAAAAGAGAGACTGTCTTGAGGCAGAGACTTGCTTCCAAGGACAGGCAGGTGGGAGGCCTCAGAGAGCAAACTCTGCCCTGAGATGCCACATCCAAAGTGCCACCCACAAGCAGGTGACAGGGGTGCCCATCTGCCTCGTGGACCAGAGTGCTGGGAGCGGGAAGGTGACTCTGGGGGCCGCAGGGCTGGAAGGTGGCCCCTTCCAGCAAGATGAGGCAGACACCAGACCCCCTCTCTCCAGGGCGGGAAGCAGTCTAGGCTCGGATAGACGGACGGGGAAGACGGACAGCCAACTCCACGGTCTCCTGCCAACGCCCCAAGCCGCCTGCTTGCTTAAGCAACTTGTGGCCAAAAGTGGTGGCCCCAGGGGTGCCAATGAGGGCAGAGGTTCTGTCTACTCATGTGTTGGAGAGAGCCCGGATTTCTGCTGGGCCACCTCACAGAGGAAGGCCGTGACAGTGATGAGTCTGAGGAGTCCGCAGAGGGGTAGAGGGAGGGAGGGAGGGAGGGAGGAGCCAGAGGGAGAGGGAGGAGGTTTGTTAAGAGGGTGAAAGGGGAGACTGGCCCCCAGAGCGATGGATGAAGCAGGCTGGAGAGGCCAGCCGGGCAGGCGGGGGCAGGCAGGCAGGCAGTGCACACTTGCGATCATTCACATTGCAGGCGTCACATGGCTCTGTCTCCGCCCCAGTGGGCCACAGCGGCAAAGCAGGCTAAGTGTAGGCAGACTTTCGACAGCGCCTGGGTCCCCCACATCAGGTCTCCCTGGGGTGGGCCAATTTGAGCAGGGTGGTGGGCGGCGGCCTGGTTGGGGGGTGGGGCGGAGGGGGGTTGGACGTGAGGCCAGGGATCTTCCCTTCTAGCCACTCAGGTGTGCAGACTCCAGAATCTTTCCCATCCAGAGGAATTCTCAAGCAGCTGGGGCTGCGGGGGGAGGGCAAGCTCTGGGTTTCTGGACGCCCCCAACGTCCACGCCAGAGCCCAGAAAGCCGGGAGCAGCCCAATGCCCGCACCTCGGCATGGGAGACCCTCCCGCCTCCCTGCGTGCTTGACAAGGCCACACTCGCTGCTCCTGCGGGGTCTGGTGCACACTCCGCTAGCGTCCGAAGCAGGCTGGGAAGCAGAGGGGCTCTGAGGACCAAGAAAACCTTTCTGGAGTTGTCCACACCTGAGGCAACAGAGCTTGCCGAGGGCTGGGGACAGGGAGGGGGAAAAAAAGTCCCATCAAAGTAACCCCAGGAAATTCAGAAAAACTTTTTTTATTATTATTATTTAAAGAAAAAAACAATAACAAAAAAAGATCTTGGCTCAGGACATGGGGTTGGCGGTGACAGGTTGGTGGTAAATGTCAGAGCGATCTGCTGCTGCCAGACCCGGTGGGGACGAACCCCGAGGAGGGAGGTGCACGGAGGACAGAAAGAAAAGCGTTTTGCCTACCTACGGAGCAACGAGCCAGGCTCGCACCCAAGCTCAGTGACCCGCTGCGCCGTCTGCCCTACTCCCAGCCTTCGCTTTGCGTCCAGAGTGCAGCGTGAGAGCAAATGCAAGAGACCAAAACAGACATTCAAAGCGTCATGGGGAGGGGTCAAGGGTGGAGGGATGGTCGGGCTGCTGGAAGAAGCAGACATACTAGAAAAGCCAAGCCAGTTACGGAGTTTAGTACCAGGTCAGCGAGGCCCTATTACCCAAATATCCCTTTCAAGACCTGCTCAGTGGTGGACTGGCGGGGGTGGAGGGGGGCACTGAGGAGCCTGGGCCTCCCCCGCCTCCCCTCACCCCCCGCACTCCCCTATCTGGGTCCTGTCCACTTGGCACTGCGGCGTCCAGCCCCGAGCCCCTTCCTAAGAGACCTAGGGGGCTGCCTGCTTCTCTGTGGGATCTCAGCTGGGGCAGGAGGGCTCAAAAACTTGGAAGCAGGAACCGTGGCTTTAAGGGGGCTTGAGGTGGGGGCGTGGGGTCCAGCCCATGGGGGAGACGGGGGAAAGGGAGGAGGCCGGGGAGGGAGAAGGGGATCGTAAACTAACCCGACTCATCCACGGACGGCCCGGGCAAGGGGAGGCCTCGGAAAACGAGGCTGGCCAGTGAGTCAAGGGCCTCTCTTCTTGGTCCGGGTGGCGTTCGCTCAGAGGGGTAGTAGCAGCCCAGGGGAACATGGGCCCCGGGGCATCGTACTCCTCACCATACCACCTCCTGGTCACCCAAATGGATCTCTGCCAATTTGGAGGGGAGGTCTGGGAGGGGAGGCGGTAGACCAGGAATTCGAGAGCAGGGCTGGAAAAACAGGGCGGGGGTGGGGGGGCAGCGTTCAGGTCCCGGGGTGCCCAAGCCAGGTCAGACCCAGGGACACAATGACACCCCCAGGCCTTCCTCAGGGAGTAGCTGACACCCAGGTGTGGCTACCCAGGGCCTGGAGGATCCCCTTGGCTGGCCCTAGGGGGAGTTCGCCCTGAAGCAAATCCTAAAACCAGGGCTAGGAAAAAATGTCAGATTCACTTGCTTCCCCTTCTTGGGGCATTTCTGGTTGAAGGGCCCGAAAGGCTCACACATCTAACCCCAGAAGCACAATTCTGACACTGGAGAGAGCAAGGCCAGCGGGTTCTCAGGGGCCTCGCAGCTCTCTCTTGAGAACTGAGGTGGCTGAGAACCCCAGGCTGGGACCAGGCCAGCCTCTCTCCAAACAGAGCACAACGCTCTGTCCCTCGATGCGGCAACGGAGCCGCTTTCATATTGAATGACAGAGACCAGGGGTGACAAAGGCTCTGGGCCCTGCGCTGCCTATGCGCCCTTCAAAACAGAAATACGCTTGAGAAGACAAGCGTTTATAAATAATAGTTTTTAACCACTGGCAAGTAAGAATAGAGCTTTAAGAAAATAAAAGACAAAACAAGCAACTAAAAAAACATGATGATGCTGGAGGTGAAGGCGCTTGATTTTAAACCTGAAAAATGAAATGAATGCCAATCGCTACCAGGGATATTTGAATAACACAGGCAAGCGGCAGGCGGCACGGTCCCGTCCCTACTCCTTCTGGGTGGGGAGGAGGGAGGGGAGGAGGTGGGGGAGAAACAAAATGAGAGGGAAGCGTCAACCTAATGTCTAGTAAGGACACAGCAAGAGAGACAAGGCACACAGGTTTAGTTAAAAATGAACTCGATATGTTTAATAAAGCTTGGTATTACCAAAATCGCGGTACAAACATCAAGTCACACGCCCACACGACAGAATTCCATTTACAAAATGTTCCTCGGGAAGCCTCCACCGAACCCGTGCCCAAAGAGAGCCCGACCCAAGCCTGGGGTCTCTGGGTGGGCAGAAAAGGTGAGTGTGGGGGTGGGGGGAACTTGGGGGAGGGGGAGGAGGGCAGGGAGGAGGGAAAATGGAGAAAAACGCAGACTCAAAAGCAGTCCATATAACAGCTCAAAAAGAGCCAGCCGGTGATATTATCACAATGATACAGTACAAATCAAAGCAAAAATCAAAATCATTCGGCTGATAACAGCAGGCTACGCTGCCAAGAACCCAGATGGCAGCCTTCTTGCGGCCATCCGCACGAGCCTCCTCACCCACCATCTCTCCCGTGTGCCCACTCGCTTCCCTCTCGCTCACTCGCACGCACTCTCTCGCTAGGAAACACGGAAGGTATTTTGTGTTTGGAGCTAGTAACCTTGGTCAAACGATTCCTCCGAAGAGTCACTGAAGGAGGAACGCGCCTCGGCCTCTCGAAGCAGCAAACAAAACGGCTGCTTCCTGCTGGTGGCCGGCTTGGGTTTCAGAGTCCGGGGGGCCACCAGGCCCCTCTTGGTCAGCTTGGGGCCGCCAGCTGCCTTGCTGTTCTTTGCCACCATGCTACACAGGAGGGAAGGCGTCAGTTTGGAGCTGGAGGGGCCTTGGGCGGGCCACTCGTCCTTCAGGAATTCTTCGTCTTCCTCTGAGTCCGTATCTGCAGTCAAAGTAGTTTTTAATAGAGATAAGTCACAGGGCAGCAGGAGCTGGTGTCATTTTATTGGTTTTAATGGTTCTGAGAACACACTGGAAGATGCCAGAACAAACAGGTCCGAATACCTAGTAGGTGGCTGTGCGAAGGCCTTGCCCAATGTCACCAGCTCCCCTCCCAGTTCAGGCTTCTCCCTTGCCCCGGGTGCCTCGGCCATTGCACGGCATCTTCCGAGTGCTGGACCCAGGCCCTTCCTAGACTGGATGCTGCCAGCCTCACCCACCAGTCACTCCAGCCTTTCCGGGCACCGGGGGATGAGAGAAGCCCTATGCTCAGGAAGGACTGTCCCCTGGCCACGGTGGTCACTGCCTATCCCATGGGATTACGATGGCCCAAGGGCGACAACCGCAGAGACCTGACTCAGGAGGGAAAGGGCTCATGACAGCTCATCACGCATTCTCTTCCCAATGCCCTCCCAGCAGCCTCCCAGTGGCAGCACGAAACAGGCTGCAGTAAGGGTGTTTACACCATGGAAATGGGCAAACGCTGTTACCGCTAGCGGATCCCTTGCCCTTCTTTCTACGAGCCGGTGCGCCGGCACACCACTGCTGGCTTCCCCAAAGTCTCCAGCCTAACTATACAATGGAGGACAAGAGTCTTCAAATCTTCCGGGGAGACAAGCAGCCAGCTTTGGGAGGGGAGCCTGCCAGGCAGGCATTGCTCCGGCCCCCACCATGCTCACGCCATTTTGATCTGTTTTTCATACTGGGCAAGATGGGAAGACAGGGGTTCCAGAGACAGAGAATAATCCCCTGATCTGCTGAAATCCACTCCAAACGGGGGGAACGTGAACCCACACAGCTACAGCTCTGGCAGCACCTGCCACCTCCGAGTCCAAGAGAAACCACATGCACGCGTCCGTGGCAGGCATTCCTCTGACTGCTCCCACCAACACCTAAGCTTTCACTCCAGCAAGACCCCAACCTCAAGATGGTCCGGCAACTCTGGGGTGGGACAAGGGTCCAGTCCTGCCAGGCTACCAGCCCCTGCCCACCTACCAGTCAAAGCACGCTCTCTCTTCTATGCTCCAATCTGTCCCTCCCAAGGCTGTGTCCCAGGCTGGAGAGGCCAGTGGGTGACAACCAACTTGGCCTCCTACAACAACCCACAGGGAGGTCGGATGTGGTGGCTTGCATCTGTAATCCTACCACTTTGGGACGCTGAGGCGGGCAGCTCATATGAGGCCAGGAGTCTCAGACCAGCCTGGCCAACATGGCGAAACCCCGTCTGTATTTTTAAAAAATACAAAAACTGTTGTATTTTCTATTTGTATTGTATTGTGGTGGACAGTGCCTGTTATCCCAGCTACTCAGGAGGCTGAGGTGGAAGGATCACTTGAACCCAGGAGGTGGAGGTTGCAGTGCTGCCGTGATCACACCACTGCACTCCAGCCTGGACAACAGAGCAAGACACTATCTTTAAAAAAAAACAAAAACAAAACCCACAGGGCATGCCACCGACCCCTACAATCGAACCTGAAAAAGCAGGAGGAGACCATTCCCGCTTCGACTTCCGTACAGCTCAGCAACTCCCTGCTGGACACATCCCTACCTCCTTGTGGACCTTGCACTCTCTCTGACCCAGAAGTGCAGAAAAGCAGATTATAAAAAATAAACAGAGGAGCGCTCTGCAGAGCCAGGTGAATCCCACAGCCACCGTCTTGCTGGAGCCAGGCCCACAGAATTCTTCATTGCTACATGAGTCCGTTTCTCTCATCCAGGACAGTGGAGTTTTCAACACAGGCACGGTGGAGTGAGGGTGCCCATTTGACCATTCCCAGACCAGGCACGGCAGCTCATGCCTCTAATCCCAGCACTTTGGGAGGCCGAGGCAGGCAGATCACCTGAAGTCAGGAGCTTAAGACCAGCCTGGCCAATGTGGTGAAACCCCGTCTCTACTAAAAATAACAAAATTAGCTGCGCGTGGTGGTGCGTGCCTGTAACCCCAGCTACTCAGGAGGCTGAGGCAGGACAATCACTTGAACCCGGGAGGCGGAGGTTGCAGTGAGCTGAGATCATGCCACTGTACTCCTCCTGGGCAAAAAGAGCAAAACTCCATCTCAAAATTATAATAATAATAGTAATAATAAATAAATGAAACGGACATTCCCTCACACGCGCCAAGAGTGAACACACCAACTCGGAGCACCCCAGAGACCTCAGAGACAGAGCTCATCTCTGACCTCCAGCTCCACCCATCCACGTCCACCTGCAAGTGGGGAATTCTTTCAGCTACCACCCAGGCTGCATCCACACACCCCAATCCCTCAGAAGATCAAAAGAACAGCAATCTCCCCCGACTTCCCTGAACCCCCTTCACTTTTCCAAAATGAGCAGAGATTGAGAGAGCAAAAGAAAGCCCCTCCCTTCCCCCTCAGAGTGTTGAGTCTCTGGCACTGTCTCTCCCTGCTTGTGCCCACACACTGGCCAGGAGCCTGGGCTGTACTGCTCTGATTACACCCATCCCAATCAAAGAAGCACGGAAGCCACGACACGTCCTCAGCACAGAAGGCATGAGCCAGCTGCTTAACTCACACCCATAGGAAGCATCAGTTCTGGTGACCTGCTAGCCTAGGACAGACAAAACACATGCACCCCGAAAAAGCCAGCAGCTTAATTCCGTGCCAGGTGCCATATTCAGCTCTCTGCCCACATGAGCTCACTTAAGGCCCCCAACAGCCCTGTAAAGCAGGTGACGATATCTTAACTCTGAGTCCATAAACACTTTTTATTTTCTTAAGAAAACATGCTTTACTGTATCAATAAACGTGTCCACTTTTTGCCCTTGACATTCAAACTCCCCCTTCTCCGCCCATGAACCGGCCAGAGCCAATCAAAAGCCCCAGACACACAGAACCAGGCAGTTGCCAAGGCAAAAGCTCTCCACCCGCCCCAGGGCCTGGGGATTCCCAGAACACCACTGACGCTGACATGGGCCAGAACCCAGGACGCTCCCTCCTTCTGGCCTCCCTGCAGCTAGCCACAAACTTAGCACCTGTCCACCCTGGGCATGAGGTGCTCTGTCCACAAATACTGAGCAAGCACCCACTACCTGCCAGGCAGCAAGTTCTGGGCCACAAGAGGCCATGACCATGAGGACACTCCAATCTGGCAGTCTCCTGTTAAATGAGATAAAACTCCATTCTTCAGTCCCACCAGGACTGCTCCATTTCAAGAGCTCAATAGCAGCTAAGCAAGGCAGCTCACGCCTGTAATCCCAGCACTTTGGGAGGCTGAGGCAGGAAGATCTCTTGAGCCCAGGAGTTTAAGACCGGCATGGGCAACACAGCAAGACTCAGCCTCTATAAAAATAAAAATAGTAGTAGTGTGCGCCTATAGTCCCAGCTATTCGGGAGGCTAAAGTGGGAGCCTTGCTTAAGGCCAGGAGTTCCAGACTAGCCTGGAAAACAGGGAGACCCCATCTCTATGAAAATAAAAATAAATTAGCTGCATGTGGTGGTACACAGCTGTAGTCCCAGATACTCAGGAGGTTCAGAGGGGAGGATTGCTTGAGCCCAGGCAATCCTGGTTCAGAGGGGAGGATTGCTTGAGCCCTGGGAAACACTGCAAGACCCTGTCTCTACAAAAAAATTTTTAAAATTAGCCAGGTGTGGCGGTGCTCACCTAGTCCCAGCTACTCGGGGGGCTAAGGCAGGAAGATCACTTGAGCCCAGGAGCTCAAGGCTGCAGTGAGTTATGATGGCCCCACTGCACTCCAGCCTAGGCAATAAGGAGAGACCCTGTCTCAAAAAACGCACGGCGCCAGTAGCTCACGCCTGTAATCCCAGCACTTTGGAAGCTGAGGCGGGTGGATCACCTGAGGTCAGGAGTTCGGGACCAGCCTGGCCAACATGCAAAACCCCGTCTCTACTAAAAATACAAAATTAGCTGGGCGTGGTGGCACATGCCTGTAGTCCCAGCTACTCGGGAGGCCGAGCCAAGGGAATCGCTTGAACCCAGGAGGTGGAAGTTGCAGTGAGCCAAGATCGCATCACTGCACTCCAGCCTGGACGACAGAGTGAGACTCCGTCTCAAATTAAAAAAAAAAACAACAACTCAATAGTGGGACACAGCCATGATGGCAGCAGGTTCCAGTGGGTAGGTGGGTCAGGCCGAACCAGGTTTAACCCGAGTCACCTCTCCATACCCGAGCGCACACACTCCGCTCTGGCTCTCGGGCCTCATCATCCCCAGCAACAACATGGGGGTACCACTGTCAGAGCTGCCACAGACACAATAACGCCCATGAACCCCTGCATCCAGAGCCGAGCACGGTGGGCGCTCCATAAACAGTTTCCGCCAACACTTCGCTACAAAGCCGTGGTCCGCAACAGACGGCATGCTTCCTGTGGGTAGGGGAGTCCGGTCACCTCTAGGACCCTCAAGAGCAATCGCGCTCCAGGCCTCTCTAGGCCAAACAGCCGCAAACTCTATGACGCGCAGGGCCTCCGCGCCTAAAACATCAGGTAGGCAAGCGGAGGGCGGGCAAGAGGGCCGGCGGACGTCGGCTCCCAACCGCCAATCACGGGCGCCCACCAATCACAGGCACCTGCCCGGCATCACACCCGCCAGTCACAGGCATATCCGCTTCAGGCGGCCTCCCCCCCACTTCCGGCTTGGAGGCCATGCCAAGCCTAGGCACTTCAGCGCGCCCCAGACAAAAAGAGAGGCAAGGAGGACGGTGGAGGGAAGAAGGGAGAAAAGGAGAGAAGCAGCGGACCAAAGGTGGCGCGGCATACGCTACTTACTGTAGGAGTAGCTGCTCACTTCCGAGGCGAACGGGGAATGGGCCGACTTGGGCTGGCCTCTGGCCTTGAACCCCACCTCCATCTTCCTGGCTTTGGCGGCCCTTTTGTGTTTACCTTCTCTGGAGGATTTCAGAGACAGGCCGAGGCCCTTAGCCAGCGCCTTCCTGTCCTTCCCCAGCAGGCTGTCGTAAGGAGTCAAGTACCTGCCGCAGCCCCCGCTAGTTTTCGATTTGCCCCCAGCACTGTCCGAAAACTTGAAGGGCGACTTCAACTTGTCCTGCTTGGTGAGGGAGAGAGCCTTGTCGAGCTTGCTTGCCAACTGCTCCTGGTCGCTGGCCATCTTCTTCTTCTTAATCTTTAGCTGGAGAGGGAAGGTGGGTCATGGTTTTAAAGATTTGACAAAACAGTGTAGTGGGTTTCAGTGCACATGCTCTGCCCAGCCTGGGCTCCAATCCTTCCCCTGCCTCTGTGATTCAACTCCTCTTAGCATGCTTATATATTTTTTTAGAGACTGAGTCTCGCTCTGTCGCCCAGCCTGGGGCTCAGTGGCGCGATCTCGGCTCACTGCATCCTCCACCTCCCAGGTCCAAGCATTTCTCCTGCCTCAGGCTCCCGACTAGCTGAGTCGCAAGTCACTGCAGCCTCGACCTCTGGGCTCTGTGACCCTCCTGCCTCAGCTTCTGTGGTAGCTGGGAATACAGGCGTGCGCCACCACTCCTGGCTAATTTTTTTTATTTTTACTTTTGTATTGATGGGGTTTCACCATGTTGCCCAGGCTGGTCTCAAACTTTTAGGCTCAAGCCATTCTCCCACCTCAGCCTCCCAAAGTGTTGGGATTCCAGACGTGAGCCACCACGACTGGCCAGCCTCAATGTGTAACTCTGTAAAATGGGGGTACTTGTGTCTGGGTATCGCAAGGTGCTTCTGAAGATGAACTCAGATAAGGTATGCAGTGACCACAATGTCTGGTACAAGGTAACCACTTATTAAATAGCTGGTGCTGTGGTTACATTGATCGCCGGCCCTGGCTTTCCGTGGCACTGCTTGGTGCCTCCTAAGGAAGCACTTCAAGCAAGTGCTGCTGCCGATGGCCTGGAGAAGGCAGCTGGATTAAGGGAGGAGGAAAGGAATCAAGATACAAAACCCAGATTGAAGCGCAGCTGATATGCCTATCTCAGCCACCTACGGCAGCTGACAAAGACTAGTGCACACTCCAAACCAGTTCGTCCAACTAAAGGGGCCGAAGCTGCCAAAAAAAATGCCTCAAGTGTTCCTTGGATGCCTGAAGCAGAAAGAATTAGATTTCAGATTAAGTTCCTGCCTGCATGTCTATCGTCAGCTGTAGTCATTTGTTGAAGTGAAACATGCAGTTTCAAAGCCATTAATGCCCCAGGTTTGAACATTTTATCTTGATTTTCTTTAATCAGGTGACATTTCTTAAGGAAGAAAAAAGCTGGGATGGTGTCAATTAAAACAAAAACATCCCTCACCACAATTTGAAAGTAAAAACGATCTGGTGTAACACAGGCAATCTTTCTCCTCCTAGACCCCGTCTCCCTCCATGAGCCTGCCCCTCGCAGCCAAGTCAACCAAAATACCCCTCAGCTGGGTACAGTGGTTCACGCCTGGAATCCCAGCACTTTGGAAGGCTGAGGTAGGCGGATCACCTGAGGTCAGGAGTTCGAGGCCAGCCTGGCCAAGATGGTGAAACCCCCATCTCTACTAAAAATACAAAAACTAGCCAGACGTGGTGGTGGCGTCTGTAATCCCAGCTACTTGGGGAGGCTGGGGCAGGAGAATCGCTTGAACCTGGGAGGCGGACGTTGCAGTGAGCCGAGATCATGACACGGCACTCCAACCTGGGTGACAGAGTGACTCTGTCTCAAAAAAAAAAACAACAAAAAACAAAACTACCCCTTTGCACTGGACTTTATGGGGAGGGATGACAAGGTACATTAGTATTTACAAAAAGGCACCTTAAGTGGATGATTTCAATGTTCTGAAGAAAGAAGAAGAATCAAGGAGTTGGCTCTCAGCCCATTACCCCTGGAGAGTTCAGAGAGGAAATTACCATGGCACCAAGCCCTTGTTTCTTAGAACTACAGAATGGCAAAGCTGCTCATTAAACAATTACACCATTAAAACAACAGACCAATTGTATTTTTTGGTTAAGAACTTGTGTCTCTCCTTGGCTTTAGCAAAGGGTCATGCAGCACAGAGGGAGACAGCATTTGGGCCTCCTGTCTCTGAGGGTGTATTACTTCAGTAGGTCTCTGACCTCCTCTGGGCCTTAATCTCCGCCTCTGTACAATAAGGAAGATGGGAGAAGAGTCATTCCAGCACTAAAGACAACCACTTCTAAGGTTTCTGTACAGAAACAAGGGGCCTGCAAAGGGAGCGTGAACTCTTAACACACCCTCCAGACACCTCCCTGAAAGATCTCACACACTTGGAAGACTGGGTTACTCACCTGACTGATGAAGTCGGACGAGGCCTCATGTTCATCCCAAGTCTGGTTCCTCCCCCTGGCTTTCCCCATGCCGATGAGGGCATCGTGTTCCTCCTCAGACCCCTTGTGTCTCTTTCTTATCCCTGCTCCCAGCTCATAGTCATCTGATGTCAGCAGAGACTTGCTGCTCAGCCTGAAACGCAGACACACTACCGGTCAGCACCCTGGCCAGACAAGACTCACAGGCTGGGGTCCACCCTCGTGGCCCTGAAGGGTTGGGCTCTGGACCCTGAGTACAGACAGTGATGGCAGAGTGATGGGCGTGGGGAGACGGATCTTGTAAAACAACAGTGCTGGAATTCTGGGATATTTGTGAATGAGGCAGAATGAGAGTTTAAAGTGAAAGAAGGAAAAAAGCATTTTCTTTCTTGTGCGCTTTTACGCGTACACTCACACACACACACATCTCTGTGCGGTCAGATACCTATTTACCAAATCGCGCCAAGAACAAAGATCAGAAACGCCAAGGAAATCCACCAGGATGGCAGGGGGGAGGTTTAGAACACAAGTTTACGGCCGGGCGCAGTGGCTCACGCTTGTAATCCCAGCACTTTGGGAGGCTGAGGCGGGCGGATCACGAGGTTAGGAGATCGAGACCACGGTGAAACCCCGTCTCTACTAAAAATACAAAAAATTAGCCGGGCATGGTGGCGGGTGCCTGTAGTCCCAGCTACTCGGAGAGGCCGAGGCAGGAGAATGGCGTGAACCCGGGAGGCGGAGATTGCAGTGAGCCGAAATTGCGCCACTGCACTCCAGCCTGGGCGACAGAGCGAGACTCCGTCTCAAAAAAAAAAAAAAAAAAAAAAACACACAAGCTTACACGAAGAAGGATTCCAGTCTGTCTTTCCCAGCAAGGAAAAAAAAAAAAAAAAAAACGAAGGAGCCACTTGCTGGTCTCTGGGATCCCGTGCGCAGTGGCAGTGGGGACACAGACATGGCTTAGAAACCCCACTTGCTTGAAGCTGAAACTTCACAGGTGATCGAAACAGCCGATCTGTACTTGGCACTCACTCACTGTGTGTCTTGCACTGTGTTAGTGGCTTTATATTTTGGCCACAAAAGTTTGGTGCTGCTGTATTTTATTATTTATTTTTAGATGGAGTCTCACTCTGTTGCCAGGATGCAGTGCAATGGCTCGATTTCAGCTCACTGCAACCTCTGCCTCCCAGGTTCAAGCAATTCTCCCACCTCAGCCTCCCAAATAGCTGAGATTACAGGCACACACCACCACGCCCGGCTAATTTTTGTATTTTTAGTAAAAAGGGGGTTTCTCCATGTTGCCCAGGCTGGTCTCAAACTCCTGACCTCATGTGAGCCTCCTGCCCCAGGCCTCCTACTGGGCTTACAGGCATGAGCTACCATGGCCAACCTGTGTACTTATTTTTTTATAGATGAGAAAACAGGCTCGGAAAAGTTAACACCTGGCCTGAGGTCAGTCACACTAAGGGGTGGTGCTGGGACTCAAGAACAGGAAATTTAACCAGTGCAGGCCACACCCCTGACCACCACGCTGCTGGTGGCCGCAGCCTCCTGCCGTCTTCTCCAGGAAATTCTCCCTGCCCCTGCTGCGGCAGTCAAGGAGATTTCCACCTCTCTCCATCCTCTCTTCGGTCAGAAACATCCAAGGATGTTAAATGCAAGACGTGGGGGCCTTGGGACTGTTTTATCCTGAGAAGACCTGTGGCCTTCCCACTGCCTCTCCTGTGCTCTCCGAAGGCCCTCCCGGGCTCCTTCTGCTTCCTCAGAGCAGGTCTTGAGCCGCCTAGCGTCTACCCCACCCTCCTGTCCCAGGCTCCGAACACTCCGACCCTCTTCCTTGACGGGCCCCTTTCTGCTCATGCTACAGACACCGAGGGAAGGACGAAGCATCTTTTCTGTGCACGCCTCGTCCTGCGGGAAAAGCTCTCATTCCAGCTGGCGTTCCGAAAGACCCACACAGGCGCCCCACAAGGCTGCGACCGCCGCCCGAGGAGCTTGTCCCCAGGTGCCAGAAGGGGCCAGCCCTGGTCTCGGCGGCAAGCCAGCAGGTCCGGCACGGCAGAGACCGAGCGACAGCCGGGTCATAGCCCGTCCCAGCAAGCAAGGCTGGCAGCCCAGCGGGTCCTTCCGCAGGGAGGAGGCGCATGGAAAAGAGGAGGAATTAGGCCCTAGGCGTGAGGAGGCGGGCGTGGCAGGAAGACAGGTGAAGCGCTGGGTTAGGACACGGGAAAAATCTGTCCCAAGAGCCATCCTCCCGGCTCAGCACCGGCCTCGCTCCCTCCTGGCCCGGGCAGCACAGGCCGTGCTCTCCGAGGGCCACTGCTGCAGGTAGGTCAGAGTCCGAGGGACGCGAGGTCCCCCGGCACCCCGAGGCAGGCCCTGTGTGGGGCCCGGGCTCCTCCCCTCAAGCTGTGTGCCAGTCCCCGACCCACCGAGGGGCCAGCCTTACTTTCCGCTACTGTGGCCGCTCTTCCCTCTCTTGCGGGGGGGCGACAGGGCGCTCGGGGCGTGGGTCCGTTTCCGCGGCCTGCCAGGGCCTCTGCGTGCCAAGCTTCTATGGGGTTCCTCGCGCCTGTCCCTTAAAAAGAATCACACGCTTGGCTGTGACGCTGGGGGGCGGGCGGGGCGCGGAGAACGGGCACACGATGCACACACAGCGCCGGGTCCACGCACACCTCGATGGCTGCTACGCGCCTGGGGGCCTGGTGGGCCGGGGCAGGGGCCCCACGGGGCGGGCGGGGGGCACACTCACTCGGAGTCCCGGCGGCGCTGCAGCTTCACCAGCTCACGCTGCTTCTCCTTGTACTGGCGCTGGACCTCGGCCAGCCGCATCCGGAAGTCCAGCTCCAGGGCATCCATGTCCTCCAGGGAGGACTTCATGGCGTACATCTGGGTGAAGAACCGGGGGAGGAGGAGGGGGTGAGGATGCCACTGCCCAACGACACCCACCGCCCACCCAGGTGCCCCTGAGGAAGGGGAGACTGCACTGGGAGCTGGGGCTCAGGTCCCACCGCTGCCACCTCCTGACTGTGGCCATGGCCTCATCATAGGCAAGGGACCCTGTGTTGGCTCTGCGGGGCTGTGGCAGTGCTCAATTAGATGGCATGCCTGAAGCACAGTGCTTGCATGTGACACCTGCTCCATCAGTGAGGGCCGCTGTGTCATTTATAAACAGAGGCTCAACAAGGGGATGCTGCAGCCCCAGAGCTACATGTGACCCTGGGCTACTCTCTTTCCAGTGGATCACACCGCGACCTGTGTGATGTGCCTGACATGCTAGCAGACAGGTAAACTGAGTCCCCAAGAAGGGCAACCACTTGCCTGGGACCACACAGCACACCAGCACAAGTAGCTCAGGCCTCTCTGGCGCCAAAGCCAGCCACGCCCCAGGCAGTAGAGCACCTCCACAGAGGGGCCTCCCACCCAGCCTCCACCCGCGGACCCCAAGGAAGAAGCAGCCAGCCGCTCACCCGCTCCTCCTTCTTGCGCATCCAGCTGTACTTCTTGTTGGGCTTCAGCTCCCGCGGGAGCCGCAGGTTCTTGAGCGGGTCTACCACGGGCCCATCCAGCACCTCCCTCAGCATGTGGCTGCCAGCTGCCAGCAGACTCTCCAGGGAGGGCCTCGCCACCAGGGCCCGCTCCACACCTGCAGACAGGAGGCAGGTAACAGGGCGCTGCCGCCACCCCCTCCCCAACCCCAAACGGGGATGCCGAAGCCCAGAGCAAGTGCAGGCCCCAGGCCACATGCACCCATCCCCCGAGGTGCCGAGTGGACAGAGGCCTTTGCGACATGCCGGAAGTCCTGAGCATCTCTAAACAAGAACAGGGAGAAGGCCAGGCACGGTGGCTCACACCTGTAATCCCGGCACTTTGGGTGGCTGAGGCGGGCAGATCACCTGAGGTCGGGAGTTCAAGACCAGCCTGGCCAACATGGTGAAATGATGAAACCCCACCTCTACCTAAAAATAACAAAAACTAGCCGGGTGTAGTGGCACACGCCTGGAATCCCACCTACTCGGGAGACTAAGGCGGGAGAACCACTTGAACCCGGGAGACGGAGGTTGCAGTGAGCTGAGTTTGCACCACCACATGCCAGCCTGAGCGTCAGAGCAAGACTCCATCTCAAAAAAAATAAATAGGCCAGGCACGGTGGCTCACGCCTGTAATCCCAGCACTTTGGGACGCCGAGGCAGGCGGATCATGAGGTCAGGAGTTGGAGACCATCCTGGCTAACATGATGAAATCCCACCTCTACTAAAAAATACAAAAAATTAGCCGGGCGTGGTGGCGGGCGCCTGTAGCCCCAGCTACTCGGGAGGCTAAAGCAGGAGAATGGCGAGAACCCGCGAGGCAGAGCTTGCAGTGAGCCAAGATGGCGCCACTGCACTCCAGCCTGGGCGACAGACGGAGACTCCATCTCAATCAATCGAACAGGAAAGAAGGCAGCACCCCTGGCACAGGGTCCTGTGCTCTATTCACAGAGTACAGGCTAGGCACAGCAAAGCCTCCAGAGGGAGGGCCTCCAAAGGCCGAAGGGTTCTTCCCAGCAGTACGGCTCTCCTTCCACTTATTTGTACGTACATTTTTCCATAGTGAATATGCATGGCTCTTATAATCACAAAAAAGCCCAGGATGAAAAACACAAACCAAGCAGAAAGGTGTAAAAACAAAAAAAAAGAGAGCCCTCTTCCTTCCTCCTCCAACACACAGGTCCCTCCCTCGGGAGGCCACTGTGGGTGCAGTTTCCAGTAGACAGTTCCAGAAATGATTATGCATATTCAAATGCACACAACATCCACGGGCATCCTTTAAAATATAAAAATAAGCCGGGCGCGGTGGCTCACGCCTGTAATCCCAACACTTTGGGTTGCCAAGGCAGGCGGATAATTTGAGGTGAGACCAGTCTGGCCAACATGGTGAAACCCTGTCTCTACTAAAAATTCAAAAATTAGCTGGGCATGGTGACAGGCACCTGTAGTCCCAGCTATTCAGGGGTTGAGGCATAAGAACTGCTCAAACTCAGGAGGCAGAAGTTGCAGTGAGCTGAGATTGAGCCACTCTAACCCAGGCAACAGAGCGAGACTCCAGCTCAAAATAAAAATTAAATAAAATTTAAATGTAAACTGGGTGCCTGTAGTCCCGGCTACTCGGGAGGCTAAGGCAAGAAGATCACTTGAACCCAGGAAGTTGAGACTGTAGTGAGCCATGATCACATCACTGCATTCCAGCCTGGGCAACAGAGCGAGCCTGTCTCAAAGAAAACACACACACACACACACACACACACACACACACACACACACGATCTCAGGCTGGGCATGGTGGCTCATGCCTGTAATCCCAGCACTTTGGGAGGCCGAGGCAGGTGGATGGCTTGAGGCCAGGAGTTTGAAACCAGCCTGGCCAACATGGTAAAACCCCCTCTCTACTAAAAATACAAAAATTAGCTGGGCATGGTGGTGACCACCCGTAATCCCAGCTACTTGGGAGGCTGAGGCACCAGAATCGCTTGAACCCAGGAGGCGGAGGTTGCAGGGAGCCATGAGAGCCCCACTGCACTCCAGCCTGGGTGACAGAGGGAGACTGTCTCAGAAAAAAAAAAAAAAACTCAATCAATACATACTGTATCACATTTTGCTTTTTTTCTGCTTAATGTCTTTTCTCATATTAGCACAAAGCAAACATCTACCTCCTTATTATCAGCTTGAACCTTATAAAAATTGCCATCTCTAAAGGTCAAAAACACTAGAATGTCAGGAATTTTAAATGGCCAAACGTGAAAAGGAGCTTACGCAGAATCACGCAGCGGGGCGGGGTGGAAGAGCAGCCTAGAACACTCTTGAATCGATGAGTTTTGATTCATCTAAGTCACCTCCCATTGATGGCATTCAGGTTGTTTCCTATCTTTTTTTTTTTTTTAAGATAGGGTCTCACTCAGTCCCCCAGGCTGGAGTTCACCATCACACGTCACCACAGCCTGAAGCTGCCAGGCTCAAGCAATCACCGTGCCTCAGCCTCCTGAGTAGCTGAGACCACAGCCACATGCCATCACACCCAGCTAGTTTTTGTATTTTTTGTAGAGATGGGGTCTTGCTACGTTTCCCAGGCTGGTCTCGAACTCCTGGGCTCAAATGATCCTCCCGCCTCAGCCTCCCAAAGTGCTGAGATTACAGGCGTGAGCCACCGTGTCCAGCCTCCTATCTTTTTGTAATAGGGGCACACGGGCACATAGCTGGGACATGTGTGATAGGAAAAGCCTCACCAGTGTGATGAATATGACCAGGTGTGTGCAGTTCTCTCTCTGATAAATACTCCCCCTACCCTCCAGAGAGGGTGCTCCAACCACAGAGATCTTGCTTTGGTCTCTACCAAATTTAAATGAGTTCTATTATAATTTTTTAATTGACATTTCATTTTTTTAATGCAGACGGGGTCTCGCCACATTGCCCTGGCGGGTCTTAAACTCCTGGGCACAAGCAATCCTTCTGCCTTGGCCTCCCAAAGTACTGGGATTACAGATGTGAGCCACCACGCCCAGCTGACATTTTCTTTGTGATCTAAAATACCAATTTTTGGCTGGGCGTGGTGGCTCACGTCTGTAATCCCAGCACTTTGGGAGGCCGAGACGGGCGGATCACCTGAGGTCAGGAGTTCGAGACCAGCCTGACCAACATGGAGAAACCCTATCTCTACTAAAAATACAAAAAATTAGCCAGGCCTGGTGGCGCATGCCTATAATGCCAGCTACTCAGGAGGCTGAGGCACGAGTTGCTTGAACCTGGGAGGCGGAGACTGCGGTGAGCCGAAAACCATATTCTCTATTGGCAATGTGCAAAGTTCCAGAGACAGACATGACTAATGATGCTGCTGTGGGGGAGCTTCTCTTCCTTGGCACTATTCACATTTCACTATTCATTCGCATCTCTGCTGGGGGCTGTCCTCTGCCTTCACTGTAGGGTGTCTTGCTGAGTCCCTGCCTTTACCCACTAGATGGCAGTAGTGCTCCCCCCAAGCTGTGACAACCAAAAATGTGGTTGCCAATGTCCCCTGGGGGAACAAAATCACCCCTAGGTGAGAATGCTTGTTTTGCTCTTACATGTTTTTTTTTGTTTTGTTTTTTTGGTTTTTTTTTTTATTTTTGGTGAGATGGAATCTCACTGTATCACCCAGGCTGGAGTGCAGGAAAATCTCAGCTCACCACAACCTCCACCTCCTGGGTTCGAGCGATTCTCCTGCCTCAGCCTCCTGAGTAGCTGGGATTACAGGCATGTGTCACCACACCCAGCTAATTTTTGTATTTTTAGTAGAGATGGGGTTTCGCCATGTTGGCCAGGCTGGTCTCGAACTCCTGACCTCAAGTGATCCGCCCGCCTTGTCCTCCCAAAGTGCTGGGATTACAGGCGTGAGCCACCGCGTCTGGCCGCTCTTCTTCTATCTTTAGGGAAACTGAGGCCACAAAGCCGCAAACCTGATCAGCTCCCAAAGGTTGATGTTAGATTGAAACCGTCTCACCCACCCCATACCCCCGCCTCGAGGTCCTGCAAGACATAAGAGTCTACAATGTCAGGTAAGGATGGAGGGCTGTTCTGTTCTCCGGGAGGGGACCAAGGTACAACTCTGTCACCTCCCACAAACCTATTATCCCTAAGCTCTTAACTGATCAGGCAAGGGACGCCCAAGTGACCTCTAGGCCAGTGGTGATGGGTTCAGTCGTGTCCCCACTAATTTAATGTGAGAGTCCTAACCGCTAGTAACCTCAGAAGGTAACCTCTGTGGGAGACAGGGCTTTTGCAGAGGTGGTCAAGTTCAAGTCATGACAGTGGGCCTTAATTCCGTAAGGCTGGTGTCCTAATAGGGTGGAGAATTCTGGGCTGGGTGCAGTGACTTACACTTGTAATCCCAGCACTTTGGGAGGCCGAGGCGGGCAGATCACTTGAGGCCAGGAGTTCAAGACCAGCATGGCCATGGCCAGGCGTGGTGGCTCATGCCTGTAATCCCAGCACTTTGGGAGGCCAAGGCAGGTGGATCACCTGAGGTTGGGAGTTCGAGACCAGCCTGACCAACATGGAGACACACCGTCTCTACTAAAAATACAAAATCAGCTGGGCGTGGTGGCACATGCCTATAATCCCAGCTACTAGGGAGGCTGAGACAGGAGACTCGCTTGAACCTGGGAGACGGAGGTTGCGGTGAGCCGTGACCGTGCCATTGCACTCCAGCCTGGGCAACAAGAGTGAAACTCCCGTCTCAAAAAAAAAAAAAAAAAAAAAAAAAGACCAGCATGGCCAACATGGCGAAACCCCGTCTCTACTAAAAATACAAAAATTAGTTGGACGTGGTGGCATGCGCCTGTAATCCCAGCTACTTGGGAAGCTGAGGCAGGAGAATCACCTGAACCCAGGAGGCAGAGGTTGCAGTGAGCAGAGAGCACACCACTGCATTCCAGCCTGGGCAACAGAGGGAGATTCTGTCCCAAAAATAATTTTAAAAATAAAAATAAAAAAATAACCAGTATCAGGTGGGAAGACCATGAGACAGAGTTTTGCTCTTGTTGCCCAGGCTGGAGTGCAGTGGTACCATCTCGGCTCACTGCAACCTCCGCCTCCTGGGTTCAAGTAATTTTCCTGCCTCAGCCTCCCGAGTAGCTGGGATTACAGGCGCCCGCCACCACGCCCAGCTAATTTTTGTAATTTTAGTAGAGATGGGGTTTCACCATGTTGGCCAAGCTGGTCTCGAACTCCTGACCTCAGATGATCTGCCTGCCTCAGCCTCCCAAAATGCTGGGATTACAAGCGTGTGCCACCGCGCCTGGCCAACCAAGGGAATTTTGATTTTCTTCTACCCAGAAAAAAAAAAAAAAAAAAAGTTTCTATTGAACTATTTTAGTGAGAGAAAAGCAGCAATGAACTTTAGGACAAGTGCCGCCCAGTGGGGAGGGGGGCGTTGCTCACACAGGCCAATGGGAGCGTGGCTTCTCCAGGCTTCCTTGAGGGCCATCTGACTGTGACAGTCAGAAAACCTTGAAAAATGTGGCCTTGTTTGGACCCAACAGTTCTACCTCTGGGCATACAATCCGAGGCAAATCAGAGATATGGACAAAGTTTTTTTTTCTTCAAGGATAACCATCATGTTATTTGCAACAGAAAAAAATTTTTAAAAAAACAACTTTGTTTTAAAGCAGACAAAAATGCCTTACCATCTAAGACTGGGTCATCAAGGGCCAGGGCCACACCACCAGCAGAAAATTGGGCAGCCCCAAAAACAATGATTTTTTAAAAAACCACAGCTTTAAGCCGGGTGCTCACGCTTGTAATCCCAGCAATTTGGGAGTCCAAGGTGGGAAAATCACTTGAGTTCAAGAGTTCGCGACCAGCCTGGCCAACATGGCGAAACCCCATCTCTACTTTTTGTTAAAAAAAAAAAAAAAATTAATTAATTTAAAAAACCCACAGCTTTGAAAAATGTTTAATAAAGAACATTTTAACTAAAATGTTCAGGCATGGTGGCTCACACCTGTAATCCCAGCACTTTGGGTGGCCAAGGCGGGTGGATCACTTGAGGTCAGGAGTTCGAGACCAGCCTGGCCAACATGGTGAAACCCCACCTCCACTAAAAATACTCTTGAGTACCTGGGATTACAGGCATGGTGGTGCATGCCTGTAATCCCAGGTACTCAAGAGGCTGAGGCAGGAAAAATCGCTTGAACTTGGAAGGCGGAAGTTGCAGTGAGCCGAAATGGCACCACTGCACTCCAGCCTGGGAGACAGAGCAAGACTCTATCTCAAAAAAAAAAAAAAAAAAAAAAATTAAGCGAAAAGGGCAGGGCAGGTTACAGAACACTGTTTACAAGATCTTGATTTGAGAAGTAAATATGTGTATGTGTATTCTAGAGGAAATATACTAAAACACTGACAGGGATATCATCTCTTCAACGGGGGTTGCCCCGGCCCTTCTTCCAAAGCAGTTCTAGGCCCAGTTTTCCATGCTGAACATCAGTCATTCTGTGTCCAACCCAGTATTCAGTGCCCTTTCTGCTGAAGACATCCCATTCTCTTTGAGAACTACCCTCCCCTCCCTACACCCCAGAGGCAACACATCCCAGATCAAAGGATAGGTATGATCAGCCCAGCCCATGTCCCAGACCTCAGTTTGATGCCCACAAAAAGCAGGCTGGGCACAGTGGCTCACACCTGTAATCCCAGCACTTTGGGAGGCCAAGGCAGGCGGGTCACTTGAGGTCGGGAGTTCGAGACCAGCCTGGCCAACATGACAAAACCCCATCTCCACTAAAAATACAAAAATTGCCCGAGCACGGTGGCTCACGCCTGTAATCCCGGCACTTTGGGAGGCTGAGGCGGGTGGATCATGAGGTCAAGAGATCAAGACCATCCTGACTAACACAGTGAAACCCCATCTCTACTAAAAATACAAAAAATTAGCCAGGCGAGGTGGCGGGCGCCTGTAGTCCCAGCTACGCAGGAGACTGAGGCAGGAGAATGGTGTGAATCCCGGGGGGCGGAGCCTGCAGTGAGCCGAGATCGTGCCACTGTACTCCAGCCTGGGCGACAGCAAGACGCTGTCTCAAAAAATAAAAAATAAAAAAATAATTAGCCGGGCATGGTGGCACATGCCTGTAATCCCAGCTACCTGGGAGGCTGAAGTAGGAGAATCGCTTGAATCTGGAAGGGCGGAGGCTGCTCTCGACACCACTGCACTCCAGCCTGGGTGATAGAGGGAGACTATGTCTCAAAAAAAAAAAAAAAAAAAAACAAAGCATGAACCGCAGTCAGCCCTTGAGAGTGAATCTCAGTGTTTTTGCCAAAGCTAGCAAGAAAGAGGTGGCCTCTTTCGTGAGGCTGCTGAGCAGGCCCAGGGACCTGCGAGGAACTGACCGACCACCCCCCACCCCAGTGAGGGCGGTAAGTCGCCCTTGAATGAGGCCAACAGAGAGAAAAGTCGAACAGCAAGAGGGAAGGAGGAAAGGAGACAGGGACACAGACACAGAGACTAGGGAAGGACCTGTGTAGGAAAAGAGAAACTTGGTTTCTTGGCTTGAACACCTAGATCCAGCCATACCTGAAATTACCTAATTACTGCTGGACTTCAGTTCCAAGAGCCAATTAATTCTCTCCTGCCTAAACCAATTTAAATGAGAGTTTCTGTTCCTTGCAACCCAAGAAATCCTGCTAAAACACACCGATAGAATGAGAAATTTCACCACCAGAAAACCCACAGACTGGCTGCACAGTGCAAACACACTTAGCATGCCACTCAACAGGACGCTTAAAAATGCTCAAGATGGAACATTTTGTTACATGTATCTTACCACAATTTAAAAAAAAAATTAATATGAATAAACCACATTCCGGGTTTTTCATAATTTAAAAATCTTATTAAAAAAAAGTTTAAGAGGCCAGGCACAGTGAGCGGCTCACACCTATAATCCCAGCACTTTGGGAGATCGAGGTGGGCAAAATCGCTTGAGTCCAGGAGTTCGAGACCAGACTGGGCAACAGAGCAAGACCTCATCTCTAAAAAAAAAAGAACTTTTTAAAAAGTTAGCTAGGCATGGTGGTGGACGCCTACAGCCCAAGCTACCGGGGAGGCTGGGGAGGGAAGATCACTTGAGCCCAGGAGATTGAGGCTGCAGTGAGCTAAGATTGTGCCACTGCACTCCAGCCTGGGCAACACAGCAAAACCCCATCACCACAGAGCTAAAATTCACGAAATCTGCAGAACTCAGAGGTCGCGCACTCTCACCTCCCATCTCTTGGCTCCTCCTCTCCAGCTCCAGCTCTGCGATCTCACTCAGCAGGGTGATGCCATGCAGGAAGCTCTGCTCCAAGACAAGGCTCTCGGCTGCTTCCAGCTTCTCCAAGGCCTGGGCTCCAGCAGCACCCGGGGAGGGCAGAGGCCTGGCCTGGGGCAGCTCTGCAGCCGCCGCCAGGGCGTTCATGCCAGCCAGTGGGTCCTCCAGACTGGGCAGGAACTGGTCAGAGCTTGCCTCTTCCAGGAAGCAGGTGCTGCCGGGTACAGGCATGGCCTCTTGGGGCTCCAGGCTCGGGCACCGTCCCTCCCCGGCGGGCACGTCACAGTCTGACATTTCTAGGGTGGGCTGGGACTCGCTCGGTGCCACCTGCGCCAGGCCTTCCTCGGGCACTGCCTCCACCACGGGCACCGCCACAGGCACCTCCAGCGGCTCCTCCTTGGCCTCCACCAGCGTCTCGGGTGTCAGCTGCACCCCCAGGTCCAGGGCAGCAGTGCAGGGTTCTGTCCGGCCCGGGGAATCCACCCGTGGTTCAGGCCCCTCCACAAAGTCTGGACACTCGGAGGGCTCCGTGCAGCTCTGCCCGGTGGCACTCAGCGCCTGGGCCTCCAACAGGCCACCTCCACAACCCCCTGCAGGGCTGGGGGTGGTCATGGCTTCCGCGGCGGGCAGTGGCAGCGGCGACTCCAGAGGCGGCAGCTCTGTGGGGCCCTCGTCCATGTCCTCCACCTCCGACTTCACCTCCCGCTCAGCCAGCGGTTCTTCCTCCGGGCCCTCCCGCAGCGGCTCTGTGATCTTGGAAGGGGACAAGCGGATGGGCTTATCTTCCGGTGAGAGTGCCAGGCGCTCGGGCCCATCAGCCGGGAGCGGCACATCGGGGGCCAGGCCGTCCGCGTCGGCGGCCGCCGTGGGCTGCAGCAGGAAAGGGTAGGGCCTCCCGTAGTGCGGTGGCAGGGCTTGGAACGGGTACCTGGGCGGCATATCTGCCAAGGACACAGGGGTCAGCATGGGAGCCCTAGGATCTGATATCCCATGTCCCCATTGACACCCGCCCACCACCCCAGACAGAGACCCAGGACACAACCGCCCTCTGCTCACCCAGCTACAGGGCTGGGAGCTGTTCTAGGTGGGATCTCAGAGACCCCAGGGCCATGCAGTGGCCCCACAGTGAAAAACCAGCCACCTTCCTGTCCCCCGGGTCTTGTGGTCTTGAAGGCAAAGAACCACAGTTGTCTCTCTTGTCCGTTTCCCACTCAGCACCCAGCACAAGGCTAGACCAGAAGCAAACACTTCATGAGGTCTGCAAAGGCCTACAGCTGCCTTTACCCACCTTGCGTGGTCTGGCCTCCACTCCCCAGGAATCTGCTGCTCCACCCCATTAAAGCAGTTGTTCAAAATCTAACAGCAGAGCCAGGCGTGGTGGGCCCCACACCTGTAATCCCAGCACTTTAGGAGGCCAAAGAGGGATGATCACTTGAATTCAGAAGTTCAAGACCAGCCTGGGCAACAGAGTGAGACCCCATCTCTCTCTTTTTTTTTTTTTTTTTTGAGACGGAATTTCACTCTTGTTGCCCAGGCTGGAATGCAATGGTGCCATCTCGGCTCACTGCAACCTGCGCCTCTCGGATTCCAACGATTCTTCTGCCTCCAGGCTCGCGAGCAGCTGGGACTACAAGCATGAGCATGACCCACCATGTCGGGCGTCGTCCCAGTTGCTCTTTTTTTGAGACAGAGTCTCGCTCTGTCACCCAGGCTGGAATGCAGTGGCGCGATCTTGGCTCACTGCAAGCTCCACCTCCTGGGTTCACGCCCTTCTCCTACCTCAGCCTCCCGAGCAACTGGGACGACAGGCGCCCCCACCACGCCTGGCTAATTTTTTGTTGTTGTTGTTGTATTTTTAGTAGAGATGGGGTTTCACCATGTTAGCCAGGATGGTCTCAATCTCCTGACCTCGTGATCCGCCCACCTCAGCCTCCCAAAGTGCTGGGATTATAGGCGTGAGCCACTGTGCCCGGCTGTGCCCGGCTAATTTTTTATATTTTTAGTAGAGACAGGGATTCACCATGTTGGTCAGGCTGGTCTCAAACTCCTAACCTCAGGTGATCCACCCGCCTCAGCCTCCCAAAGTGCTGGGATTACAGTCATGAGCCACTGTGCCTGACCTGAAAGACTCTATCTCTACTAAAAAAAAAAAAAAGAAAAAAAAAAATTCGCTGGTCATGTTGGCGCCCCCCTGTAATCCCAGCCAATTCACAGGCAAAGGTGGAAAGATCGCTTGAACCTGGGAGATCAAGGCTGCAGTGAGCTATGATGGCACCACTGCACTCCAGCCTGGGTGACAGAGTGAGACTCTATCTCAAAACAAAACAAAATGTAACAGCAGGGCTAGCTGCAGTGGTCTCAAGCCTACAATCCCAACACTTCAGGAGGCCAGGGTGGGAGGATTGCTGGAGCCCAGGAGATCAAGACCAGCCTTGGCAACAAAGCAAGACACATCTGTACGAATATAAAAAATAAACTGGCCGGGCATGGTGGCTCACGCCCGTAATCCCAGCACTTTGGGAGGCCAAGGCGGGCGGATCACCTGAGGTCAGGAGTTCGAGACCAGCCTGACCAACATGGAGAAACCCCATCTCTACTAAAAATACAAAATTAGCCGGGCATGGTGGCGCATGCCTGTAATCCCAGCTACTCAGGAGGCTGAGGCAGGAGAATCGTTTGAACCTGGGAAGCGGAGGTTGCAGTGAGCCGAGACTGCGCGACCACACTCCAGCCTGGGCAACAAGAGCAAAACTCCGTCTCAAAAATAAATAAATAAATAAAAATAAATAAATAGCCAAGTCCAGTGATGCGTGCCTATGGTCCCAGCTGCTTGAGAGGCTGAAGCAGAAGGATTGCTCGAGTCCAGCTGTGGTGAGCTGTGATTGTACCACTGCAGTACAAGCTTGGGCGACAGAGTGAGGATCCCATCTCAAAAAAAAGAAAAGGAATAGCAACCCAATTCTGTCCCCAGGTATAATCTCCCTGAGAGCAGGGCTGTGTGCCCCTGATTCTCTGCACCACTCCCAGCCCAGCACCTTGAGGCACACAAAAGGAAACTGACAAAGGAGAGACAGGCGCCAGGCCAAGCTCAATAATCGCCACCACTGGCCCAAGCTCACCCAGCCTTGGTGCCAGAATCTGAATTTGAACCAAAGTCCTCCCAAGCACACGCGCACACACCTGATACCCCCCAGGAAGGAAGAACACAGTCCCAGCCCCCAAAGCCACCTGCTACAGGTCCTCTCTGATGCAGAAGACGGCAAGAGCAGGTGTGTGCGTGTGACCCACGGAATAGGAGGACAGCTGCCCAGAACAGGCATCCCTGGACCATCATCACCAAGGCAGAACTTAGCGCCGACTGCATGCTGAGCGTGTGACAGGTCTGGCTCAGTTGAAAGCTCAGAACAACTCGTCCTGAAGCAGTTTCTAATATTACACCCATTTCCCTGACACTGCCGCTGAGGAGGGGCTGGGGAGAGGCTGGATGTGACTGTGAGCTACTGTGTTCGTCTCAGTGTCTGGCGGCGGGCCTGGTATGCAGGAGGTGCTCTGTGCAGTTGGAATGAATGAACGATCGAACGGGTCAATGAAGAGATGGGTGAGCAGTTTTACCGCGCCAGGGCCAGAGTGAGACCCTGAGGGTCTCAGCTGCATCCTACCTGAGAACAGGGCCTGGAAGGGGCTGGGGGCTTCCTTCTCCAACTCCAAGTCTTTCTTCTCGACCACATTCTCGGGAGCCTCCTCCTTGCGGGTGATACCCGGGGTGGGCGGCGGGGAGGCGGGCGGCGGGCTGGTGGGGTGGGAGCTGGGTGTGGCGGGGTAGGCGTAGGCGGGTGGCTTAGACACGTCCTCCAGCTTCTGGATGACCTTGGCCTTCAGGGCAGCCACAGGGGACGCACGGGGTGACGGTGGCGGGCTCACGGCCTTGCCGTAGGTGCCCGCAGGGCCGGCGGTCAGGCCGGGGGGCTTCCGCGGCAGCAGCCCGGGGCCGGCGGTGGCCAGGCCAGCCTTGCCTGCAGCCTCCAGGCCCCGCTTGCTCCCCTTCTCTTCCATTTCCGCCCGGTGCTCCTGCGCCTTCAACCGCTCCTGCTGGGGAGGGGCCGGCAGGCAGGGTCAGCACGGCAAGAGTTCCCCCCTCCCCTACCCCCGCACCTGCCCTGTCCCCCCAGGGTCCCCCAGTCAGAGGAGAACCTCATGGAGGGCCTGGGGTCCCGGCTGCCCACCCCTTTACAGGCCAGAGACAGACATTCCATCCCAGCCCATGTGTCATAAGCACAGCGTTCCACGCAGAACCCCAAAAGGCAGGGCTGGGGGTGAGGAGCTCTGGTGGGCCCTTTTGAACCAGGGCTGATGGGGGACCTCCACCAGGATCCCGGCCCTAGAGGGACCCTAACAGTCAGGGCAAGGGGGGCCAGATGGGGGCACGAGGCCCCACACCTTGATGGCATTGGGTGTGCTCACTACCTGCTGAACCTTCCTGCTTCACTGCATCATCATTTTAGGGTCTCAAAATGCCCCAAAGGGGGCAGGAGGAAGCCAGGCATGTCTTTTATGAGAAAATGGGAGGGAGTCGGCTCTGCGACCACCAATGCCTACCTGGGCCAGTCAGGCAATACACAAAACACACTGGGGGCCGGGCGCAGTGCTCCCGCCTGCAATCCCAGCACTTTAGGAGGCCAAGGCGGGTGGACCACCTGAGGTCAGGAATTTAATACCAGCCTGGCCAACATGGCAAAACCCCGTCTCTACTAAAAATAGAAAAAAAAGTTAGCCATGCATGACGGCATGTGCCTGTAATTCCAGCTACTCGGGAGGCTGAGGCAGGAGAATCTTGAACCCAGGAGGCGGAGGTTGCAGTGACCTGAGATAGTGCCATTGCACTCCAGCCTGGGCGACAGAGCAAGACTCCACCTCAAAAAAACAACAAAAACAAACAAACAAAAAAACACCAGAGGCCGGGCGCGGTGGCTCACGCTTGTAATCCCAGCACTTTGGGAGGCCGAGGCGGGCGGATCACGAGGTCAGGAGATCGAGACCACGGTGAAACCCCGTCTCTACTAAAAATACAAAAAATTAGCCGGGCGCGGTGGCGGGCGCCTGTAGTCCCAGCTACTCGGAGAGGCTGAGGCAGGAGAATGGCGTGAACCCGGGAGGCGGAGCTTGCAGTGAGCCGAGATTGCGCCACTGCACTCTAGCCTGGGCGACAGAGCGAGACTCCGTCTCAAAAAAAAAAAAAAAAACAAAACACCAGAACAAAGCGCTCCAAGGACAGGCCACTCTCCCGATTACTAAACAGTCACATTTAGCAACCCAAGGACTAGGCAACGCTAGCACCTGTTTCTGAGAGAGGAAATTTGAAACCCAGAGAAGTAAAGGCACTTGCCCATGAGCACACAGCCAGGCCTGGCAGGGCTAAGATTCAGACCCAGGGCTCGGGCTCTGAGAGCTTCTTGCTTTATGTACCACCTGGGCCGACTCCTCCAGAGCAGACCCTTCCTGTCCCCTATCTTATGGGACCATGCCATCAGGAGGCAGCTGGCCAGGCTTCCCTGTGCCTCTCCGAGAGGCCACCTGGAGAGAAGAGGCCACCTGGAGAGAAGAGGCCAGGCTGGGCTCAGGCAACAGCGGGAGCCCACTGGACTCCTTCAACGTCCAATCACCCTTCCCCAGTCCCCAAGGCCACCTCTCCGCCTTGGTTTCCTCCTCGTTCCTGCACCCTGCCCTGCCAGTCTCCATCTACCTCTGCTCACAGCTCCCTCTGCCTGGAGAACTCTTCCACAGATGGCTCTAGGTCTCTGTTCCAGTGCTGCCTCCTCCAAAAGCCCTCCCTGACCACCTGCCCCTCTGCTGTTTTCTCCCTCCCTGTAACTGTCTGGAGTTTCTGCTGGCTGACTCATCTGCCTCGTCACCCATGGGGCCCCCAGATGAGCTGCGCTTCATCCTCCCCGACTCACCACCAGCTGGGCGCTCCTCTGCAGTTCCAAGGCCTGGGCTGCCTGCTGCTGCAGGTACAGGAACTCCTGCTGCCGCAGGAAGTGCTGCTGCGAGAAGAGCTGCAGCTGCTGGGCATGGTGCAGGGGGCTGCGGCCCGGCGGGTACAGGGCCGGCCAGAGGGGCGGTACAGTGGCCCGCTCCATCAGCTCCGCTGCAGGGACAGAGACAGTGCGCTGCACCTGCGGCCTGATGCTGCACCACCATGCCCATTTACGAGCGGAAGCTGAGGCCAGAGAGGGGCCACCCACACAGTGCGGAGCTGGGCTCTGTGGGGCCACCGGCTGCTCCCCAGGGGCCAGGAAGCTTGTCTTGTCCTCCATGGGCCACGTGTGCACCCCAGGTCCAGGGAACACAGCCCTGTCCACACCCGGGGTGGGATGTCCCCACAGCCTCGCAACCAGAGCAGGTCAGCATGCAGACATGTATGAGGACCACTGTGAGGACCTAGGGAACGCCTTCTCCCACCCCTCCCAGCGGTCTGCGAGGTGGATTCCTGGGGGGGCGGTGGTGCCAGGTAGGGGGAATCCCAGCCCCCACCCAGGGCTGCCTGTCTCGCTTCTCTTTATGGAGTTTTTGGGCAGGAGCTCATTGCAACAAGGACCCCAAGGCTTTACAATGCTGGCAATAGATGTTCTCTCTGAACCCCGGTCCGCCTCCCTAACCCCCAGATCTGCCGGCCGCCACCCCTCGGCGGGAAGCCCTTGGCATCAGAGACCATCTCGCTGGGCATGGCCAGCCTGGCCCATGGTGGCCACATGGAGGGTCCACTTACCAAAGTGAGGCAGGTGATCACTGGGAATGACCACCAGCTGGCCCGATTGGGGGTCCCTGACGAACTGGTAGGCTGATGGCAGGGAGCCCCCCAGGCCGGGTGGGAATGCAGGGGCCATGCCCTGGTGCAGAGATGGGGGGCCCAAGCCTAGGAGGAGAAGCCCAGGCCTGAGTCAGTGCTGGGGGCCCCCAAGCGGTTTATCCTCGGGCAGCCCCAGCCCAGCACCACCTCCCAAGTCCTGAACCTCCTGGGGCCTCCAGTGGGAAGCCAAGGGACAGGGGTGCTGGCTGGCTACAAAGAGCCTCCCAGAGCCACCCGCATTGGGCATCTGCCCCAAAAAGGCATGGCAGAGGGGCCCCACGAGGCAGAAGCCATTATCATTCCTTCTTCCAACGAATGCAGGAGCCAGGCCCAGGCCCCCCAGGAAACGGCAGGCAGGAGCCAGCCCTGAGCTCTTGTCCTGCACCCGCCCCCTCTCACCCCTCCCGCAGAGAAGGGGAGAGTCCCTGTACCCCACACTCACCATAGGGGTGTCCGGCGAGCCACATGGATGTGCTGCCCGAGCGGGGCAACCAAGGGTGCGTGGCCAGATGGGCTGCGGGGTCGGCAGACCAGCGACCTGAGCCCGCCAGCGCCGGGCCCCCCGTCACCATGAGGTTGGGGTTCAGGCCGTTAGGAGCACAGCTGGTAGGGTGCAGGCGGGCCAGGTCAGCCAGCTCCTTGCTCTCTCTGAAAGGAGGATCATAGGTGTCAGCGACAGCTTGGACAGCCCAGGGGACGAGAGGGAGAAGGGGGGTTGCCCCAAGGAACTGTTCGCCACCAGGCCATGAGTCAGGACAACCACTGCTCGGAACTGAAGGGCCTCCCAGGGCCTTCCACACTCACTGGAAGGGGCCGTGTGGCCACCTGGCCTGGGCAGGGCTGGCCCGATGCTGAGGACCAGGGCGGCTCCCACTCTCAGTACCATAGCATCCGAGGTCAAGGGGCCAAGCCCACCTGGGGTCATCCAGCTGCCCCTCACCCCTAAGGGCTCCCAGACACCCCCTAGACCCTCAGGCTCCCCTGACGCCCTCACCTGAGCAGCTTCTCCTGATCCCGGTCCAGCCGCGCCCCGAGTAGCCGTTCCTCCCGGTGTCTGGCCCGGTCGTCCACACAGTCCTCATCTGCTCGGCCGTGCCCTGCAGGGGGCCAGGCGGAAGTGAGCCCCCAGCCAGCACCGAGCCTACCCCAGACCCACTGGCCCCACTGCCCTCACCCCTCCCTAGGCCCCTCAGAGCCCCGACCGTCCTGCACAGCCATCTGTGCAGTGCCTTCACCCCAACACCTTTCCTTATGATACAACAAGCTCCCCCAAATCCCAATCGGGGTTCCTCAGGGCCAGGAATCATCCATCCCGTCTGTCATCCCCCATCCAAAAGGCCTGTCTATGTCCCCTAGACAGACAACTGTGGCGATAATTAGACCAACAGCCATGGCTATTATAAGAAAATGTCACAAAACCTATCACATAACAATGAAACGTGAGGCCGGGTGCACTTGCTAATGCTACTTTGTTGTTGTTGTTGTTATTATTATTATTATTATTATTATTATTATTATTATTATTTTGTTTTTGAAAGGGAGTCTCGCTCTGTCGCCCAGGCTGGAGTGCAGTGGCACGATCTTGGCTCACTGCAAGCTCCGCCTCCCAGGTTCACGTCATTCTCCTGCCTCAGCCTCCTGAGTAGCTGGAACTACAGGCGCCCGCCACCACGCCCAGCTAGTTTTTTGTATTTTTAGTAGAGACGGGGTTTCACCGTGTTAGTCAGGATGGTCTCGATCTCCTGACCTCATGATCCACCCGCCTCGGCCTCCCAGAGTGCTGGGATTACAGGCGTGAGTCACCGCACCCAGCCACTAATGCTATTTTAATGACGGGAAGGCAGATTCTGAGCTGGGGGTTTGGCGAGGACAGGGCAGAGTCCAAATGGAGAAAAAAAAACACAACCCAAAAACTAGCCAGACCTGGGTCACATGAAGCCAGACTGTGGTCCCAACCACGCAGGCCTGTGTGTCCCAAGACAGTTTAAATACACATGGCTAGCCAGGCGAGGTGGGTCACACCTGTAATCCCAGCACTTTGGGAGGCCAAGGTGGTGCAGATCACCTGAGGTCAGGAGTTCGAGACCAGCCTGGCCAACATGGCGAAACCCCGTCTCTACCAAAAAAAACACAAAAATTAGCCTGGCATGGTGGTGCACGCCTGTGATCCCAGCTACTCAGGGGGCTGAGGCAGGAGAATCATTTGAACCTAGGAGGCAGAGGTTGCAGTGGGCCGAGATTCCACCACTGCACTCCAGCCTGGAAAACAGACAGAATGAAACTCCGTCTCAAAAAAAAAAAAAAAAAACAAAAATTAGGCAGGCATGGTGGTATGCACCGGTAGTCCCAGCTACTCAGGAGGCTGAGGTGGGAGGATCGCTTGTGCCGGGGAGGTCGAGGCTGCAGTGATTCCCTATCCTGATTGCACCACTGCACTCCAGCCTGGGTGACAGAGTGAGACCCAGACTCTAAAGAAAAAAAAATCAAGATAGAAAAGTAAACCCAAAGAACATTATCCACTTGGGTGGAGGGGGTAGCCTTGGCCCCCAGAGTGGGAGATGCTACCGGGCTCACCCATCCCTGTCCCTCCCCATAACCAGCCCCTGAGTCCCAGGCCTGGCATATGGATGGTCACAGAGGAGAGGGGACAGGGAGTGGTGGAGTGGCAGGAGCCCCGTCTGTCCCTCTCAGTCCCTCCTCATCCCTGCCACCCTGCCCTGGCCCCTCTGAGTGTTTAACACCATGAGTCAGAGATGGGACACACCGGACAGGTGAGGGCATGGGAATGGGAGGAAGCTGAGCACCACCACGGCAGAGGCCACCAGGTGTGCAGCTCGAAAACCTGCCCGTCAGCTCCCGGGTGCCATTCGCACAGGCTGAGGCATGGCTGATACTCCCCTCCGGGCCAGCCTTCCCAGGGCTTCCAGGAAGAGGGGTGGGCTGGGAGCTAGATCCTCCTACACAGCGCTACTGTGGGCAGACCCTGGCCATCAGCCACCCCCAAGGGCCCAGTCCAGCACCGCCAGCAGCAATGTCAGGGGCTCAGCCCCCAGCACAGAGACACTATCCTTCTGCTGGAGACAAGGTCCCCACCCAGCTGCCCTAGCTGGGGTCTACAGCGGCCCCACAGCCATGACCCTAATGGGTGAGGAACCTCGGAATCAAGCTTCTCCTCTCATCTCTCCCTTCCCACACCCCCAAATACCAGGAGCTCCTAATGAGCAGCGCCCCAGACCCGGCAGAATGGCTCACGCCTGTAATCCCAGCACTCTGGGAGGCCGAGATGGGAGGATCACTGGAGCCCAGGAGTTTGAGACCAACCTGGGCAACACGGTGAGTCCCCATCTCTACAAAAACATAAAAAATTAGCTAGGCATAGTGTCATGCCCCTGTGGTCCCAGCTACCTAGGAGGCTGAGGCAAGAGGATGGCTTGAGCCCAGGAGGTGGAGACTGCAGTGAGCTGTGATTACACCACCATACTCCAGCCTAGGCCACAGAGCATCTCCCTTTCCCTGCAGGAAGATGAGAACCCGACAGTCCCAGAAGCAGAAGAGAAGAACCCAGAGAGGGGCACAGCCATGCCGGCCCAGACGCCTGCAGGACCAAGGGTATGAAGGGACAGCCGGGCAGCCCGGCACGGGGAGCGGCATGTCGACAAGGGCGGCTGGACATGGGCCTCCAGGGCTACCTGGACCTCCAACATCAATGTAGCTCCTGTATCAAAGCCGAACCTGAGCCCACCAGGCACCCCTCAGTCAGGACTGCACGGGGCCCTGCCCGGATGAACAGACAGCTCCACGAGGTCTCTGTTCATGAGGAGGCTCAAGCTTCCTTCTCCCAGGGGAAACAGCCATCCCAGCTTACAGAATCCCAGAGGCTCAGCCACCTGAGGGGGCCACCCTCACGCACCCTGGGTCCTCCTGGAGTTTGGGACAAGCTTTGAGCACAGGGCTTTCCCGGTGCCCCCAGAAGAGGCGGGCACTTAGAGTGCAGCCTGGGCTCGACCCCAAGCCCTCTGTCCCCCCGACTGTCCCGGCTGTCACTGCAAATGGTCTCAGGGGCTTCCCATCCCGGGTGCCACCTGCCACAGAGGCCGGTCTGCTGGCCAGCCCCATCTCAGAGCACCTGCCACCCTCAGGGCCTCAAGGGCCACGGCCCCAGGTTGCTCCCTGCAAATGTGGTGGGCCTCTGAAAAGAGATAGTGAGCCCTCTGTCCCCTACCCCTGCGCGTGGCTGGGCCCCTGCTCTACCCTCCTCACTCTGTGGCCCTCCATCCGCTCTAATCCTGGTCCCATCTGTCACCCCACAGGGCCAAGTGGGGACCTGGCCGGCCTCTCGAGGGTGCCCCACCCTCTCTGCACATGTCACACTTGTCGCCGTCCCCACCTCTGGGCCACACACACACCATTCCCGCCACCTGGACCTCCACCATCAGAGCTCAGCTTCAAGTGCCACTTCCTCCAGGAAGCCCTCCCTGACCACCTCTGCTCCATCCCATTCTCTTGATTATACACAGCTATTCTGCTTATTGATCATTCACTGTCTGTGTCCTCGAGGCTGCAGTGAGCCATGACTGCACCACTGAACTCCAATCTGGGTGACAGAGACCCTGTTTCCAAAAAAAAGAAAAAGAGAGAAAGAAAGAAAAGAAGGGAAAGACTGAAAGAAAGAAAAGTAAACTCAGGTCAGGTGCAGTGGCTCACACCTGTAATCCCAGTACTTTGGGAGGCCAAGGTGGGCAGACCATCCAAGGTCAGGAGTTCAAGACCAGCGTGGCTAACATGGTGAAACCCCGTCTCCACTAAAAATACAAAAATTAGCTGGGCGTGGGGGCAGGTGCCTGTAATCCCAGCTACTCAGGAGGCTGAGGCAGGAGAATCGCTTGAACCTGAGAGGCGGAGATTGCAGTGAACGGAGATCACGTCACTGCCCTCCGGCCTAGACGACAGGGTGAGACTCCATCTCATAAATAAATAAATAAAATAATAATAATAATAAAAAAATAAAGTGGATAAATAAACAAAGGCTGTCCCTGTGCCCAGCAGGGCCCCAGGCCACTTTGCACATATGAACTCGTTCAATCACCATCAACCCAGGAGGCAGATCCCAGCCCTCATCCCTATCTTCCAGATGAGGAAACTGAGGCACAGGGAGATAAAGAAACATGCCCAAGTCACAAGAACTAACATGGAGGCGTCATGGCTGGGATCAGCGTCCAAGTCGGCCCTGCTGACCACCAACATACACGGCCCCACACAGGGAGTGCCACAGGGCCCTCTCCAGCCACATCACTGCCACCTCTCATCTGCAGGCCGCCTGGAGGCCCAGCCCCACCCCAGGGCCCATGGTGGAGTGAGGGTGTCCTGCAGCAAAAGCTCCCGAGTCTGCGGCGCTAACGACTCCACTCACAGGTCACGCGCCCCACGTCGCAGCCATTAGTAGCCCAAGACTCACGCAGAGGCCCTGTTCCCATGGCAACCCCTTCCTGGCCTCTCTCTGAGCAGTTCCACACAGGGTTGCTCTCCAGGGGTACCGGGAAGTGGATGGTGGGGGGGGTGGGGGCGTGACTGGATAGAGGCCCCAGCAGGCTTGTCACCAACACCATGGCGTACACCCAGCTCTGCACCCCCAGCCGCCCCCTGTGATGCTGGAGGTGAGGACATCCCCACAGCCCCTCTCTCCCAGAACTGGCCCCACCCTAGAGGTGATGGGCCAGTGAAGAGGTAGGAGACAAAGCTCAGCTCAGGGCTCCCCACTCAGCCTTGCCTCATCCCTGCAGGCCTCAGTCTTCCCATCTCTGAACAGGGAGAGTAACAGCCCCTCCTCTGCACAAGTCCATGCCCTCACAGGAGACCTCATGGCGCTGTCTGTTCATCCGGGCTGCTGGCTCAATGGCAACGATTGCTTTCTTTTTTTTTTTTTTTTTTTTTTTTGGTCAGGATCTGACTCTGCCACCCAGGTTGGAGCGCAGTGGTGCGATCTCACTGCGGCCTCGACCTGCTGGGCTCAAGTGATCCTCCCCTGCTTCAGCCTCCCAGTAGCTGGGACTACAGGTGCCACACCACTATGCTCGGATGATTTATTTTTATTTTTTTTGTAGAGTCGGGGTTTCACTATGTTGCCCAGGCTAGTCTCCCAACTCCTGATCTCAAGCCATCTGCCCACCTTGGCCTCCCAAAGAGCTGGGATTACAGGCATGAGCCGCCGCATCTGGCAAGGATGCCCCTTATCGTTCTTGGCTTCTCAGGCATGGGGGCTCTGACTGCGTGGGGCTCACAAATGTAGGTAATGCCTGTCCTTCACCCATCTCAAGGTCCAAGGCCCCAAGGCCAGACCTAGATCCTATGTGAGAACAGGAGGACCCAGGGCTCCCCTGCACAGGCAGGCGCATTCTAAGACCCTAAGGCCTGAATATGAGCAGACGAGAGGCGTTTATAACGCACCTACTACGTGCTCATCAGCCTACCCAGCATCAAGCAGATGAGCTGCCCCAAGAGCCCAGAGGGCTCGAGGCTCTTGTTCAAGGTTACGTAGCTACAAAGGGCAGAGCCTGGACTTAAACCCACTGACAGAGGCAGAGGGCTCGCTCCAAAAAGCAAGAGACTGGGGCGAGACGCCAGGAGACCGGGGTGACAACCTGACTGTCCTCAGCGGGGGAACTGCCCAGACACAGGCATCCCAGGGCGTCTTTCTCCTTCCTCCTTTCAAAGTTGCTCAGCACTCAGGCTGGACTGCCCAGAAACAAATGACCAGTTCTTATGGGGTTTTTTTTTAAGGAGAGAAAGAATCCAGCCACCTACTTTTTGGTTCTTTTAGAGACGGGGTCTCACTCTGTTGCCCAGACTGGAGTGCAGTGGTGCAATCACAGTTCAATGCAGCCTTGACCTCCCGGGCTCAAACCATCCTCCCACTTCAGCCTCTTCAGTAGCTGGGACTACGGGCACACCAGCACGCCCCGATGATTTTTTTTTTATTTTTTTATTTTTTGAGATGGAGTTTTGCTCTGTTGCCCAGGCTGGAGTGCAATGGCACGATCTCAGCTAACTACAACCTCCTCCTCCCGGGTTCAAGCCATTCTCCTGCCTCAGCCTCTCAAGTAGCTGGGATTACAGGTATGTGCCACCACGCTTGGCTAATTTTCTATTTTTAGTTAGTAGAGACGGGGTTTTACCACATTAACCAGGCTGATCTCAAACTCCTGACCTCGGGTGATCCACCCGCCTCGGTCTCCCAAAGTGCTGGGATTACAGGCGTGAGCCGCCATGTCCGGCCTATTTTTATTTTCTGTAGAAACAAGGTCTTGCTAGGTTGCCCAGGCTGGCCTCAAACTCCTAAGCTCAAGTGATTCTCCTACATCGGCCTTCTGAAGTGCTGGAATTACAGGCATGAGCCACCATGCCCGGCCCCCAACCAGTCATCTACTTTTCAAACATCAGCACCAACAGAGAAGGGCAGCTTCGGATAAATCCCCAAATATCTCATCCCAAACCTCTGGCACACCCTCCCTCCCTCCTTCACATTCACATGTCCCCCCCGGCCCCACACATACACACTCACAGCCTCTTGGGCACAGACAGGTACTCTGGGATCTCAGATGGACTCCAGTGACCATGAGCCCCAACAAAGGTGCCATCCCATGTGACAGGAGGATCCTTCCAGAGAAAGGCTCAAAGAGATCTCCTGCCTCCCAGGGGGCCACAGCCCCAAACCTCTGAGCAGGAGACCTTTTCCATCACCAAGCTAGCCACCACCAATCCAAGGGCTGTTGGCCCCTCCCTCCTTCTGTCCCAGAATAAGGCAGGTTCTCATGCAAAGCCTCAGAGTCAGAGTGTAGCGGGGCTTCCCTGGCTCCCAGGAGCTCCGCACAGAGCGGGGTGTTCATTCAGTCGGTCAACAAACACTCATTGAGCATCGCTCACCCTGAGCCAGCCCGGCTGGATGAAGAGAATTCCAAGACAAGCCTGACAGAGCCCCACCTCCCAACTCAAAATCCAAAGACTTCAGGGCCGTCCCCGGAAGGCAGGAGCATCTGGAGCTCGGCCAGAGACAGGCCCAGTCCAAGGCGGCTCCACAGGGAGGTGAAGGCACAGAAGATGGGGAGACGTGGCCGTGCAGGAAGTGGGAGGGCGCTGCAGGCGGGAGGTCCAGCACCAGATACCCAGGACCGGCTGGGGCAGGCATCAGGGTGGTGGGAAAGTGACACAGCTGGCTGGGTGCGGTGGCTCATGCCTGTAATCCCAGCACTTCAGGAGGCCAAGTGGGGCAGATCACTTGAGATCAGGAGTTCGAGAGCAGCCTGACCAACACAGTGAAACGCCATCTCTACTAAAAAAAATACAAAATTAGCTGGGCATAGTGGCGGGCGCTTCTGACCCCAGCTACTCGGGAGGCTGAGGCAGGAGAATCACCTGAACCCAGGAGGCGGAGGTTGCAGTGAGCCAAGATCATGCCATCGCACTTCAGCCTGGGCAACAGAGCAAAACTCTGTCTCAAAAAAAAAAAAAAAAAAGAAAAGAAAAAAAAAAAGCCAGATGCGGTACCTGTAATCCCAGCATTTTGGGAGGCTGAAGCGGGTGGATCACTTGAGGTCAGGAGTTTCAGACCAGCCTGGCCAATATGGTGAAACCCTGTCTCTACTAAAAAATACAAAAATTAGCCGGGCGTGATGGCGCGCGCCTGTAGTCCCAGCTACTCGGGAGGCTGAGGCGGGAGAATCGCTTGAACCCAGGATGCAGAGGTTGCAGTGAGCTAAGATTGTGCCACTGCACTCCAGCCTGGGTGACAGAGCGAGATTCTATCTCAAAAAAAAAAAAAAAAAAAAGTGACACAGGTAGGAGATTCAGCCAGAGAGGCCCAGACCCCCATCCTCAGAGTAGAGGGTTGGGTGGACTCTGGGAGGGGAACACAGAGGGGCATCTACAGGGTCCTCTGCAGCCATGGTGTACACAAACATTGGGGAGGTGGGGCTGGTGTGACGAGGGTGGCCTGTGCCCTACTGGGCTGTCTCGGAAAAGAAGGTTGAGACAGTGGAAGTAGGAGGTGGCGGTGACGGGACCCAGCCATGCCACTCGCCATGGACCAAGGCCCAAGCCCAGGTAGGCTCAGAAGGCCAGGCCGGGGAAGGATGGAGCCCCAGAAGATGGGCACCCAAGATGCCTACGCAGCCTGCAGTAGAGTCTGGGACATGCAGGGAAGGGAGCCCTGTGGGTGCCACAAACAAGGACCCAGACCACGGGACAGGTGTGAGCTCCCAGCAGGTGAGCATGGGACGTAGGCTGGGAGCTGGGGGCAGAGGCTGACTGTCAAGAAGTCCCACGAGCTAGGAACAGCCGGAAGTCGCTTCCCTGGCCCTTACCCCAGCCTGCGACCCCACACCACGCAGGCTAAACACGGCCTCAGTCCCGAACCGCGCAGGTGGGACTATTGGCTCAACAGTGGGCTGCCTTCTGGACAGACCAAGTCAGGAGTTCCAACAAACACACCTCAGATGTGAACTCCCCCAAATCCCAGGAGGAACCCCAACAGCAAACTAGACAAGGGACACAGGAAATTCAACAGCCAGCCAAGCTCTGCAGAAATGCTCAGAACTTACAGAAATGCACCATCCTCCCCTACTGAAATTATCAACCTTCTTATTTTTTTAATTTTAATTTTATTTTTTCCTGAGACAGGGTTTCATTCTGCCACCCAGGCCTGCCTGGCTCCAACAGTTTTAAACAAAAAAAAAAAAAAACAGAGTTGTGGCCAGGCACAGTGGCGCAACCCTGTAAACCCAGCACTTTGGGAGGCCAGAGCAGGAACACTTGAGGACAGCAGTTCGAGACCAGCCTGGGCAACACAGGAAGACCCCATCTCTACAAAAAAATGAAAAAACTGGCTGGGCCCGGTGGCTCGCATCTGTAATCTCAGTACTTTGGGAGGCCAAGGCAGGCGGATCATCTGAGGTCAGGAGTTTGAGACCAGCCTGGCCAACATGGCAAAACCCCATCTCTACTAAAAATACAAAAATTAGCCAGGCGTGGTGATGCACGCCTGTAATCCCAGCTACTGGGGAGACTGAGGCAGAATCACTTGAACCCAGGAGGCAGAGGTTGCAGTGAGTCAAGATGGCACCACTGTACTCCAGTGTGGGCAAAATGCAAGACTCTGTCTCCAAAAGAAAAAAGAAAAAATTAGTCGGGCGTGGTGGCACATACCTGTGGTCCCAGCTACTTGGAAGGCTGAGGTGGGAGGATCACTTGAGCCCAGGAGGTCAAGGCTACAGTAAGCTATGATTGCAACACTGCACTCCAGCCTGGGTGACAGAGCAAGACCCTATCTCTAAAACAAAATAATAATTTATAAACTAAAAAATAAATAAAACAGGCCGGGCGCAGTGGCTCATGCCTGTAATCCCAGCACTTTGGGAGGCTAAGGCAGGCAGATCACCTGAGGTCAGGAGTTCGAGACCAGCCTGACCAACTTGGAGAAACCCTGTCTCTACTAAAAATACAAAATTAGCCGAGCATGGTGGCGCATGTCTGTAATCCCAGCTACTCTGGAGGCTGGGCCAGGAGAATCACTTGAACTTGGGAGGCGGAAGTTGCCGTGAGCTCAGATCGTGCCATTAGACTCCAGCCTGAGCAACAAGAGCGAAACTCCGTTTCAAAAATAAATAAATAAATAAAACAATTCTAAAGCATCCAAAATATAACAGAGACTCATAAACCACTTACAGGCACGTAAACTCTCTACCTACCTAAAACGTCACTCAAGTACTGAGTATCAAGATCGTGAGGATGTTGGAACCCCAGTTTCTGTCTGTTCCTCAAACACTAATTCACTCATCCATCAAACACCTACTACACGACAGAGTCCAGGCTGGCTAGGTACCGAGGACACTGGAATAGGTAAGGAACAGTTAGGTGCCTTGATGACTTCAAATTGAAGGTTTGATATTTGTCTATTCTCAAGACCATCTATTCTCTGGAAATGACTAAAAATATCACGAAGGTGCAATGCACACGAAGACTGAAAGCAACGTTCTGAACACAAAACATCGGAGAAGGAACAAACTAAAACGCCCACCAAGGGAGTGGGAAACTGAACCATGGTACATGCTCTCAACAGAACATTCAAGGCCATTAAAAAAATGATACTTATAAAGACTTAGCAATAGCAGAGGGAAAGGGCCTACACGGTAATATACGGGAAACGGCACAGAGCCCCAAGATCCTACCCGCACCAGCGGCTCTGCAGGTAGAAGCATATTGCACAGTAAAATGAATTCAGGAGAAGACTCAGAAGGACTCAGGTATTGGGAAAACATAATGGTCCTTTTTCTTTGTTCTCTTTTTCTGCGTTTTACACATTTTTCTATGTGTACAATGGAAAAAGCAATAAACTTCCAAGAGCGGCCACAGCCCACAAATGAGAGAAAGGACAAACGGTGCTTGGAAGACAGGGAGAGGTGACGGTGTGCCAGGGAAGGTGGGAAGGGAGACAGGGAGAAATGGAATGTCGGGGTGATATAGAACAAGGAAAGGAAGGGGCTGGGGTAGGACCCAGGACCTACCTTTGACGTTACTCAGCGACAGAGAGCGCTCCTGGTCTGCTAGCCCAGGCCCCAGCCGGCCACTGCCGCCACTGTCCTTCTGCCGGGCCACAGCCACTGCAATGCCCACAGGCGGGTGTCGCACTTCTGCCTCACCCTGGGCACCAGAGCCCTCGCGCCCGAAAGCCTTGGCGCTCTCAGGCCTCTCGGGGTCCCGCTTCAGCTGCCGGCCGCCGCCCGCTGCAGGGCCTCCGGAGTGTGGGAGTCGGGCCTGGGCTCGGGAGGCACCCGCAGACGTGGGCGCAGGCTCGGGTTTCATGGTGCCCAAACCTCCAAAGGGGCTCTTCTTGCCACAGCCACCAGGGCGCACGGCCACGGCCTCCCGGGCAAAGCTGCCACTGTACTTTATAAGGCTCTGCATGGCCGAGGCCTCTCCAGGCCCGTGGGCTGCAGAGTGCATGTCAGCGACGGGCCGGCCGCAGGTGGCCGCTGAGCGGGGCAGCACAGCCCCAGGGTCCAGGTAGGCCTTCTTGGAGGAGGAGGCAGCGACCACGGCGGCCTCCTCTTCGGCGCGGCTGTGGTGGTGCTGCGCGGCCAGCACGGCCATCTGCGTGGTGGCGAAGTTGCCCAGCTCGAAGGGTTTCCATTTATGGTCAGGGCCGGTGGGCGGGGGGCGCCCGGGCTCCAGGCCGAAGAGCTTGGCGGCCTGTTGGGCTGCAGGACCGGCTGGGCCGCGGGGCGCACGCTCGCAGGGCCTCGGGTCCGCCTCGGGCTTGAGCAGCTCCTTGGCAGGCAAGTAGGCGCGGGGGTCCGGGGAGGCGCGTGCGGCCCGCACCGTGGGGGCATCTGCGGGGGGCGGCCGCTTGAGCGAGCGGATGACTGAGTTCTTCTCGCGCAGGCCCTCAGGCCGGTCCAGAGGCCGCGGGGAGCCGGGGGGCGCCTGCAGGACCCCTGGCCTCCCAGCCTCGCGCTCGCGGGCCCGGGCATCGCGCGCCTGGGACGCGATCTGGATGGGCCCCGGGCGTTCGTCGAAGGCCTCCACGGAAGGCACGAAGGTGGGCGCCACCACGCGGTGCTCGCGGCCCTGCTCGCGGAAGACGGTGTAGACGCCGGCTGGGGTGGCCGCGGGGAGTGTGGGAGGCCCCTTGGGGGGCGCGGACGGCGGGGGCAGCGGTGAGGGGCAGGGGCGCGGCCCGGGCAGCAGGGTTTCCGTGCGCCGCAGCAGCCGCGCGCCCTCGTCCTGCCGGGCAGCCTCCTTGGCGCCCCCGCGCCCCGCTTCGGCCACCAGCGCGGGCAGCCCCGCGTCCCCGGCGCCGCCGTTGCACATGGTCAGTACCGACGGCTGCAGCGCCGCATTCTTGGTCTTGGACTCAGCCAGGAAGGGCGACAGGCGCTCAGCCAGGCGCGGGGGCCCCCGGTCCTGGCGGCCCTCGGCGCGCGCCTCCTGGGTCAGGTCCACCACGCCCCGTGGCCCCGAGGCCTCCTCGCCCCTGGCGCGCGGGTCCTTCTTGCCGAACAGCAGAGGCGGCTCCGCGCCGCGGCCCGCCCGCTCCTTGGCTGGACCGTCCCGCGACGACGAGCCTTTGGCCGGGGCGCCCGAGAAGTGGCCGCCGCCAGGGGTCCGGGCCGAGGGTGCGTGAGAGTGCAGGGAGCCCGGAGCCCCCGCGGTGGGCAGGTAGAAACCGTCTACGGAGAAGGGAACAGCAGGCAGTGAGCGAGCGTCACCTCCCACCCCTGCCTGGGCGGAGGGGGACCCCTGAGAGGGGGCGGGACCAACCCATGCCTCCCCCAGTGTTTTGGTTTTTATTTTTTGAGACAGAGTCTCGCTCTTGTCGCCCAGGCTGGAGTACAGTGGCCCAAGAGCAACCTTCACCTCCTGGTTTCAAGCGATTCTCCTGCCTCAGCCTCCCGAGTAGCTGGGATTACAGGCGCACCCCACCACGCACCACGCACGGCTAATTATTGTATTTTTAATACAGGTGGGTTTCACCATGTTCATCAGGCTAGTCTCGAACTCTTGACCTCAGGTGATCCACCTGCCTCGGCCTCCCAAAGTGCTGGGATTACAGGCGTGAGCCACACTTGGCCCAGTGTTTTTTCTTGGAAATTAAACTGTTTTGGTGCAGGGAGCCCCCAGGTTTCACACCAAGGCAGGGCATCCCCCCAGAGCAAGAAGAAATGGGTGTCCCAGCCCTAGAGAGCGCGGGCTCTGGAAATACCTAGAACCAAGTTTAAATCTACCCTTCCCGAGCCTGTTTCCTCATCTGTAAAAGGAGAGACCAGGGGTTGTGTTCAGAGCTGCCCAAAAGGCCTAGCAGGGCCCCTAAGAGGAGAGTGTGACCAGAAGGCACCCAGGGCTGTGGGTGGGCCCAAGGATCCTGTGGGGGTCTTAGGGACTCAGGTCTCAAAAAAGCATCTTAGGCCACAATGGCTCACATCTGTAATCCCAGCACTTTGGGAAGCCGAGGTAGGAGGATTGCTTGAGGCCAGGAGTTTGAAACCATCCTGGGCAACACAGCAAGACTCCACCTCTACAAAAAGTTAAAAAGTCAGCTGGGTGTGGTGGGGTGCGTCTGCAGTCTCAGCTACTTGGGGGGCTGAGTCAGCAGCATCATTTGGGAGTTTGAGGCTGCAGTGACCTATGATCGCACCACTGCACTCCAGCCTGGGCAACACAGTGAGACCCTGTCTCAAAAAAAAAAAAGCCAGCATCCTGGACAGAGCTGGGGGCTACCTGGAGGCTGCCAAAGGCCCCAGTAGCCTCTCAGAAGGCCCCTGTGCCACCCGCCACCCCGGACTCCACAGTCTTACCTCCTCCTGGCCCCTGACCTTTCTGGGTATCGAAAATGCTGGGCTGACCCAGCTGGCTGAGGAGGGGGCTCCCACTGCTGGGGGGCTCCAGGTGGTTCAGGTGGAGGTAGGATGGGTACAGGCCGCTGGGCAGGTGGGAGAAGCCTGTAACAGAGAAAAGAGAAAAGCTGGGCCGGGCCAATATGTGCTGCCCACGAGGAGCTTCCTTCCAGCTCCTGGAAATAAACTATTTTGGCAGCTGACCACTGGTGCAGGGCGCCTCGAGGTTTAACAGCAGCTCCTCAGGGCAATGCATTCCCCTGCTCCCCAACCCTGGGTCTCTCTCCAGGCCCAGACAGCCCTCACGGGGGACTGGGGTCTCCAGTACCCCCAGAAAGAGGATCAGAATGGATCCAACTAGCAGGGCCTGATAACAGCCTACCAAACACGACCGAGAGCTTTGCCACTGTCATCCTCATTTAAATCTCAAAAACAACCTATAAGGAAGAGACTTAATGTCCTCACTTTAAAGACGAGAAAACTCAGACCAGGCCACTTGCCCAAGACGATACAGCAGAGCTGCCTGGCTTTGGACCGAGGCCATCGAACCCTGCAGCCAGGACTCTTAACCTCAGCCTAACACGGGCCCTTTCTCTGCTGTGTGACCCCAAGCTGGTCACTTGCCTTCTCTGAACCTCAGTGGACCTAGCATCTTCAGCTGCTGGGTCTTCCAGGCAGGAGCTGCCAGGAAGGAATTCCTCCCACCAAGGATCTTCCCTACCTCCCCAAAGCGCCCCCCTACTACCAGCAATGCCCAGCACCAGCATCAGGACCTGCTGACTTCAACTATTCAGAAATTATTATTATTATTATTTTTTTTTTTTGAGACAGAGTCTTACTCTGTGGCCCAGGCTGGAGTGCAGCGGCAGGATCTCGGTTCACTGCAACCTCCGCCTCCTGAGTTCAAGAGATCCTCCTGCCACAGCCTCCCAAGGAGCTGGGATTACAGGCGCCTGCTACCACACCCGGCTTATTTTTATATTTTTAGTAGAGATGGGGTTTCACCATGTTGATCAGGCTGGTCTCAAACTCCTGACCTCAAGTGATCCACCCACCTCAGCCTCCCAAAGTGCTGGGATTACAGGTGTGAGCCACCACATCCGGCTCAGAATTTTTTGAAAATAAAAATAAACAGAATTGGGGCCTTGCAGGACAAAGAAGGAAGGGGTAGCCATGGAGAGAGGAGCAGTCACCTAAGACAGCACACAGAGGCCAGGCATAGTGGCTCGCACCTTTCATCCCAGCGCTCTGGGAGGCCGATGGGGGAGGATTGCTTGAGCCCAGGAGTTTGAGACCAGCCTGGGAAACATAGTGAGACCCCATCTCTATTAAAAAAAAAAAATTTTAATAGTTTTTTTTTTGTTTTTTTTTGTTTTTTTTTTTATAAAGGGCACACAGAATGGCAGCCCTAAGAGGCAGGCAGGTGCTAGGATGTTGGGTAAGGGTCCTGATTCTCTGCCTGAGCCCAGAGTCCTATGGGATCCCAGGCCTGTTAAGAGATCTCTCAGGGACTCAGGTACCCCATACCCAGCTGCCCCTGCTGAGGCCAGGGATGCAGGACCTGTCCCTGGCCCACTGGGCCAATGTCTTCTCTCCAGCACTGCCTTGTCAATCATGCCATGGACAGCACCCACAAACAAAAGGGCTACCCGATCCCTGTTCTCTCATCCAATCATTCAAACTGCACTCTCAGCCGGTGCAGTCGCTCATGCCTATAATCCCAGCACTCTGGGAGGCCGAGTTGGGTGGATCACGAGGTCAGGAGTTCCAGACCAGCCTGACCAACATGGTGAAGCCCCGTCTCTACTAAAAATACAAAAATTAGCCAGGCGTGGTGGCGCACGCCTGTAATCCCAGCTACTCAGGAGGCTGAGGCAGGAGAATCGCTTGAACCCGGGAGGCAGAGGTTGCGGTGAGCCAAGATCGTGCCACTATACTCCAGCCTGGGCGACAGAGCAAGACTCCGTTTCAAAAAATAAATAAATAAATAAAATACAACCACCAACAACAAAAACAGCACTCCCACCCAGGCATCACGTCTCTGCTCTCCCATGTGTAAAATGGACCTAATGGGCTTAATAGGCCGGGCGCAGTGGCTCATGCCTGTAATCCCAGCACTTTGGGAGGTCAAGGTGGGAGGATCGCTTGAGCCTGGCAGTTCAAGACCAGCCTGGGACACATGGTGAAACCTGACTCCACCAAAAACAAATACAGTAGTTAACTGGGCATGATGGTGTGCACCTGTAGTCGCAGCTACTCAGGAGGCTGAGGTGGGAGAATGGCTTGAGCCTAGGAGGTAGAGGTTGCAGTGAGCTGAGACCGCACCACTGCACTCCAGCCTGGGCGACAGAGCAAGACCCTGTCTCAAAAAAAAAGGGCCTAACAGTCCCTCCCCCAAGGCAGGGCTGGCTCTGAGGCCAAAGTGAGCTGAGTGTGCCCTGGGCTGTGGTAAGCACCCTGTGTGTTTGCGGTCATCACTAGAATTTGTTGGCCAAAGAGAAAAGTCTCAGGGACAGAGAGGTAGCAAGCTGGTGGCAGACAGTCCCCAGAGGCAGGCTCTCCTCGTCCAGATCTTCTGGCACCTGCCTTGGCTGGTTAAAGTGGGAGGCTCAGGTGGGACTCCAGCCTAGAAGGCCCACTCTGTGCAGGCCGGGCACCCTTGTGCCTGGATTCAGATGCCTTCCCCAGAGTGTCCAGGAGGAGCAGACTCGCTGACCTCATCTGTACAATGGGCAAAGTACTGTAAGGACTGGATGGGGTCCTGTGGCTGGGGACGCCTCTGGCTGAACCCGTTTCCTCCTGGGCTGAATGCAGCAGCCGCAGGATTTGGGATGACGGTCAGACCTGGCCCCGCAGGAGGAAGTGAAGGGAGAGTGGCTGGGGAGGGCCGGAAGAGCCCTAAGCCTGCAGCAGGAGCTCCAGGGCTGCAACCTTCCAGGAACCACGAGCACCTACAGGACACCTGGGAGGAGGGAGGAGGGAGGAAGAAGGAGGGAGGAGGGAGGAGGTACCTAGTACCCAACATCCAGAACCTGTCAAAGCCAGAGGAGATGGAGGAGCTTGGAGGTCCGCAGGCCCATTCCTCTGCAGGCAGAGGATGAAAGTGAGGCTCTAGAGAAATCCAGAATCTGCTCACGGCCCAGGGGAAGCCAGGCCTGCAGAGCCCCTACATTGAGGGGCACGGCTGCAGAAATGCAAAAGAGGAGGCCCCAACAGCCCCAGGTCACCCCGCTCCGGGAAATTTTGTGGAGATGGGGTCTTGCTATGTTGCCCAGGCTGGTCTCGAACTGTTGCCCTCAGGTGATCTTCCCACCTCAACCTCCCAAAGTGTTGGGATTCCAGCTGTGAGCCACCACGCCCAGCCTGCTCCTGCAATTATTAATGAGCCTACTGTGCACCAGGGATACAGTGCTGACTAGATCAAACCAGGCCCTGCACTCAGGGCTCACTCCAGTGGGAAAGCGGGTAGTTCAGGAATGATCAGATAATCTGTCGTCACAAGCGAGTGATGGAAGGGGGTGGGGAAGAGGGGGTCTCTGAGCTGAGCTGGAGGGCTGGAAGGTGGTCTGTGGCATGGGGTATCAAGCTGAAAGGAGAGGGAACAGCTCATACAAATGCACTGTGACAGTGACAAGAAGCAGCCCTGGGCGTTTGAGAAACAATAGGGAGGCCAGGTGACCTGGGGCCCACCAGCCCCAGCTCAGTGATGACAAGAGGGGCACATGAAGTGGCCAGAGTGGCTGGGACGTCAGCCCAACAGCCCTCAGCCCTGACCCCGACATGCTCCTTACCTTCATGGGCGTGGGCAGCCCACAGCTGCACCATGGGCAGGTTGCTAGGGGTTGGGGAGCGGAAGGAGAGGTCAGAGGGCAGTGGCACCGGGCTCCCATGAGACGAGGCCGAGGGCCCCATCCCGCTGGCCACAAAACTGCCCAAGAAGGTCTCGCCTGCAGAGAGAAGTTGGGAGGACCATCAGGCAGATAACCAGGCCGGTGCCGCCACCCTGGCCCACCGCCCCGAGACCCCCGCCTCTCCCCACCTGTGTGGAGCTGATGCTGGCCAGGAGACCAAAGAGGGTTCCCCTGCTCTGGCCCCATCCCTGGGCCGAAGGATGGGCCTGGGTCAACCCACCCAGACCCAGGGCTTGAGAAAGCACAAGACGGCAGGAAGCCCCCTGACAGCAGACCCTCAGCCCTGGGCACCCCGCACCCTCGGAGGAGGGCCTTCCACTGCTGCCACCCAACCAGCCCAGATCTGGCCTGGCACCATTCTCCCCATCCGCAGGGGGGAATCCTGAAGTCGGTGGGGCACTGGGACTTCCAGAGGCCACAGGGCAAAGCGATGGGGGACTCACAGGCGGGGGGCTCATATGCTGAGCTCTGCAGGCCCAGAGAGGGCACCCACCCTCCAGCCAAGAATGACCTCCCACAGCAGCCCTAGCCAGCCCCGTGTGCCCATTTAACAGAAAAAGAAGGTGAGGCTTGGAGATGGGAAGTGCCAGCTCACACAGCCAGAAAGCAAGGACTCAGAATGCAGCCCTGCAGGGTGTTCCCCAGCCCATGGCTGGCACCACCAAGCCACAGTGACTTCGGGAATGAATCCGTGATGGAGCGGCAGGCATGGGGGCCGCTAAGGGAGCCCCATCGAGGGCAACCCCTCCAGACGGCAGGCCCCACGCACCCGGGGTCACTGCCAATAGGGGCCACGGGGCCGACTGCAGCTCAGAAAGATGATGGAAATCAGCAGGGCCTGGGTGGAAGCCACAGCCAGCCCCGCCATGCCCCACGTGGCCAGGCTCACATCGGACAGGGTGCCTCCCAGCTGCCACCAAGGGGCTCTGTCCCACAAGCCCCAAACACCATCCCCTCTAAGGGAAGACCCTGGCAGGCCTCTGGGTCACAGGTCAGAGAGAAGCATGCAGGCCCTGGGGCACGGGGATTCCCTTACCAGGTCTCAGTTTGCACATCAACAAAATGGGGATAAAAATGCCTCCCTTTGGGAATGATAGGGAAGGAAACATGTGTTCAACCACAATAAACAATATAATGAGGCCGAGCGTGGCAGCTCACGCCTATAATCCCAGCACTCTGGGAGGCCGAGGCAGGCGAATCACGAGGTCAGGAGTTAGAGACCAGCCTCACCAACATGGTGAAACCCCGCCCCCTACGAAAAAGACAAATACAAAAAATTAGCTGGGTGTGGTGGTGGGCACCTGTAGTCCCAGCTATTCAGGAGGCTGAAGCAGGAGAATCGCTTGAACCCGGGAGGCGGAGGTTGCAGTGAGCCAAGATCGCTCCACTGCACTCCAGCCTGGGCAACAGAGAGAGACTCCATCTCAAAAAAAAAAAAAAAAAATACAAAAAATTAGCTGGGTGTGGTGGTGGGCACCTGTAATTTTAGCTACTAGGGAGGCTGAGGCAGGAGAATCGCTTGAACCCAGGAGGTGGAGGTTGCAGTGAGCTGAGATCGTGCCACTGCACTCCCACCTGGGCGACAGAGTGAGACTCCGTCTCAAAAAAAAAAACAATATAATGATAAATAATGACAACAGGCCGGGCAAGGTGGCTCTTGCCTATAGTCTCTGGAGGCTGAGGCGAGAGGATGGGTTGAGCCCAAGAGTTGGGAGACTGCAGTGAGCTGTGACTGCAATTACAACACTGCACTCCAATCCAGGCGACAGAACAAGACTTGGACTCAAAATATAAATAATAACAATAACCAGCCATGGCACCCATTCACTAAAAGCTGGCATGCACCAGGCACCGTGCAGCTGATTTCAAATCCTCCAAGCAATGCCCTCAGGAGGTGGCAGCAAAGCACCTCCAGCCGGGTGCTACCACTGGCCAGCCCCCAGTGGAGGGATTCCGTGTGTACCCTAGAGCCACCTCCTCTAAGTCCCTGTGTTGTGAGCACTGTTTACAGGGGGCATGGGCTAAGTTATGTGGCTTTGCAGGAGATGCGGGCTCCCAGATGGCCCCGGTCCAGCCTGCGGGAACTCACAGATCCCAGTCCAGCCTCTGGGTCCCCAGTGCCCCCATTCTCCCCAACAAGGGGCCTGTATACAAGTGCTCACTGACCACCTCCCAGGGGCACAGGATCCCGGAATATCCAACCCAGCTTCTTTGGGGTACATGTGGGGAAACTGAGGCAGAGAAGGGCAGGGCCTCCACCTTGGGCCCCAAAGACAGGAGTGGGCAGAGCAGCAAGGGGTGCCCTCTGGCCACATGCCCTGTCACCACCGCCCCGTGTTCAGCCCCCAACACTCCAGTCCAGCCAGGCCCAGCCCCCTCACCGGACTCCAGCGCCAAGCCCTCGGGCCCCAGGGCCTCGGTGGCCAGTCAGTCCATCCATGTGGCCCGAGCCGGGGCAGCAGGGCCTCCAAGCCCTGCCGAGCCCCGGGCTTCCGCCTTGCTGTGGCAGGCGGGTGGGTAGAAGGCTCCGGAAGCCAGCAGCCAGGGTTTGCGCAAGAGCTTACATCAGCCGCCAGCTCTTCCTGCCCCAGGCTGCACGGAAGCCGAGCGGCGCAGGCCGGCCCCTGCCTGGGCTTGTGAAACCCGCCCAGCAGCACCCAGGCCCGGATGCCAGCCAACGGCTCCTGCCCACCACAGGACTCAACGGCACCCAAAGCCCCTCCTCCCAGGCTGGGCGGGGCAGCCGGGAACCCCCAGCATCCCCAGCAAGGCAGTGCCGTTCTCAGGGCCTCAGTTTGCAACTCTGTAAAATGGACACACAATCCCTACTCAGCTACGGCGATGAGGCCGGCGCCCCCACCCCACCTCACTCTCCAGAACAGACAAACTTCTCCCTGGTCACATCCCTGAGCCTGCCCCTTTCCCGCCTGGCCCCTCAGGCATGAACTCCCAGGCCTCCTAGAGCCCTCCTCCTTCACTCCCACCTCAGGCCTCCCTGGGCCCCAGAGAAGCCTCCAACAGCCACACTACCCAAGCAGGCCCCAAGTGACCTGTGACCACCCACAACCCCTTGGAAACAGATCTGCCAGCCTCCTTGTGGATTTCATGCCTCTGTCTTCCCCCAGAGGCAGTTTCCTCCCTGAGGGCGGGGACTATCATCCTTACTTCCTGCCATATCACAGAGGCTGGAACCTGCCACCTGTGACCTGCCACCCAGGACATACTTCTATTTGGGATTACCCGATTGTGTAAGTGTTGTTTCCTTTTTTAGAGACAGGGTCTCACTCTGTTCAATTCACCCAGGCTGCAGCGCAGCGGCTCGATCACAGCCCACTGCAGCCTCCAACTCCTGAGCTCAATCAACCCTCCAGCCTCAGCCTCCTGGGTAGCAGGGACCACAGGCACACACCACCACGCCCAACTAATTTTTTTCTTTTTCTTTTTCTTGTTTGTAGAGATGGGGTCTTGCTATGTTGCCCAGGCTGGTCCCAAACTCCTGGCCTCAAGCGATCCTCCTGCCTTGGCCTCCCAAAGTGCTGGGATTATAGGCATGAGCCACCCTGCCCATCCATAAATGTGATTTCCAATGTTCCCAGGGCCAAAGCAAAGAGATACACATTAGGATGAGGAGAGGGTCAAGGCATCCCGCAACTCACAAGAGAGGCTCTAAAATAAACCCCGAGGAAGCAGAGGCCATCCCAGGCCATCCTGCCTGGTCTCCTTGCATCTCTAGACTATACCCCAAGCCTCCACAGTGCCCCCCTGCCCCACCCACTGCTCACACCCACACCCAAGGACTGAGCAGTTGCCATCCCCCCGTTTCACCAAGAAGGTTGCAGGCCTCAGGGTGCCAGGGGGCACTCTGAGTTAGGCCCAGAGCTCACTGGCCTCTCCAAAGACTTGACTGGAATCTCTCATGCCAACCTGCGGTATGGGGGTCTCCCTGCCTCTCGCCCTAGGCTGAGCTCAAGACCTGGCTCCCCAAATCAAGTAACTGGCTGCCGCCTGCTCACCCCAGTTATTATCTCACCTGACACCTTAGAAGCTAAGACCAATGACTGTCAAAGCCTAAAACACACAGCTGGGCACAGTGGTTCACACCTATAATCCCAGCACTTTGGGAGGCCAAGGCAGGCAGATCACTTGAGGCCAGGAGCTCGAGACCAGCCTGGACAACATGGTGAAACCCCCCGTCTCTACTATAAATACAAAAATTAGCTGGGCATGGTGGCAGGCACCTGTAGTCCCAGCTACCTGGGGAGCTGAGGTGGTGTGATCATGACTCACTGCAGCCTCAACCTCCCGGGTTCAAGCAATCGCCCCACCTTTGACTCCTGAGTAGCTGGGACTACAGGCGTGCACCACCATGTATAGTTAATTTTTATTTTTTCTTTTTCGTAGAGTCAGGATCTCACTATGTTGCCCAGTCTGGGGTCTAGAACTCCTGGGCTCAAGCGATCCTCCCACCTCGGCCTCCCAAAGTGCTGGGATGACAGACCTGAGCCACTGCGCCTGGTCTATGATTATTGTTATTATTTATGGTTACAAACCCTGGAGCTCAGAGAAGCTAAGCACCTACAAAATGTCAGAGTCCATGTCTGCTTCTAGCCAAATGCTATTTGTCCTTACTTAAAACAAAAATTCAGGGCTGGGAGTGGTAGCTTATGCCTGTAATCACAGCACTTTGGGAGGCAGAGGCGGGCGGATCACCTGAGGTCAGGGGTTCTAGACCAGCCTGACCAACATGGTGAAACTCCGTCTCTAGTTAAAATACAAAAATTAGCCAGGCATGGTGGTGTGTCCCTATAGTCCCAGCTACTCGGGAGGTTGAGGCAGGAGAATCGCTTGAACCTAGGAGGCAGAGGATGCAGTGAGCCATGATCACACCACTGCACTCCAGCCTGGGCGACAGAGCGAGACTCTCTCTCAAATAAATAAATATTCAATTTTGAAACCATAGATAGCTGGTGATTACACAGGATGAATACACCAAATACCAGTGAAGTGTACATGTTTCAAATGGTTAATTGTATGCTATGTGAATTTCACCTCCATGAAAAAAAAAATGCAAGCTGTAGCCTGGCGTGGTGGCTCACACCTTTAATCTCAGCACTACCAGAGGCCAAGGTGGGCAGCAGATCACTTCAGCTCAGAAGTTCAAGACCAGCCTGGGCTGATAGAGACTCTTATCTCTACAAAAAAATACAAAAAAATTAACCAGGTGTGGTGGTGCACGCCTGTAACCCAGCTACTCTGGAAGCTGAGGTGGGAGGATCGCTCGAGCACGGGAGGCTGAGGCTGCAGTGAGCTGAGATTGCATGCAGCCTGGGAGACAGAGCAAGACCCTGTCTCAAAAAACACATATTAAAAATTAAAACTAAGGCCAGGTACGGTGGCTCACGCCTGTAATCCCAATGCTTTGGGAGGCCAAGTGATCCACCCACCATGTCTGGCCCACCAATGCAATCTTCCCTCTGCAACAGCAGTTGCTGGGGACCCTTCTAGAAACCGTATGGTGGGCACCTGAAGTCCTCCCTGGTTCAAGTCAGGGTGGGGGGCTGCATGTGATCATGATAGGGATATAAGTTCCTTAAACAGCAAAGAACCAGAAAGCTTTGTCACTGCCAATGGGTTGGTCCAGAGTAGCTCCAGCCCACCTCTGCCCCTCGCCCTGAATCAGGTCCTCCTTCCAGATATACAGGGAAGACCCTGCACACTCCCGCCTATCTATACCCTAACTCCCTCACTCCCTTCTCTTACAGCTCAGCCTTCCTTAACTGCCCCTTTTAACATTGCAACTTACCCTGTCACGCCCTTTCCTGAAATGTTTTTCTCCACTGCTTATCACCTGTTATCACAGGTGTTAGTTCCTTATTGTCTCTGCCCACTGAAGACAGCAAGCTTTTCTTTGAAAGGGTGTCTGCTGCCTGTTGCCAGGAAAGCACCCAGACAGTAAACGATTGGGCGTTGCTCTGTACCAATAAAACTTTATTTACAAAAACAAGACGTGGGCCACATTTGGCCAGACTGCTCACCCCAGCATTACTAGGTGTGCTACAAGGTATTTTTTATTCCCAGTCCTATGCTGCACATAGGAGGTACTCAAGTAGTATTTACAGTAGGAGCTGGGCACAGTGGCTCATGTCTGCCATCTCAACACTTTGGAAGGCCAAAGTGGGAGGATCGCTGGGAGTTTAAGAGCAGCCTGGGCAACACAGCAAGACCCCATCCCCAAAAAATTTTTTTTAGGCCAGGCACAGTGACTCATGCCTGTAATCCCGGCACTTTGGGAGGCTAACGCGGGCAGATCACTTGAGGTCAGGAGTTTGAGACCAGCCTGGGCAACACGGTGAAACTCCATCTCTACAAAAATTAAAAACAATTAGCCATGCATGGCGGTGTGGGCCTGTAATCCCAGCTACTCAGGAGGCAAAAAAAACTGACGGCCTGAGCCTAGGAGGTGGAGGTCGCAGTGAGCCGAGATCACGCCACCACACTCCAGCCTGTGACAGAGCGAGACCCTGTCTCAAAAAGACAAAAAAAAAATTAGAAAATAATATTTATGCAGCCGGGCGCAGTGGCTCACGCCTGTAATCCCAGCACTTTGGGAGGCCGAGGCAGGCAGATCACCTGAGGTCAAGAGTTCAAGACCAGCCTGGTCAACATGGTGAAACCGCGTCTCTAGTAAAACTATAAAAACTAGCCAGGCGTAGTGGTGGACGCCTATAATCCCAGCTACTCCGGAGGCTGAGGCAGGAGAACTGCTTGAACCCAGGAGATAGAAGTTGCAGTGAGGCAACACAGTGCCGCTGCACTCCAGTCTCGGCGACAGAGTGAGACTGTCTCAAAAAAAAAAAAAAAACAAAACACCAAAAAAAAAAAAGAAAATCATATTTATGGTGTGGAATGGGGCAAGGTCCTGATTAGCTGGAGGAAGGGTGGTGCCCAGGCCTTCCCTGCAGCATTCTCTGGGACCTGCTTCTCTACCCTGTGCTCCCCACTCCTGTCAACGGGGAGAGGGATTGGTGTCCCTTTTACAGATAAGGAGACTGAGGCTCTGACTCCCAAACCTACACTTCTCCACTCAGCTGTACCACCCAGACAGAGAAGAAGCGTTCGTTAGACATAGGTTGCACATTTTCAATCCCAGACAGCCCTTCATAACCAAACACAGAACGATTACATTTTATCTTCACTTTTTTTTTTTTTTTTTGAGACGGAGTTTCGCTCGTTGCCCAGGCTGGAGTGCAATGGCGTGATCTCAGCTCACCACAACCTCTACCTCCCGGGTTCAAGCAATTCTCCTGCCTCAGCCTACCGAGTAGCTGGGATTACAGGCATGTACCACCACGCCCAGCTAAATTTGTATTTTTAGTAGAGACGGGGTTTCTCCATGTTGGTCAGGCTGGTCTCGAACTCTCGACCTCAGATGATCCACCTGCCTCGGCCTGCCAAAGTGTTGGGATAACAGGCGTGAACCACCTCGCCCGGTTTATCTTCACATTTTAAAACATCTTGACCTCTCACAACAACTGCATCCCAGACTGCAGTGTGGTGGCTCACACCTGTTAATCCTAGGACTTTGGGAGGCCGAGGCAGGAAGATCGTTTGAGGCCAGGAGTTCAACACCAGCCTGGGCAACCTAGCAAGACCCCATCTACACAAAAAAATTAAAAAATTAGCCAGGCTTAGTGGTGTACATCTGTAGTCCCAGCTACTTGGGAGGTTGAAGGCGTGAGGATCATTTGAGCCCAGGAATTAGAGGCATTGAGCTATGGTTGCGCCACTGCACACCAGCCTGGGCAACAGTGAGACCCTGTCTGTTTAAAAAAAAAAACAAAAAACAAAAAAAACTGATGTCAACAGACTATCAGAGCATCTCATAGACTCAATCAAACCAGAATTGTCACCCAGGAAAGACATTATTTTGGCCCTAAGCACTGACAGGTAACGTAGGTGTTTCCAAGATAGCAGCTAAAAATCCTGCAAGGACCCTCTAGACAGAATGACCTTCAAACTCCCATGGATCCCAAGATCCAGAGAGTTCTGTAATATCTAAGCCAAAGAACAGGTTAACACTGGCTCAAGATTCTCAGAATGCCATAAGAATCCCAGGCAGGGCTGGGCACGGTGGCCCATGCCTGTAATCCCAGCACTTTGGGAAGCCAAGGCGGTTGGATCACAGGGTCAAGGTCAAGAGTTCAAGGCCAGCCTGGCCAACGTGGTGAAACCCCATCTCTACTAATACAAAACTTAGGTGGGTGTGGTGGCACATGCCTATAATCCCAGTTACTCACGAGGCTGAGGCCGGAGAATTGCTTGAACCCGGGAGGCGGAGGTTGCAGTAAGCCGAGATCGCACCACTGCACTCCAGCCTGGGCGACAGAGCAAGACTCCGTCTTGAGAAAAAAAAAAGAATCCCAGGCAATTTGAAAAAGAGAAATTGTAAATGGCTAAACTCCATTCAAAATTTCAAGGCCATTAGCATTACAAAGAAGTATTAAAACAGTGATGTTATTTTCATTCCACCAAATCAGCAAATTTTTGCTTCTAGTTGTGGAGGGCGCTGGGTGGTTAGCTGCCCGGGGAAGGATGAGAACTGAGCCAATTCATCTCCAGCTTTTGGAAAACAAATCCGCAAGGCTTACCGAGGACTGCAGGCACCCAGACCCACTTCTGGGGATCCCTCCCAAGGAAACAGGCAGACCTACTTACTGGGATGCTCGCTGCAGCCAAAATGATCTGCACATTCCATATGCAATCCCCATCAAAACCCCAGCAGCGCATGCACACTGTGTGTGTGTGTGTGTGTGTGTGTGTGTGTGTGTGTGTAAAATGAAAAGGTGTCTCTAAAAAGTATACAGAAATGGCAGGGCAAGGTGGCTCATGCCTGCAATCCTAGCACTTTGGGAGGCCGAGGCGGGCAGATTGCCTGAGCTCAGGAGTTCACGACCAGCCTGGACAACACGATGAAACCCAGTCTCAGCCAGGCGCGGTGGCTCACGCCTGTAATCCCAGCACTTTGGGAGGCTGAGGCGGGCGGATCATGAGGTCAGGAGATGGAGACCATCCTGGCTAACACGGTGAAACCCGGTCTCTACTAAAAAAATACAAAAAAATTAGCTGGGCGTGGTGGCAGGGGCCTGTAGTCCCAGCTACTCAGGAGGCTGAGGCAGGAGAATGGCGTGAACCCCGGAGGTGGAGCTTGCAGTGAGCCGAGATCGCGCCACTGCACTCCAGCCTGGGCTACAGAGCGAGACCCCGTCTCAAAAAAAAAAAAGAAACCCAGTCTCTACTAAAATACAAAAAAAAAAAAAAATTAGCCAGGCATGGCAGCATGCACCTGTAGTCCCAGCTATTTGGGAGGCTGAGGCAGGAGAACTGCTTGAACCTGGGAGACAGAGGTTGCACTGAGCGAACATTGTGCCACTGCACTCCAATCTGGGCAACAGAGTGAGACTTCGTCTCAAAAAAAAAAAAAAAAAAGAAGTATACAGAAATTAGGCTGGGCACAGTGGCTCACACCCATAATCCCAGAACTTTGGGAAGCTGAGGCAGGAGGATCACTTGAGCTCAGGAGTTCAAGACCAGACTGGCCAACATGGCAAAACCCCCTCTCTACTAAAAATACAAAAATTAGCCAGGGCTAGGCACTGCGGCTCACACATGTAATCCCAACACTTTGGGAGGCCGAGGCAAGTGGATCACTTGAGGTCAGGAGCTTGAGACCAGCCTGGCCAACATGGTAAAACCCTGTCTCTACTAAACATACAAAAATTAGCCAAGTGTGGTGGCGGGCGCCTATAATCCCAGCTACTCAGGAGGCTGAGGCAGGAGAATCCCTTGAACCCGGGAGGAGGAGGTTGCAGTGAGCCGAGATTTTGCTACTGCACTCCAGCCTAGGTGACAGAGCGAGACTCCGTCTCGAAAAAACAAAACAAAACAAAACAAAACAAAACAAAAAAGCCACGCATGGTAGCTTGTGCCTGTAGTCCCAGCTATGTGGGAGGTTGAGGCAGGAGAATCACATGAACCCGGGAGGCGGAGGTTGCAATGAGCCGAGATCACACCACTGCACTCCAGCCTGGGCAACAGAGCAAGACTCTGTCTCAAAAAAAAAATAAAAATAAAAAGTATACAGAAATTAGCCCAAGCACAGTGGCTCATGCCCGTAATCCCAACATTTTGAGAAGCCAAGGCAGGAGGATCACTTGAGCTCAGGAGTTTGAGACCAGTCTCGGCAACACCATGAGACCCGTTTCTATTTTAAAAAATAAAAAGTATGCAGACGTTGAAATCCAGAACTCGAACACATATTTGCATACCCATGTTCATAGCAGCACTATTCACAACAGTCAAAGGGTAGAAAGAACCCAGCTGTCCATCTATGAATCGATAAACAAAAGGGGGTCCATCCAGCCAGTGGAATATTATTCAGCCCTAAAAAGGAAGGACAATCCAATACATTCTACAACAACACGGACGTACCTTGAGGACATGAAGCTGAGTGAAATAAGCCAGACATAAACAACAAATACTAGGGCCAGGTGCGGTGGCTCACACCTGTAATCCCAGCACTTTGGGAGGCCGAGGCGGGCAAATCATTCGAAGGCAGGAGTTGGAGACCAGCCTGACCAACATGGTGAAATCCCATCTCTACAAAAAAATACAAAAAATAGCCCGTTGTGGTGGCGGGCACCTGTAATCCCAGCTACTCGGGAGGCTGAGATGGGAAGATCGCTTGAACCCAAGAGGCGGAGGTTACAGTGAGCCGAGATTGCGCCACTGCACTCCAGCCTGGGTAATAGAGCGAGACTGTTTCAAAAAAAAAAAAAAAAAATTTTTTTTAATGTTTTTAAAGACAAATACTATGTGTGATTCCACTTTTGAGGTACCTACAGTACTCACGTCCATAGAGACAGAAAGCAGAAAGTAGAGGCCCGGCCCAGTGGCTCAAGCCTGTAATCCCAGCACTTTGGGAGGCAGAAGCGGGCAGATCACCTGAAGTCAGGAGTTCAAGACCAGCCTGGCCAACAGGGTGAAACCCCGTCTCTACCAAAAATACAAAAATTAGCTGGGCACGGTGGCGGGTGCCTGTAATTGAAGCTACTCAGGAGACTGAGGCAGGAGAGTCACTTGAACCCAGGAGGCGGAGGTTGCAGTGAGCTGAGATCGTACCACTGCACTCCAGCCTGGGTGACAAGGGCGAGACTCTGTCTCAAAAAAAAAAAAAAAAAGAAAAAGAGAAAAGAAAAGAAGAGCCAAGAAATGAAAAAGGAAAATAGACAAATTCCTATCAACACCCCCACCTCCCTGCCAGCCCCCAGCGTTCCTGCAAGGAGCTAGGGCCTCGAACCCCTCACCTCCCGCTGTGGGACCTGGGGTGCGCATCTCACACTCTCTGAGGCTAAAATGGCAAGATTCTGTGCCCTGGCCTCGCAGGGACGTCTGGGGCACCCCCCCACTCCGGTGATAGAGCTTGAGGCTGGGGTGGTGGGACGGGGGCTCACCCTGCACGTCCTTGGCACTGCGGCTGGGCTATCACGACCCGTGGCCACCGCCACCGTCCTGGAACTCACATCAGCGCAGAAAAGACGCAGGTCAGAGTCCAAGGCTGCAGTCTCCTCTCCACGCTATGCCGGGACCAGAACCAGGACCAAGACTGCAGTAGCCACCAGCCCAGATCAACCTGCTTCAGCCCTGCCCCACCAGGAGGGCCTGGGGGCTGGCCCCAGGGAGGAAGGAAGCCCACCCCAACCTCCTCACCCCATCCTGCCCCTCCTACACCTCCAGCCTCCGCTCCAGCGGAAAGCCATCCCTGACCTCCCCACCAGGTGAGCATATTCCCAAAGAAGATCCATCAAGCTGGGCTCCCAGTTACTCCCCACCTGGGATCACAGCACGAGCCGGCAATTCTGGCCTAATTCCAGTCCCTCTCCCATCCTCAAATATGGGCAGGGACTTTGTCTTGCTCCAATCAGGTACCCAGCCCACAAACTAAGTGCTCGAATTTAAATAAAGGGAATCCAAGGCGGCCAAGGAGAGGTCAAGGCCTCAGGCCAGCCAATGATATGCAAATACGTCCATCTCAGCCTTGCCCCTAGGGCTCCAGACTTTGTCAATTCTCAAGCAATCACAAAGGATTTCCCCAGCGACTGGTTTCCCCCCTACGGAGACTCCACCTCCCAGGGTGGAAAAAGAGGTAGGGGTGGAGGGCCTTCTAGGAACTGCTCCAGAAAATGCTAGAAGACATCAGATGCCTCTTAGCAGAGACAGAAGAACCAGATCTCCCAGACAAAGTAGCAAGAGAAGGAGTGTGAGCCTACAAGAGACTGCACAGTGTTTGATCTTTACAAATCCTTTCCCAAACACCAGAACCTCACAAAAATGACAGTAATACAAAAAGGAACGAAAGTGGCCGGACACAGTAGGGGTGGATCACGAGGTTAGAAGATCGAGACCATCCTGGCCAACATGGTGAAATGCCATCTCTGCTAAAATACAAAAAATTAGCTGGGTGTGGTGACGCGTGCCTCTAGTCCCCACTACTCAGGAGGCTGAGGCAGGGGAATCTCTTGAACCTAGGAGGCGGAGGTTGCAGTGAGCTGAGATCACGCCACTGCACTCCAGCCTGGCGACAGAACAAGACTTCCATCTCAAAAAAAAAGGAAGGAAAGCAAAATAGGAGAAGTGGAAAGGAAACATCCCCCTGGCCAGGCGCATAGCTCACGCCTGTAATCCCTGTAATCCCACGCCTGTAGCCCACGGCGGGTAGATCACCTGAGGTCAGGGGTTCGAGACCAGCCTGGCCAACACGATGAAACCCCGTCTCTACTAAAAATATATAAATTAGCCGGGTGTGGCAGAGCGTGCAGCTACTCAGGAGGCTGAGGCAGGAGAATCGCTTGAACCCAGGAGGCGGAGGTTGCAGTGAGCCGAGATCACGCCACTGCACTCCAGCCTGAGTGACAGTATGAGACTCCGCCTCAAAAAAAAAAGAAAAAAAAAACATTTGGAAGCAAGAAAGCAGAGAGACAAGAGATGTGTGGCCTGGCACAGTGGAGAGTGGGGAAAAGAAACACTTAAGCTTGGAGCAGACAATCAGGAAACCAGCAATTCTGGAGACTGAACCCAGAGACCCTAGTAGCTGTAAAGCCAGGGTTCGCAGAAAAGCTGACGACAAGAGAGTTGGTTTCACCACAGAAGCACTGATCCCTGTTTACTAGGGAAAGATGGAACCACTGAGGGTATGCATTCTCAGGACTAGGGTGTGGACCAAAGGGAAAACAGGAATCAGAGTGCGAATCCTCAACCTTAACATGCACACTGAGCTCTTGGGACAGGAACAGCCTGGCTTCAACGTCAACAGACAAGAAACCACTGAACTCTTGCCTGTGAGATTTACAAGGTCAACAAGGAAAGATCTTTTTACAGAGGACATTCAAGAAGCTCCTCAATGGCCAACAAGCCCCACCCTTACACCTGAATCCCATCTGCTTTTTCTTAAAGAAGGGGCACCTGAGAATGATCATCGGCAGGTGCCCGCGGGAAGTCTCCAAGGTGAAAGAGAAAAGAGAAAAAAGACTGAGAGAAAACAGACAATGTATGAAAGAAGAAAACGCCAGGGGGAAAAAAACACAATTAATATCCTAGTAATGGGAATTAATGTATCCATGAAACAAGAACAGGATGCTATTAAAAAAAAAGTGAACCCAGGTTATAAGAGCTCTTGGGACATAAAAATATGATAGCTCAAATTTAAAAATTAAATTCTACAAAAACTAGCCAGGCGTGGTGGCGCACACCTGTCGTCCGAGGAGGCTGAGGCAGGAGGATCGTTTGAGCCCCAGCCGTTTGAGTTCAAGGTTGCAGTGAGCAGTGACTGTACCACTGAACTCCAGCCCCGGTAACAGAGGGAGACCCTGTCTCAAAAAAATAATAATAATAATTAAATCGAAAGGTTAGAAGATACCGTTAAGAAAATATTAAGAAAATCACCTAGAAAGAAGAAACTGCAAGATATAGAAAATACAAAAGAAGGACAGGCACAGTGGCTCACGCCTATAATCCCAGCACTTTGGGAGGCTGGGGCGGGTGGATCACAAGGTCAGGAGATCGAGACCATCGTGGCTAACATAGTGAAACCCCGTCTCTACTAAAAAAAAAAAAAAAATACAAAAAAGTAGCCGGGCGTGGTGGCCGGTGCCTGTAGTCCCAGCTACTCGGGAGGCTGAGGCAGGAGAATGGCGTGAACCCGGGAGGTAGAGCTTGCAGTGAGCCAAGATCGCACCACTGCACTCCAGCCTGGGCGACAGAGCAAGACTACGTCTCAAAAAAAAAAAAAAAATTTTTTTTAAACATTCAATGATCAGATCAGGCACAGTGGCTCACACCTGTAATCCCAGCACTTTGGGAGACTGAAGCGGGCGGATCACTTGAGGCCAGGAGTTTGAGACCAGCCTGGCCAACATGGCGAAACCCCATCTCTACTAAAAATGCAAAAATTAGCCAGGCACGGTGGCACACGCCTGAAATCCCAGCTACTTGGGAGGCTGAGGAATGAGAATCATTTGAACCCAAGAGGCAGAGGTTGCAATGAGCCAAGAACATGCCACTGCCCTCCACCCTGGGCAACAGAGCAAGACTCTGTCTCAAGAAAAAAAAGAAAAAAAAATGAAAAAATTCAATGATTAGCCCAGGAGACCCAGGATATCTAACTAATAGGAATACTAGAGAGAATAGCAAACATACTGGGAAGGAAATTAAAAAATAAAAATAATACAAAAAATTTCAGACTGAAAGACTTGAGTTTCCAGTTTGTTATGGTCTATGCAGCACCCAAGACAGTAAATGCAAAAAGACCCCATAACAAAACACATCAATGTGAAATTTCAGAACAGTGATGAAGAATAACAGTAACTGTGGCCAGGCGGAGTGGCTCACGCCTGTAATCTCAGCACTCTGGGAGACCGAGGTGGGTCAATCACCTGAGGCCAGAAGTTCGAAACCAGCCTGGCCAACATGGTAAAACCCCATCTCTACTAAAAATACAAAAATTAGTCGGGCATGCTGGCATAAGCCTATAATCCCAGCTACTTGGAAAGCTGAGGCAGGAGAATCGCTTGAACCCGGGAGGCCGAGGTTGCAGTGAACTGAGATCTCGCCACTGCAATCCAGTCTGGGCAACAGAGTGAGACTCCATCTCAAAAAAAAAAGAGGGGGGAAGAGAAGAGAAGAGAGAGGAAAGAAAGGAGAAGGCTGGGCATGGTGGCTCACACCTGTAATCCCAGCACTTTGGGAGGCTGAGGCAGGTGGATCACTTGAGGTCAGGAGTTTGAGACCAGCCTGGCCAACACGGTGAAACCCTGTCTCCATTTTAAAAAATACAGAATTAGCTGGGCGTGGTGGCACATGCCTGTTAATCCCAGCTACTTGCTACTTGGGGAGGCTGAGGCAGGAGAATCGCTTGAACCCAGGAGGCAGAGGTTGCAATGAGCTGAGATCATGCCACTGCACTCCAGCTTGGGCTACAGAGTGAGACTCCATCTCAAAAAAAAAAAAAAGAAAAGAAAAGGAAGGGGGGGTGGGGAAAGGTTCATACACAAAGATCAGGAATCAAAATGGCACCATATTCCTAAAAAGTAACAGTGGAACATGGAAGGTGATGTTGCAATTCTTTCAAAATCCTAGAGGGAAGGCTGGGTGTGGTGACTCACACCTGTAATCCCAGCTACTCAGGAGGCTGAGGCAGGAGAATTGCTTGAACCTGGGAGGCAGAGGTTGCAGTGAGCCGAGATCACACCATTGCCCTCCAGCCTGGGTGACAGAGCAAGACTCTGTCAAAAAAAAAAAAAAAAAAAAAAAAATTCCTAGAGGGAAAGTATTTCCCAAATAGCACTCAAGTGTGAAGGTAGAACAAAAGCATTTTTCAGGCATACTAGGCCCCAAAAACATTGCTTTCCTCATACCCTTTCACAGAAAGCCACCGCAGGATGTGCTCTACAGAAAGGAGGGAGTAAAACAGGAAACAAGAAGGCAAAGGAATCAGACACACAGGAAAGAGGCAAAGGAAGAACAATGGCTCTACAGCACACCCAAGAACCGGGCCAACCAGACTAGAGAAGGAAGATGGAAAATTCCAGGAAGGAAATCTCCAAGAAAACAAAGCAGCTCATCCAATAGATATGACAAATGAAAAAATGCATCAAGGGACCAGAAGGCTGGCTGGGCATGGTAACTCACACCTATAATCTCAGCACTTAGGGAAGCCCAGGCAAGAGGATTATTTGAGCTCAGGAGTTCAAGACCAGCCTGGGCAACACAGCGAGAGACCCCATCTCTACAAAAAATTTAACAGTTAGCCAGGTGTGGTGGAACGCACCTGTAGTCCTAGCTACTTAGGAGGCACTGAAGTGGGAGGCTCATTTGAGCCCAGGAGTTGAGGCTGCAGTGAGCCACAAGAATGCCACCACACTCCAGCCTGGGCAACAGAGCAAGACCCAGTGTCTTAACAAAAAAGAGAGAGAGAAACTGGAAGCCAGATATTCTAGGAAATTCCAAATGGAAAAAAAAAAAAAGACAATAATTCCAGAAAATGAATTTTCAGCTGGGCATGGTGGCTCACGCCTGTAATCCCAGCACTTTGGGAGGCCGAGGTGGGTGGATCACCTGAAGTCACCAGTTTGAGACCAGTCTGGCCAACATGGTTAAACCCCATCTCTACTAAAAATACAAAATTTAGCCGGGAGTGGTGGCAGGCATCTGTAATCTCAGCTACTTGGGAGGCTGAGGCAGGAGAATCGCTTGAACCCAGGAGGTGGAGGTTGCAGTGGGCTGAGATCACGCCACTGCACTCCAGCCTGGGAGACGGAACGAGACACTGTCTCAAAAAAATAAAATAAAAATAAAAAAATAAAAACAAATCTCACAACCACCAAATGAACTCATTCACTCTAATGAACCCATTTTATAGATGAAAAAATTGAGGTTTAGAAAGTCATTACATGCCCTTTAACTGGAGGAGCAACATCCACACCGCAGCTTGGAGGCCATCCTGCCTCTAGATGGAGCAATGTTCTATCTGGGGATTACAAGGAGCTTCCAGGGACCCCCAAAATGCTCAGAAACGTGTCAAATGGTTGGTGAGGATGTGGGAAGTCAGGGTTTCCCCCCAGGCTGAGGGTCCACCACTTTCCTTATCCCTTGAAGAAACCTCACATGCAATGCTGAGTACACTGGTGGCCTGGGAGAGGTGACACTTGAGTGGCTCCCACCTAGTGGCCTAGACTCCCAAGTCACATGCCAGGCCTCTGTGGGCAGCAGATGTGGTAAGGACCCTGGCCCTGACTGACCACTGACCAGGGCTCCCAGCAGGCCCTGGGGAGGCCCGAGACCTGTGCTGAGAACAGCTCCAGCCCGTCCCCTAAAAAGCTGGGCTGGGATGTCTGAAAAGCCGGGGCAAGGGTCTGGCTGGAGGACAAGGCTACAGTACATGAGAGGGTGGGAGGAATCGGGCCAGACCACAGACTGGTTCATGCCGGGGTGCCAAGAGCAGCCCCCACCAGCCACATCCAAAATAAGAATGCCCAGTCCCCAGCCTCTCCTCAAATCTGCCCCTCCCCATCCCTCCACAAGTGGCTCGGACCCAAGCCATTGAGTTCTCCTCCCTCCTTCCCTCCTCTCCCCATCCATCTTACCTGCCCAACCTCCAAAAGGCACATAACCCTGGCCACCTCCAGCCTCCCTCCCTAGTAACCAACACCTCCTAATTACCTCCTGCTTCTCTCCTCGTCTACCAGACTGTCTCTGGCTAGCAACCCAGCCTCGTTTCTTTTATGTTTTGAAACAGGGTCTCACTCTGTTGCCCAGACCACTGTGAGTGCAGTGGTGCAATCACAACTCACTGCAGCCTCGATCTCTGGGGCTCAAGCAATCCTCCCATCAAAGACTGCCAAGTAGCTGGGACTTACAGGCATTCGCCACCATGCCTAACTAATTTTTTAAACATTTTGTAAAGACAAGGTCTTGCTCTGTTGCCCAGACTTCTCTCCTAACTCCTGGCCTCAAGCGATCCACCCGCCTAGGCCTCCCAAAGTGGTGGGATTACACAGGCATGAGCCACCATGCCCAGCCCCTAGTTTTTTTTTAAATGCTTATTTTGAAATCATTTCCAATTCAGAGAAAAGTTTGAAATAGTACAATGAATTGTCCTATGACCTTCACCAGATCCAACAACTGTAAACTGCTGTCTTTTTTTTTTTTTTTTTTTTTTTGAGATGGAGTCTCATTCTGTCTCCCAGGCTGCAGTGCAGTGGCACGATCTCAGCTCACTGCAACCTCCCAGGTTCAAGCGATTCTCCTGCCTCAGCCTCCCAAGTAGCTGGGATTACAGGTGCCCTCCACCACACCCAGCTATTTTTTTAATTTTTAGTAGAGATGGGGTTTCGCCACGTTGGCTAGGCTGGTCTCAAACTCCTGACCTCGGGTGATCCGCCCACCTCAGCCTCCCAAAGCGCTGGGATTACAGGCATGAACCCCGTGCCCAGCCTCGCTGTCTTTTTTGATATAATACTTGATGTACCATCATCTCCCATATATATATATAAAATAGATTATTTTTTCTTTTCCTGAACCATTCCGAGTACAAGTGGTAGACTCTATGTCCCTTGCCTGTAAACATTTCAGTATTTTTTTCTGAGACGGAGTCTCACTCTGTCGCCCAGGCTGGAGTGCAGTGGCGCGATCTCAGCTCACTGCAAACTCCGCCTCCTGGGTTCACGCCATTCTCCTGCCTCAGAGTAGCTGGGACTACAGGCGCCCGCCACCACGCCCGGCTATTTTTTTGTATTTTTAGTAGAGACGGGGTTTCACCGTGTTATCCAGGATGGTCTCGATCTCCTGACCTCATGATCCACCCGCCTCAGCCTCCCAAAGTGCTGGGATTACAAGCGTGAGCCACTGCACCCGGCCCACATTTCAGTATTCTTTTTTTTTTTTTTTTTTGAGACGGAGTCTCGCTCTGTCGCCCAGGCTGGAGTGCAGTGGCGCAATCTCGGCTCACTGCAAGCTCCGCCTCCCGGGTTCACGCCATTCTCCTGCCTCAGCCTCTCCGTGTAGCTGGGACTACAGGCGCCCGCCACCACGCCCGGCTAATTTTTTTTTTGTATTTTTAGTAGAGACGGGGTTTCACCGTGGTCTCGATCTCCTGACCTCGTGATCCGCCCGCCTCGGCCTCCCAAAGTGCTGGGATTACAAGCGTGAGCCACCGCGCCCGGCCCACATTTCAGTATTCTTATTTCCTAAGAACAAGGATATTCTCTTACAGAATCCACTTCATAAAACCTAACAGTGATCTGATACTATCAGCTAATCTACAGTCCATATTCCAGTTTTGTCAATTGTCCCAATGCTTCTTTGGAGCAATTTCTTCCCTGATCCCAAGATCCAAACAAGAGCCATACATTGCCTTTAGCAGTAGCATTTTTCCAGTCTCTTTTAATCAGGAACAGTTCTCCGCCTTCCTCTGCCTTGCATGCCATTGACATTTTTGTAAGAGTCCAGACAGTTCTGTGAAATGTCCCTCAATTTCAGTTACTCCCTCCACTTAAAACCCTCCATTGCCTCCTCATTCCTCAGTTTAAAATTCCAAGACCTCATGACTGGCCTTCAGGGACCTGAAGGATCCCACCTCCCCCACATCCCCTCCCACCAGCTCCAGCCATTCTGCCAGCTCAGATACACCAGGCTCTGACTTTTGTGTTCCGTCCACCTTCACCACACTTTTCTGCCCTTTGCATGCAGGAAAAAGGTCACCCCCCTCTGGATCAGTCGGCTGGGGGTGGGCTGTGCTGATACAGCCCCTCACCTCTCAGACCAGACCAGACCTTTACCATTTTGTTTTCTGCGTAGTCTGTGTCCCCTTTTTTTTTTTTTTTTTTGAGATGGAGTCTGTCTCTGTCACCCAGGCTGGAGTGCAGTGGCGTGATCTTGGCTCACTGCAACCTCCGCCTCCCAGGTTCAAGTGATTCTCCTGCTTCAGCCTCCCCGAGTAGCTGAGATTACAGGCACCCACCACCACACCAAGCCAATTTTTTTTTATATTTTCAGTAGAGATGGGGTTTCGCCATGTTGGCCAGGCTGGTCTCGAACTCCTGACCTCAGGTGATCAGCCTGCCTAGGCCTCCCAAAGTGCTAGGATCACAGGCATGAGCCACCGTGCCCAGCCTGCATAAGACTCCACGGTGTAGTGTTACATTTTTTTTTTTTTGAGACGGAGTCTCGCTCTGTCACCCAGGCTGGAGTGCAGTGGCGCAATCTCGGCTCACTGCAAGCTCCGGCTCCCGGGTTCACGCCATTCTCCTGCCTCAGCCTCTCCGAGTAGCTGGGACTACAGGCGCCCGCCACCACGCCCGGCTAATTTTTTTTTTTTTTTTTGTATTTTTTAGTAGAGACGGGGTTTCACCGTGGTCTCGATCTCCTGACCTCGTGATCCGCCCGCCTCGGCCTCCCAAAGTGCTGGGATTACAAGCGTGAGCCACCGCGCCCGGCCTAGTGTTACATTTTTAAACATCAGATTACAAAACAATATGAGAAGTTGGTATCCAGCTATCTCCAGCTGGTTGTCCAGGGAAAGTTGGCAACTTTCACTGTTGGGAAATTTTCACTTAAAAATAGGTTGAAGTTAAGCTGGGCGTGGTGGCTCACGCCTGTAATCCCAGCACTTTGGGAGGCCTAGGTGGGTGGATCACCTGAGGTCAGGAGTTCGAGACCAGCCTGGCCAACATGGCGAAACCCCGTCTCTATTAAAAATACAAAAACAGCCGGGCGCGGTGGCTCACGCTTGTAATCCCAGCACTTTGGGAGGCCGAGGCGGGCGGATCATGAGGTCAGGAGATCGAGACCACGGTGAAACCCTGTCTCTACCAAAAATACAAAAAATTAGCCGGGCGTGGTGGCGGGCGCCTGTAGTCCCAGCTACTCGGAGAGGCTGAGGCAGGAGAATGGCGTGAACCCGGGAGGCGGAGGTTGCAGTGAGCCAAGATCACGCCACTGCACTCCAGCCTGGGTGACAGAGTGAGACTTCCTCTCAAAAAAAAAAAAAAATCAGCCGAGCGCGGTGGCTCCAGCCTGTAATCCCAGCACTTTGGGAGGCCGAGGCGGGTGGATCACCAGGTCAGGAGATCGAGACCATCCTGGTTAACACGGTGAAACCCTGTCTGTACTAAAAGTACAAAAAAATTAGCCGGACGTGGTGGCGGGTGCCTGTAGGCCCAGCTACTCGGGAGGCTGAGGCAGGAGAATGGCGTGAACCGAGGAGGCAGAGCTTGCAGTGAGCCGAGATCGCGCCACTGCACTCCAGCCTGGGCGACAAAGCGAGACTGTCTCAAAATAAATAAATAAATAATAATAATAATAATAATAATTTGCTTAACCAAGCACAGTGGCGCTGGAATGTAGTCCTCGCTACTCAGGAGGCTGAGGCAGGATGATCTCTTGAGCCCAGGAGTTTGAGACCAGCTGGACAACATAGGGACACCCTGTCTCTACAGAAAATTTTAAAATTAGGCCAGGCATGGTGGCTCATGCCTGTACTTCCAGCACTTTGGGAGGCCAAGGCAGGCGGATCACTAGAGGCCAGGAGTTTAAGACCAGCCTGGCCAACATGGTAAAACCCCGTCTCTCCTAAAAATAAAAAAATTAGCGGGGTGTCGTGGCACACACCTGTAATCCCAGCTACTCAGGAGGCTGAGGCAGGAGGATCTCTTGAGCCCAGGAGTTAGAGACCAGCTGGACAATATAGCAAGACCCTGTCTCTACAGGAAATTTTAAAATTAGCCAGGCATGGTGGTAAGTTTATCTGTAGTCCTAGCTACTCAAGAGGCCAAGGCAGGAGGAGCCCAGGAGTTTGAGGCTGCAATGAGCTACAATCGCAACACTGCACTCCATCCTGGGTGACAGAGTAAAACCCTGTCTCTTTTTTTTTTTTTTTTTTTTTTTTTGAGACGGAGTCTCGCTCTGTCACCCAGGCTGGAGTGCAGTGGCGCGATCTCGGCTCACTGCAAGCTCCACCTCCCGGGTTCATGCCATTCTCCTGCCTCAGCCTCTCCGAGTAGCTGGGACTACAGGCGCCCGCCACCACGCCCGGCTAATTTTTTGTATTTTTAGTAGCGACAGGGTTTCACCATGGTCTCGATCTCCTGACCTCATGATCCGCCCGCCTCGGCCTCCCAAAGTGCTGGGATTACAAGCGTGAGCCACCGCGCCCGGCCCCCTGTCTCTTAAAAAAAAAAAATCTTTAAGTAACAAAATCAGCTGGGTGCAGTGGTGCACACCTAAAATCCCAGCACTTTGGGAGGCCAAGGCAGGAGGAGGCCAGGAGTTTGAGGCTGCAATGAGCTATAATTGCACCACTACACTCCAGCCTGGGTGACAGAGTAAAACCCTGTCTCTAAAAAAAAAAAAAAAAAAAAAAATTTTAAGTAACAAAATCAGCTGGGTGCAGTGGTACACACCTGAAATCCCAGCACTTTGGGAGGCCAAGGCAGGAGGATTACTTGAGCCCAGGAGTTCAACACCAGCCGGGACAACATAGCAAGACCCTACCTCTACTAAAAAATACAAAACGTTAGCAGGGCATGGTGACACATGCCTATAGCTCTAGCTACTCAGGAGGCTGAGGTAGGAGGATGGACTGAGCCTGGGAGGTGGAGGTTGCAGTGAGCTGAGATCACGCTATTGCATTCCAGCCTGGGTGACAGAGAAAGATCCTATCTCAAAAAGAAAACAAACAAACAAACAAAAAACATTTCCTTCTCAGATTTGTGTGTTCACTCCCTGAATCCCCAGAAGAACATGAGCTCCAATGAGGGCAGAGATTTCTGTCTGTTGGGTTCACTGCCGCATTCCTGGGACCCGAGCGGTGCCTGGCACGCAGGAAGCACTTGGAAATTATTTGCTGAGTAAATGAGCAAGTGAGGAAAGAAGGAAAGCGCTGGGGCTGGGAGCTGAAGAACCAAGAGAGACAGCCCCCTCCCCACCAAGTGGCCCTTCTAGATTCCAGAACTCTCCCAGGGCCTCCCTTGTCACCTCTAACCAGAGAAGGAAGCCCCTTGCAAATCGTCCTTATCTCTCCATCACTCTGCCAGCGGTCTTCACTGATTAATCTTTCTAAATCAATCCCAGTAGACTGACAGACTGGATTCCAGAGATGGATCTGATCAGACCCTGGAGAAGGCCCACGGCCCCGTTGACGGCTGGCCAAGCCAGAGTGCAGGGCCTCCCCACCCAGATCCCTGGGTCCCACCCTCTATTTATGTACCCTCCCAGGGCCAGCCTAGGGTGTGGGGGCAGGGAGAATAAACATCCAAGTACAAAATCCTACTAATAGCTCTTTAATTGCAGCCTGTGAGGACAACTGAGTCCAGGCCTCCCAAGCCCAGAGCACAGAGCCAAGCCCCAGGTGCTTGTCAGTTACATGCCTGTCTCCCAGATCAGGCTGTGAATATTTTGTTCACAATGTAGCAAGGCTCAAGGTAATAGGAAACTTAAAAACCACCCTTTCCTTATCCCAAACCCCATTCATTCTTAAATTCACCTCCTCTTCTGCAGAGAAAGAGGCCAAACCCCTCCATCTTGACCCATAAGGCAGAAACCAGCTTTTCCAGAGGACCTTCCACAGCAGATGGCTGTCAATACCAGCTTGGATGGGATTCCTCCCTGGGGATCTTTCTCCGAGGGCCCCTCCAGCTCTGAGCTCTCTCCAGGGAACCTCCCTTGGCCTAGGAGGGGCTTTATAAGCCCTGGCAAGGCTCATCCACGTCGGCAGAGCCCAACCGTAATGTGCCTCTCCCTAGCTGTGTGACCCCAAGCAAGTGGCTCAACCACTCAGGACTTCCCGGTACAAAAATAAACAAATAAAGATGAGACTGATAACGCTGGCAAGACCTAAGGCGCCGACAGCCAAGGAAGAGAGGGAGGTGCGTCAGAAGGGAAAATTTAGCACCTGCACCCCACAAAGAAAACCCGGGAGGGGGAGGGTGTGCTGGGCTGAGGAATGTGTAATCCGGCCCAGCCCCAAGCAGAGTGAATGGGAGCTGCTCCCACCTCGTGGCTAATGGGATTAGCACGGGCTTGGCTCTGGGCGTTGGCCTGGGGTCCGAGGTCTGCGTGCGGCCACTCGAAGTGGGGGAGGGGGGCAGCCAGAAGCAGCACTGGCCCCCACCTTTCCCTCCCTGGTGAGCACGGGGTTCAGGGGGCGGCAGCAGTCCTCCTGCTGTTTCCTCCCCGACCTCAGCCTCGGCGTGCAGAGGTCAGGCAGCTCCCAGCGAGCGCAGAAGGTGCGCAGAGGCAGGGCTCCGAGGCTACCTCCCGCTGAGCTTCCGAGGCTGGTGGCTTGGCCTTCCCTCCACCTCAGCCTCACCATCCAGCAAATGGGCATTAGGCCGTCTGCTGCGTCAGATTAGGCGCGGCCCTGGCACGGTGCACGCATGCATGAGTAGTAGCTGTTTTCACCGCTTTGCATTAGGGCACTTTGCCTTGCCAGGCCGGAGCCAGATCGCAGGGGGAGAGTGCGCGACGCCCCTTCCCAGCCTCGAAAAAGCCAAGCGCAGGCCCAGCCAGCCAGAGAGACCCGGGCACCGATTCCCAGGCTTGGGGGGTCCCCCCTGCCACCACTCCGGGCTGGACTAAATGACCCGAAAGACACACGCATGCACACACACACATCACGGTGGACTTGTGGGGAGCGCAAAAGGGGACAGCTCAGATGGTCTCTGTACCCCAGGGCCGCCCCCCAAGTTCTTCCTCGGGGGTTCCCCGCGCCCCTCCCTCGCCACAACACGCCACTCGGGAACAAACCCTTGCCCCGGTCGCAGACCCCGGGCGGAATGCGCCCCTAGTTCCGGAGGGACACAAGCAGGTCCAGGGGCCAAGACCTGGTTCTCGCGCCCCGGCTGGCGGGGATCTCCGAGCTCCCGGCCCCCGGGCGCGCGCCCCTCCCCCGCCCGGCGCCTCACAAAGGCCCTTTGTCCCACCGAGCCCCCGGGACTCCAGTTCCTGAAAAGTTCCAGGAGAAAAATCAAAGAGAGAGCAAAATCGGTGAGCTCCGCCGAGCGGGCGGGGCAAGGCCGAGGTAGCAGCTCCTGCAAGACCCCAAAGAAGAGGGGAGCATCGAGGGCTACTCTGGAAATCACAAAAACCCGAAACTGCAATTCGAAGAGGAGATGGATTTGTTTTTTTTTTTAAGTCGAGACTTGGGACGCCAAGCACAAAAGCCAAGGGCAGCCCGGGGAGGAGGGACCGGGTGTCCTGGGGCGGCCACCGGGCAGGTCTGGAGGTCCCCGACTCTCCTTCCCGCCCCGCTGGCTGCAGCGGCCTCCGACTGACGAGCGAGAGTCTCCCGCTCCGGCGCAGCGCCCGCCCGGGTACCGTCTCCACCGCGCCTGGGCAGCCCCTCTCGGGAAATGGCGGAGGCCGCGGGACCTTCTCGGCCACCTCCTCCCGCAGCTCGATGTGAGACCCAGGGTTTTCCCCTCCGCCGCCTGGGCCCTGCCCGACCCGCTCTCTTCTTTCGCCCTAGGTTCGGGACCGCGGTGGCCCGGTTTCGGTGTCCCTGCCGCGCCTCCGCACCCTCTTTCGCGCCGGAGAACAAGGGGTCCCCGAGGGCCGGGGTCGCCGCCCTCCTACCGGGGTGCAGGTTCCCAGGGCCGCCGTTCTCCCGGGGAAGAAAGGGGCATCCCGCCCGCCCCGAGGCCAGGGTCCCAAGGCTGAGATCACCGTACTCCCGCATCCCCCGGCGCTCGGTAACTGCCGGGGACCCGGCTCGGCGCGGGTGGTGGAGCTGGGAACAGAACCCAGGAGGGCCCACGGGCGCCAAAAGGAGCGTTTGCCAAGAAAAAGATTCGAGTTCGGGGAGCGGGTGTCTCGCGGGGTGCGGGGGCCGGTTTGTTCTTTTCTCGCCCAGATTTTGAAAACTCCAGCCCAGACTCGTGCCGCCGGGGCCCCGGGGATTGGAATCGCCCCCGGTGGCTCGGGCTACGGCATCCGCTTTCGGCTTACAGGGGCCGAGTACGCTACAGAAAAGGCAGCCGAGCTGCGCGCCCCTCTCCACCGCCGGGGCCGCCGGACTGGCCTTGGCTCCGGGGCCAGGAGTTTCCCAGCCCTGGGAGCTGAGTCCGCCCGCACCCCCGTGGCCGACCGATGGACAGTCGCCGAGCCCCGGCCGCGAGTGCACAGGAGGACCCGGCCGAGTGGATCTCCCTGGGAAGACAAGAGGGGACGAGCACGGCGCGGGGCACTTACCCGGGTGCGGATGGAGATTCAGACCGGCCATGTACTTCCCGGGCGGCAGCGGGCCGGGCAAGCCCGAGGCGGGCAAGCGTCCGGCAGTGGCCGCGCCCACGCGGTGGCTGTCCATGGCCAAGCCGGACAGCAGCGGCGGCGGGGGACCGTGCACGGACCGCTGAGGCCCGAAGTCTCGGCCATCCATCCTCCGCGGGAGTGCCGCGGTCAGCCCCCCACCCGGCCCGCAGGCCTAGCTCAGTGGGACCTAAAAGTTCGGCCTCGGCGTAGTCCCAGAGTCCTCGGGTGGCGGGGGCTCCGCGGCGTGCATGGCGGCGGCCAGCGGGGCTTGCGCTCGGCGGCGGGCCCGCGGCCCGGGGCGCACAGGCGGCCAGCGGTGGAGCCCCTCCGGGCGGCCAGGCGGAGCTGCGCGAGGCGGCGCACACGGCGTCTTGGCGGGGAGGAGGCAGGCCGCGGAAGAAACAGAAAGGGGGAAAGAAAAAAGGGAAAAAAAAATAAAGTAACAAGTTTCAGAAAGTCGCCTCGCCCTTCAGGATCGGGGGGTGCCGACCAAGTGGCCAGAAATGAAATCGGGAGTAGTCCCTTTTCACTGAAAAGTGAAATCCAAACTCCTTCCGCCAGCGGCTTCAGGCTACTGGGACCTGGCTCGGAAAAGTGACCGGCGGCGGTGGCGCGCTGCGCCCCAGCCCGGACTCTGCCTCGGCGGCTGCCGGGTCCTCCTGAAACCGGGGAGGGCTCATCGGCTGCGCCCAGACAGCGTAAATACAAACCTCCTAAGTGTATTTTATTTCTGGGCGTCAAATGCTCCGGGGTTTAAAACCGTGAAGCCTTGCCACAGCGGTCCGAAGTGTCTCCCAAAACACTCTGGCACTATCTGATCCACAAAGTTTAATATTTAACCTTTTGGAGACCTCGCCTCCCTTTTCCGAGTTTGGTTTTTCCTGAGCTCGCCTTGAACCGCCGACGGAATGGTGTTTTTCTGGGGGTGGGAAGAGGGAGGGTCCAAAGCGGGTTTATTATTTTTAAAGAGGCTCGTTGTACCCCCCTTTCTCCCCCCGGGGGCACTGTGAGTCCCAGAGCTCGAGTCCGAGGACCCGAGACGTGGCATTCTCGCCTAAGGACTGGAAAGAATCCTACAAAACAAGCTTTGGTTTCATTTTCCAACGCCCTGGCCTGAGATCCTGCAGCCCGAGGACGTGGCCTGACGTGGGGGATTTGGGGGATGTCAAGAGGGGAAGGAAAGGGATCAAGGGTCTCGCTCCTACTCTAGCTCCCCCCCACACCCACCCCCCAAAATAACCTACAAAGAAAACCTTTGCAGCGCGGGCCGGCCAAGGGGCGCCTCCCCCACCGTTGGGTAAATCCCCCTGTAGTTCCAGTTTAAAGCTGTTTGTTTAAAAGATTTGTCGTTTGCCGATTCTCGTGGGGATGGGAGGGGGTCTTGGAGCCCACCCTTCCCTCGATCTCTGTCTATCTGCAGCAGCTCACATTCCTGATTCCGGGAGGCCTGGGCGCTCTTAGAGAAGCCGATCACGCCAAAGCCACCGGCTCCCGGGTGCCCGCCCGGCGCCCTGCACTCCGCGCCCAGCCCCCCGAGCAGGAGACCCCCACGGCTGCAAAACCCCTAGCCAAACCCGCCGGCCTTCCTCCCCAGCCTCCCTCCCCAAGTTTGGTAAGGGTGCCTATTTTAACCCGGTTTTGGTTACAAACACCTCCTCCCACCCTCCCTCACTCTCTCCCATCAGGCTCTGGTTACCAGATCCGCGTTTACTTTGGAAAAATCTAAGATCGCCACATCCGAGGATACATGTCTTAAGGAGACGATGAGCTTCCCGTGATTTTTTTTTTTTTTGTAAGAGATTCTTTGGGTAGCTTTCTTTAAAAGCCAGCGCCTTGTAGTGTGCCCAGGCGCCCCAGTTTGGGGAAGTCGGGGTGAAGCCCCCTGGAACACCCTCACACTGGCAAAGAAACTGCCTCGACCATCTGCGGGCTCCGCTGCGTTCTCCTTACTTTTCTCCCCCTCTTAAATGGAGTTAAAATGGCTGAATTCCGGCTTTTAATTAAAAACAGCCTATAATCGAAAACGTCTCGGCGTCCCTGGCTCCCCCGCCGCCTGCTGGGAACCGAGAGAGGAACCGCCGCCCCTCGGCCGGACCAGGCGGGCCGGAGCGGGGCTGGGGGCTCGCGTGGGCGCCCGGGGCGCAGCAGCCCACCCCCACCCCTCCCAGGGCGCCCCCTCCCCGCCGGCCCTGGTCCCCGATTCTGTAATCCGGAGCCAGACAGTAGCGGGGATCCCCCTCGCGCACCCCGAGGGGCAGGCGTGGTTGGGGGGCGAGCTGGAGAAGTTTGGAGACCATCGCGCCCGGCCGGGGGCCGGCAGTCTGACCGGCGGCGTACCTGGCGCGGCTGGGTTCACGGCTCCAGGCTCCGGCGACAACGACTCCGTCGGCGGCCCCGGCTCGCGGCGCAGCTAGGCGCCCGTGCTGCCCGCCATCCCGCGGCCGCCGCTCCCCTCCGCCACCCGCAGCCGCCTCACACTTTTTGCCCGCCTTTCCTTTTTTTGGTAGAAAACCGCTCCCTGGGCCGAGCGCTCGGCGCGCCAACTCCTCCGCCCTCCCGCGGCCCGGCTCCCGCAGCCCCCGGAAAAGCCAGCTTTCCTCCCGCCGAGCTCCCCGCTTTTTAATAAAATCCAGGTAGCGCCGGTTTAAAGAATCCCAAATCTCCATATACAGCCCGGGATTGGAAAAGGTACATTACACAACCCCCCTTTCAAGTTCCTCTCGCTGGATCTAAAAAAAAAAAAAAAAAAAAAAAAAAAGGCAGCGGGAGGGGGGGGTTGTTGGAGAGGGTTGGGGGAGGGGAGCCCTCTCCGGCAAAGAAACACGCATTGTTCCCGGGCGCCCGCCCCCCCCCCGCCCGGCCCCCGGCCGCCGCGCATTGGCCGCGCGCGCCGCCAATCACGCGCATGTAAACACTTTGGCCCACCGCCATTCCTATAAAACCAATTACGGACCTAGGGGCTCCAGCAGTTTCCAGGCTCCCCTCGGCGGGGCTGAATGATCAAAACTGGTGGTGAGAATTTTTCCGGGCCGTTTCTAGGCAGCCCTCCCCCTCCAGCAGCTCGGACCCCCCCTCCCTCCTTTCTCCTTCTCCTCCTTTTTCCTTCTCCCCTCCCCCAGCGTCTGGGCTGAGTGATCAAAATAGAGGAAGATGGTTGTCGCCGCAATCCAGGGCTTTGCAAGGCGCGGTTTAATGGGCCGCCTGTCAGCTTCCTGCTCGCAGGAGGAGGTGACAAGCCAAGCGAGCCGGAGAGGGCCTGGGGCCCGGCTGGCTGCACCCCGCGCCCCGGGCCCCGGCCCCCGGCCTCCCCTGGGGTGCGCTTCTAGTACGCGCGGTGGAGACGCCGAAACAGACAAGGGCTGCTTTTTCCCTTGTTTTTTTTTTTTTTTTTTCTTCCTTTTAAAACAAAGCAGCGATTCATTCTCTCTCCCCCAGCAGCGCGGTCGGGTGGGATGGGCAGGCGAGAAGGCCGTTTTCCTAGCACTGGCCTGTGGGTCCCTCCCTGAAACGCGGTGTCAGATGGTTACTGATTAATATTTTGGAGAGGCCGTGGCGGCAGGCAGCGGGTGAGTCTCTAATCTTCTAAAAGGGGTTCCTATAGAAACGCGGAGCGGTGCGCGCCCCCCGCTCGGCCCAGGCCCGGGCTGCGACGCTTCGCACAGCGCGCCCCTCCCCAAAGCCCCTCTTAGCGTGGGCGCTCCCCTCTCCTTCCCCCCCCAACAAAAAATCAGAGCAGAAAAAAGGATTAGATCGGCTGAGCGCGAACTGAATCCTTCTCGATTCTGACATTTCAGCCTATTAGCATTTCTCCACGGAGCCTTCTGAAACCTATTAAAGTGTAATATTAAAAACTCCTTGGCTGGGGGCCTCTCTCGCCTTCCATCCGCCGCGCCCCCTCCAGGGAGGACGAGACTGGGAATAAAAAATCTGTTGAGCTCAGAGGAAGTAGCCGCCAAGCCCAAAAAGTGCTTGGCTAGCCACGGTGGCCGTAGGGGGAAGGGAGCCCCAATCCCCCAGACTTTGTACTTTTATTTTGCGCTTTCAGCAAAGTCCTTTCTGGGTTGAGTAGCCGTGAGCTGCCCGCGGCCGATCTACCTAACCGGGGGCGCAGGGAGTGCGGACCACGCCAGCAGGACTGTCCTGGAGGCCCCCGCACCCTCTTTCTGCAGCCCCCCGAGCCCGGCTAGGCATTACGTACCCTGGAAAGAAAGCTTGGAGGGGCAGAAATCCTTCCAATCCTGCCTCGAAGAGCAACTGCAGTGATAAGATTTTAATTAAAACAAGAGAAGCCCGCTCTTTTCGCCCCGCGCTGCGGACTCAGCGTTTTCGCATTGCCCGTTCTGTTTTTTTTAAATCAATTTTTAAGGCAACTTTTCGGGAGGGGGGAAAAATGAGCGAGTTAGTGCCCATTCGTTCTATTTTCTTTCCTCCACTTTTAGAAAAAAAAAGGTGGGGGGAGGCTTCGAGAACGAACTGGGGGGTGTCTAATTTAATTCCAGGATAAATTTGAGGAAAAAAGTTCAGCCTCTTGAGGGCAGTTTCAAGTTGCCCTTCCTGGAGCTTCCTGCGTTGGTTTCTAGGCTGCCCTCTTTTGGAAGCTGTAGCTCCGCTGGGGAGGAGGGAGGAGTGAGAAGGAAAGAAAGGAACGAAAATAGCTGGAGCCGAGGGGAACAAGCCACGGTGTCCGCGTTTGGAGCTGAGCGTGCGGGTCTCAGTGGCGGCCTCGGCATTCGGGGCGGCAGGAGGCGCCCGGTGCATCCCCGGGACGGCCAGGAGCAAAGACGGAGAGGAGAGGGGGGTTAGAGAAAGGAGGTATTGTGTCCGTGTGCCTTAGGGGAGGAGGGGACTGCAGGAATCGAATAAGCGCAGTCGAGCTGCGCGGGGCTGCTGGAAGCCCAGGCGGGGGAAGGGGGCCGTGTGTGGGGGCGCAGAGCGCCCTTGAGCCTTACGCAGAGGTCTTGTGTGTTCCTAGTTAAGCCCTCCCACGCCCGAGGCCCCATCGCTTCCTCTCCACCCTATTTACCCACCAATATTCCAAGCCCAGATTCTAATTCCCCACCGCATTACCCCGCCCTGGATTTGGGGAATGTTTTTCTTTATTTTAATATAGCTCAAGGAAAAAATACGTATATCTTGAGAGAGTTGGGGTGGGGAAAACAAAAGGCTTGCGGAGTAGAAAAAAACAAAGGCCTATTTTTATAAATGTTTAATGTTTTCACCCCCTGGATGCTCCGAGACGCCGTAATTGTGACGGCGGGGTACGTGTGCCATAAATCATTTAGTTGCTAATAAAAATTCTGCCTGTTTTTCCTGGATTTGCCAATGGCGTTTGCATTTTTCAAGTGTGCGCCTCGGCGGTGTGACGAACCCAGCCGGTATTTCATTAGGGCTCGCGATTCGGGGCAGAGGAGGTCCCCTCCCCTCTGCGCCCAGCCCCCTCGCACCGGCCCTTCTATACCTGTCCCTGGCACCCACTCCATATTTGCGCGGTCCTGCAGCCACCGGAGTCCGGCCGGGGGCGCAGGGCCTGGGGACGCGGTGGTGGCGGTGGCTCCCAGTTCCTGGCCACCAGGCGGGGCGGCCAGGACGGATCCTGCCCACGCGGTTTTCCAGGGCTGCCGCGTGCTTGGGGGCGCGGGCGGGCCACGCGGAGAGGCCGCCTGCCCGGGCTAATCTGTACGCTCCCTGATCTTCGCCCGCTCCTCGGCCCCGCGCCCTGGTGTCCCTGCAGTCGCTGAGTAAACAGCGACTGGGAGCCATCTTGGGGCGGAGGACCGATCCCAAGCGAAGTAGTAGTGGGTGCAGCCCGGGTGCCCCCATTCGTAAAGGGGAGCCTCTAGGACATCCCTAACTAGGCTTCAGGGTCCAGGGAAACGCCCTCCTCAGTCTGGCGGGCCACATTGAAATGTAAAAACCAAGACTGGGCGCCGTGGCCATAGGGCACAGGCCATAGGACATCAGGTCCAGCCGCCATCTTCCGCGCCCCACCCCCATTCCATCCCCTCCCCACCCCCTCATACTTTTGTTTACCCAGCGGGATAGGTGGCCAAAAACTGTGGACGCAACTGAGTGAAAGTGCGTGTGTGTGTGTGTGTGTGTGTGTGTGTGTGTGTGTGTGTGTGTGTGTTTTACTGACTGGGTAGAAAATCGGCTGGGGGGGTGGTCTTCCTTGTTGCCCCAAGCTGCAGTTGGGGGAGAATCTGCCCTGGCTAGCCGAGGCCCGGCCCAGCGTGCTTCTCCGCGGCCAGCCTGGGCCACCGGAGCCGAGGCCTTTCCTATGTTCCTAGGCCGCTGGCTCCGGCCTCCGCTCCCTGGACGCCTCCCAACTGACAAAATTCTCCCTCTTTGTTTTAAAACCAAAGGACAGGCCAACCTTGAGCCTGGCCGTCACCCCTGTCGCGCTTTTGTTGGCGCAGGCTCGGCCCCCTACACCGGGCTGGTGCAGCTCCTGCGATCACACGGCCTCTCAATTCGGCGTTGAACCCGGTTCTTCCCAAATTCTGGTGTTTCTGGCCGCTTGGACACGTTCTCCCCTTATCCCTCCCCCAGCGGGGGAAGAAAAAGCCAGTATCCTTCCCTTGGCGCGGCCACCCGAGTCACTCCACCCGTCGCGCCAACCGCCTTTCCAGGTGGGGACCGAAGCTCCCACTCTCCACTGGCATCTCGGTGAAGGGCACCCCCTGAGGGATTGCCAGCTTCTGCTGCCGGCTCAGAGGCCGTGTGGCTGGGTGTCTTAAGCGCCGGTTTCCGCAGGTCCCGTGTCTGGCGGGCGCGGCTAAAACCCGGAGAGGCTGTGCCCGGGAAAGCCACGTTCGCCGTCCCCTCGCTGCGACAGGCCCGGCCGTGATACAGCGCCAAGTCGTGGTCCGGCCAACCCAGCCAGGAGCTGCCCGGACCTGCCTGGAAGACCAGGGACGCGGCGCCAGCGCCCCACACCCCACCGAGACCAGGGCGCAAGGCGGGCAGAATTGGGACTGATGCGCCAGGCCCAGCCCCGATGGATTCCAGCTCCTCTCGGCCCCGCCTCCGGCCCTGGCCTCTTCCTCCAGCCGGGGTCGGGTCCTCCACTCCACTGTTTGGCTGGGAAAGGACCGAGACGCGCTCGGTGCGCAGGGGGCCGGCTGCGGCCATAAATCTCCCGGCGGGCCCTCCTTCCCGCCGCTCACGCCGGGGTGCTCCGGGTCGGTCTCGTGTCCCGGGCCACGCCGCGCACCCTGCTCACCCCATCACGGCCTGGGGACCCCGAGACTGCCCAGGGAACCACTCCAGGAGCTTCTCCGTTCACCAAAGAGAGGGAACGGCCTCGTCCCTCGGTGCCAACACCATCCATCTCTGAGGGCGCTGGACCCTGAGGTGGCCCGAGCTTCACAGGATCACCGCCTTGGGGTAGGGGCGCCCGGGCCTGGCATTTCCTCCTAGGAAGGCTCGGTGAGACTGGGATGGGCGTGCGGCTCTCCGCTTGAGTCCAACTCCGGTGCCACCTGCACCACGGAGGGGCGACGCCAGGGTCAGGGTCAGAGCGGCTTCTCAGAATTCAGCTTGCCACCTCTCCGCGGACCCTGCCTTCATCTCGTGCCTCCTCAGAGCCCTCTGCGGCCGCATGAAGGGCCTTTTTTTTTTTTTTTTTTTAGCACAGGTGGACCAAGGCGGGGTGTGACTGTGGGCACCGTGCGCGGAGGCGGGGGCTCATCTGGTTCCCACCCTCCGTGCCGCTGGATGCCCTAGGATTTTCTCCAACCAGGGTCCCGGCTTGGAGCCCTCGTTGGCTGCGAGCTTTGGCACAGCCATGGGGAAAGCGGGAATGGGTCTCGCCCTTGTGGCTGCCTGGTGGAAGCGGCGGTTTTGACACACGAACAGTCGTGGGGAGGAGATCCAGAGAGGGTGCATTTGCAATAATAACGCTTAGTTTGTCTCTGCCAGAGGGGCGGGAACAGGCCTTCGCGCTGGTGTCTCACATCAGCCAAGCAAACCATGGGCGCGATCGGAGCCAACCACCTCCAGCGGGGTTTTGCTCCAGACTTAAGGTGCGCGGAAACCGGAGCATTCAGCCCTTCATGGGTGCCTCCCGAAAACCTCACCATGCCAGTGACACGGCTGCGAACGGCGGGTGGCACATGCCGGGGGCTTGGGATGGGAGGGTTTGGAAACCTCTCTCCAAGGATGCCCTCACCCAAGGAGCTTCGGCTCCTTCCTAGAATTTCTAGAAACACTTTTGGAGGGACCGAGGGCTTCCGGCCGGGCACAGAGGAATTTGAGCGCTTGCCCGGGCAGGCAGAAGCGCAGCCTGGGAGTGGAGAGGCTGCTGGGCCACATTCCGGCCGAGCTTCCCCCGCTAGGCCCCAGCCCTGCCGCGGCGCCCCAGGAAGCACCTCTGAAAACAAAGCGCTGTGGTTTCAGCCCAAGGTTAAAGTCCACCGCGAGCGTGTTTTTTCCCCCCTCCGGAATCTAAGAGCGATAGCGTTTCTCCAAATAAACCGCCAATAAATCAGCTCCCGGGGGCGCCTGCTGAAGAGCTCTGGTGACCTTGGGGGATGGTTTTTCTGCCTGACCCGTCCGAGCACAGGCTTTGGGGAGGAAGGCGCAGTGTCAGCCCTACCCCCTCCAGAGAGACGCGGAAGAGGGAACGGCCAAGGGCATTCGTGGGTGATTACAGCAGTACGTGTGTACCCAGATGAGATGGGAGAGGCTCAGAATGGGGGAAAGGGGCGACTGTGGTTATCCGGGGGCCTGTAGTGCGCGGTCAGGAGGCGTTTGTGATTGCGAGGAGGGCTGCTTGCTGTCGGTTCAACAATTGCATGGAGCGCCTGCGGTGTCCGCACAGTTCTAGGCATGGGGAAAGCACCACTGGGGACAGACAGACACGGCCGCTTTGGGGCCCCGGGTCTTTGTCTGCCTGGGACTGGATGTGTTTGTGGCGGTGTGACTAATGGGATTTATGGGTATCAGTGCCAGGGTGACTGATGTAGGGCTTGGCAGCACGTGTGTTTGGGGAGAGGCGCTGCACCTAGGTGGGGAGTGGGTGCCCCAGGAGAAGACTGTCCCTTCTCTTAGAGGTTCCTTCCCCCACCCCCTCCCTGCCGGCTCCCAGCTTTGTTTAGGCCTCTGAACCCCTCCCGGGCAGGCCTGTGCACGCCAAGAGTTCTGCAGCAAATTCCACGGCCAGCCTGTCCCTCAGAGGCACCTCTGCACGCCCCACCTCTCCCAGCCCCGCCTCCCCAGCACACGCCATGCGTCCCAAATCCAGGCTGTCCCACCCCCTTCCCAGGCAGAGCCTTCCCAGTTTCCTCTTTTCCCGTCTGAACTCCTTATGGTGTGCTCTGAGCCCTGCTTCAGGCGGGCTTTGACGACCCTATGATTTGGGTACCGGCATACCCATTTAACAGATGAGAAAGTTGAGGTGCAGAAAGATGTGACAAGCCCATGCAGCCAGGAAGTAGCAGGTACCCTGAACTAAACCAGGCAGCTTGCTGGGGACCCCAGTGTGGAGGCCCTGTGCCTCCGGGAGCCCCAGCCTGGCTGAGACTTGCTTGGAGAAGGTAGAGGCAAAGGCCACTCCCATGACACGCGACACACTCCGCCACCCTTGTACTGTGCGTTATAACCATCAGTCCTCCCTGCCACTTGGTAGGGGCTGTCTCCTTCCCTAGCCTGGCATGAGGAAGGAGGAGGGCAGTGAAGGTCAGAGGAGTAGTAGGAGACCCTGGTTTGGCCTGGGGCAGGGTGGGGTGGCGGGGTCAGGGTAACCGAGGGGTCACCTTGGAGATCAGGAACTCCTGTGTGATTCCGCAGAACCTAGCGCAGACTCAGGTTTAGGACAAACCTGGGGAATCCATATCCCCTCTCCCTTGGGCTCATCTTTTTTTTGATGAGAAAGTTGAGGTGCTGGAGAGACAGGGTCTCACTATGTTGCCCAGGCTGGTCTTGAACTCCTGGCCTCAACCAATCCTCCCACCTCAGCCTCCCAAAGTGCTGGGATTACAGGCCCAAACCACCAAGGTTGGCCTCTGTTGGGGTCTCTTCTTTTTTTCTTTTTGAGACGGACTCGTTCTGTCGTCCAGGCTGGAGTGCAGCGGCGCAACCGCAGCTCGCTGCAGCCTCAGCCTCTCGGGCTCAAAAAAATCCTCCCGCTTCAGCCTCCCAAGTAGCTGGGCCTACAGATGCATGCCACCACGCCAGGCTAGCTTTTTTTTTTTTTTTTTTAATATTTTATAGAGATGGCGGGGGGGGCGGTGTCTCGTGATGTGCAGGCTGGTCTTGAACTCCTGGCTTCAAGCAGCCCTCCCTTCTCAGCCTCTCAAAGTACTGGGAGCCACTCACAGGTGTGAGCCACCACGCCCAGCCGAGCTTCATTTCCCAATCTAGAAGCCTCTCATACAAAAAGGCATCCTGGTTTTCTCTATCTCTCTCTCTCCCTCTGTGTCTCTCTCTCACGCGCGCGCGCGCACACACACACACACACACACACACACAGTCACCCTTTGGCATTTTCTTTCAAGCAGAAAATAAAAACATTTCCCATGGCTACAGCTTTGAAAGCTTCCCTCTCCTATCAGCCTCCATCCCACACCCACCCCAATGTCAATCCATTTCTAGAGCCAGCGTCAAGTCAAAAACAAACCCACAAAGATCAAGCCTGACAGGCCCCCTCCCGGCTGCCCTCCACTCTCTCTTCAGGTATTGGTCTGCCTTCACCCCAGAGAGGAGCAGGAGGTAGGAATCCTATCATACACACACACACGCGCACACACACACAGGCACTCAAACACCCAGCTTCTGTGGCCATGGAGACTCTCTAAAGAAACTTCTAAGCCAGGCGTGGTGGCTCACGCCTGTAATCCCAGCATTTTGGGAGGCCGAGGCAGGCGGATCACCTGAGTTCGGGAGTTCGAGACCAGCCTGGCCAACATGGTGAAACCCACGTCTCTACTAAAAATACAAGAATTAGCCGGGCTTGGTGGCAGTGCCTGTAGTCCCAGCTACTCAGGAGGCTGAGGCAAGAGAATTGCTTGAACTCGAGAGGCGGAGGCTGCAGTGAGGCGAGATCATGCCATTGCACTACAGCCTGGGCAACAGAGCAAGACTCCATTCCAAAAAAACAAAACAAGAATCTTCTAGAGCCGCTCCTGCCAGAAAGACCTGCTCACTTGGTTCCATCTGCTGGAGGGTTCCGGTTGTCCCCCACCTGCCCCTGCCCCTGCCTTCCTCACCTGGCCCCATTCCCACAGATCCTCGTCTGTTGTAGATTGAAGAAAGTCCCCCCCAAATTCATGTATTTGATTCCTAACCCCCAATACCTTGAAATGTGACCTTATTTGGAGTGACAGTCATTGCAGATGTAATTAAGATCAGGTCACACTGGAGTCCAGTGGGCCCTAATTCCTTATGATGTCCTTATAAAAAGAGGACATTTGGGCTGGGTGCAATGGCACATGCCTGTAATCCCGGCACTTTGGGAGGCTGAGGCAAGAGGATCGCTTAAGCCCAGGAGTTCAAGACCAGCCTGGGTAAGACCCTGCCTCTACAAATTTTTTTTTTTTCAATTAGCCAGGCATGGTGGCACATGCCTGTAGTCCCAGCAACTTAGGAGGCTGAGGTGGGAAGATGGCTTGAGCCCAGGAGGTCGAGGCTGCAGTGAGCTGTGATCATGCCACTGCACTTCAGCCTGGGCAATAGAGCAAGATCCTATCACCAATAAAAGGAGGATATTTGGAGTCAAACAGCTATGGAGGGAAGACAAAGTAGAAAGATGTAGAGGGGGGTGGACACACCAGAGAGGCCTGGGACAGACCCCTCAAGCCCTGCCAACACCTGCCACCTTGGACTAGAGGCTTGATCTTGGACTTCAAGCCTCTAGAATGGTAAGTGAATAAATTTCTGTTGTTTAAACCACCAGTTAGTGACACCTCACTATAGCAGCTCAAAGAGACTCAGACACCATCCCAAATCTAAGAGCCTACAAGGGTCAAGTGGGAACCATTGACCCTTGTAGCTCCTGGCAGTTCCAGCCAGCTATCGCCAGGGTGCCAGATCTGCTGTTGTTCTGGGGAAGCTGGTGTATCAGTCAGAATAGGCCAGGTTATGCTGCAGTGACAAACATCCCTTACATCTCAATGGCTTGATGCAACACAGAAAAACGTATTCTCCTCTTCACATTGTCAACACAGCCCGGGCGCTGCTCCCCGGCCGCTGACCTCCTTGTGGTGTCTGGCCAGCCTGAGCCACTTAGAGTTCACGAGTTGTCCACCTCCATGTGAGGTCACCATGGGGCATGCACAGACTCCCATGTCCCTGGTGCCCACAGCCCACAGGATCACACTTAGCTGAGGGGTGCTAGAGAGGAGAGTCTTGCTGTGCCCAGGAAGGGGAGAAAAACCAGGTATTGGTGAGTTTAGACAATGTTGGCCACACTTGCAAAGCCGCATCTCCTGAGTTGCTAACTTTGGCACTTCTTTTAAAATTGTGGTAAAATACACATCACATTTACCCATCTTAATCGCCCCCCCATCCTTTTTTTGAGACAGAGTCTTGCTCTGTCGCCCAGGCTGGAGTGCAGTGGCGCTATCTCAGCTCACTGCAAGCTCCGCCTCCTGGGTTCATGCCATTCTCTTGCCTCAGCCTCCCGAGTAGCTGGGACTACAGGCACATGCCACCACGCCTGGCTAATTTTTTTGTATTTTTAGTAGAGACAGGGTTTCAGTGTGTTAGCCAGGATGGTCTCGATCTCCTGACCTCATGATCTGCCCGCCTCAGCCTCCCAAAGTGCTGGGATTACAGGCGTGAGCCACTTCGCCCGGCCCCTGCCCCCTTTTTTTTAGATGGAGTCTTCAGTGGCGCAGTCTCATCTCACTGCAACCTCTGCCTCCCAGGTTCAAGTGATTCTCCTGCGTCAGCCTCCCAAGTAGCTGCGATTACAGGCACCCGCCACCAAATGCCCGGCTAATTTTTTGTATTTTCAGTAGAGAGGGGATTTCGCTGTTGGCCAGGCTGGTCTCAAACTCCTGACCTCAGGTGATCCACCCACCTGGGCCTCCCAAAGTGCTGGGATTCCAGGTGTGCGCCACTGTACCTGGCCATTGTCTTAACCCTTTTTAAGTGCACAGTTCAGTGGTTCAAGCATATTCGCATTGTGCAGCCATCACCACCATCCATCTCCAGAGCTGTTTTCTGTCTTCCCAAACTGAAACCCTGTCCCATTTAAACACTCCCAATTCCCCTCTCCCAGCCCCTGGCTATTGTACTTTCTGTCTCTATGAATTTAATGACCCTAGGAACCTCGTATGAGTGGAATCATACAATATCTGTCCTTTAGTCTGGCTTATTCACTCAGCATAATGTTCTCAGGGTTTATCCATATCACAGCGGGTGGCAGAATTTCCTTCCTCTTCGGGGCTGAATAATATTCTGATATTCCCAACATGCTTGTCACCTCTACAAGCCTGTGAGGCTGTGTGAGCTTCCCAGGGTCCCCAGAATAAAAACTGGGTGGTTTACACAACTGAAACTTAATTGCCTTACAGTTCTGGAGGCTGGAGTTCGAGATCAAGGAGTTGGAAGGGCTGGTTCCTCCTGAGGCCTCTCTCCTTAGCTTGTAGACGCCGTGTTCTCCCTGCCTCCTCACATGGTCGTCCCTCTGTGCGTGTCTGTGTCCTAATCTCCTCTTCTTATAAGGACATCAGGCATATTGGATTAGGGCCCAACCTAATAACTTCGTTTTAATTTAATTGCCTCTTTTAAAGACCGTATTTCCAAATACAGTCGCACTCAGAGGAATTAGGGGTTAGGACTTCAAAATATGAATTTGCGAGGGACATAATTCAGCCCATATCAGAGGTTCTTCACTTTATTGTTTTATTTTATTTTACTTTTTGAGACAGGGTCTCACTTGTCACCCAGGCTTGGGTGCAGTGGTACAGTCACAGCTCACTGCATCTCCAATCTCCTGGGCTCAAGCGATCCTCCCACCTCAGCCTCCTGGGTAGCTGGGACTAGAGGCGTGTGCCACCACACCCAGCTAATTTTTTATTTTCCGGAGAGACAGGGTCTTACTGTGTTGCCCAGGCTGGTCTCAAACTCCTGGCCTCAAGTGATCTTCCTGCCTTGGCCTTCAAAAGTGCTGTGATGACAGGCGTGACCCTCACTTTATTGTATCACTCTCTCCCCCGTGCCTGGTCCATCAGACCTCAGTGAATGTCCATTCAATGAATGAAGTGATATCATCTCGGTAGGGTTTTCAAGGATGAATAGGAGTTTGCTAGGCAGAAAAGGCACAGAGGGCATTCCAGTCTTAAAGAACAGCCTAGGCCAAGGCCTGGAAGCCTCCCAGCAGGGCTGCCTGTCTCGCAGGTCACATGCCGGACCTGGGACAGGGAAGAGAGCGGTGGCCCCCCCCTCAGTCGGCACAGGCCAACCTGCTCCCCACGAGCTGGAGCCCAGCCAACCTCCACAAGGACCAGGGCCCCAGTGCCTCTGCTCACAGGAGCTGGCTCAGATGATTTTCGCTATCTCTTTTACCCTTCACGCCTGGGTGGCTTGAGCGGTATTTATTTAACTTTCATTGTATTGGTGTTTTTGTCGAAAGTGCAGGAATTATTCATGGCCAGTTTCGGTTCTTTTCTGGCAATGACCGCATCTTCCTATGCAAGGTACAAATTACCTGTCAGGCCAGTTCACCATCAGTCAGGGGCTGTGACCCAGCCCCAAGCCACCGGGGCTCAGCTGCTCTGCAAGATGGGTCTGGCTGGAGGTGGCGGGGCCTGAATAGGCCTTTGTCCCCCAAGTTGCCAGGGATAGGGAACATGGATGGGAAACAAGGGGATTGGCCCAGGAACAAATCCTCCCTGTGCGATCCTGCTCAGGCTACCTGGCCACTCAGTACTCAGGCTTGTCATCTGTAAAATGGGCATTGGAGTGAGTGTCCGGCATGGCGGGCCATCCACATTGTCACCCACTGGTGTTACCCACTGCCTGGGTGAGCCTGGGCACGTGGGTGCCCTCTGTCACCTCCAAGGAAAGGAGACAGAGATACTCATAGAGAAGAGAAACTGAAAACAGAAGGGACACGGAAGGGCTTAGAGGACACATCCTCAGCTAATCTGGCCCCCTGGGTTGTGGTGGCATGAGAAAACAGCCCTAAAGTTCTTTGAAGTTCCTCCTATTGAAAGATGGGGTCATCTGGGCACAGTGGTTCATGCCTGTAATCCCAGCACTTTGCCAGGCCAAGGCAGAGGGATCCCTTCAGCCCAGGAATTTGAGATCAGCTTGGGCAACACAGCAAGATCCCATCTATACAAAAAGTAAAAAATTAGCCAGGTATGCTGGTGCACTCCTGTAGTCCTAAGCTACTCAGGAGGCTCTCTTTTGCCCAGAGTTCGAGGCTGCAGTGAGCCATGATCATGCCACTGCACTCCAGCCTAAGTGACAGAGCAAGACATTATCTCAAAAAAAAAAAAAAAGAAAAAGGTGTGGTCAGCTGGACACAGTGGTTCACACCTGTAAACCCAGCATTCTTTGAGGCCAAAGCAGGAGGATAGCTTGAGGCTAGGAGTTTGAGACCAGCCAGAACAACATAGCAAGACCTTGTCTCCACAAACACAAACAAAAAGAATTAGCTGGGTGTGGCAGCTCACACCTGTAGTCGAGCTACTCGGGAGGCTAAGGCAGGATGACCACTTGAGCCCAAGCATTGGAGGCTGCAGCAAGCTATACCACTATACTCCGGCCTGGGCGACAAAGTGAGACTCTCTAAAAAATAAAAAAAATAGCTAAAACACAGGGTTTGGCAGAAAAGGATATCTGAGGCTATGCTTCATAAAACTCCAACAGGTGCAGGCCGGGTGTGGTGGCTCACACCTGTAATCCAGCACTTTGGGAGGCTGAGGCAGGTGGATTACCTGAGGTCAGGAGTTCGAGACCAGCTTGACCAACATGGTGAAACCCTGCCTCTACTAAAAATACAAAAATTAGCCAGGCCTGGTGGCATGTGCCTGTAGTCCCAGCTACTCAGGAGGTTGAGACAGGAGAATTGCTTGAACCCAGGAGTTGGAGGTTGCAGTGCAGTGAGCCAAGATCATGCCACTGCACTCCAGCCTGGGCCACAGAGTGAGACTGTCAAAAAAAAAAAAAAAAAAAACTCCAACAGGTGCAGAACCCAGTTTCACACATTTTCCAGACCTGCCCATGTGGGGATCACAGCAATGAGACACTGATCAATATTTAACAAGTTCTCAGGTGGCTTGAGCCTGAGGTGGGGGTGGGGGATAAGGAGGGAACCTGATGTGTAGCCTCTGCCAATGTCTGTGATGTAAATTCTCCCAGCTTCAAGCTACCAACGTGATGTCACTGAACTCAGACTTGGGAAGAGATGTGTAGTGGCTCACTTATGTAGCATTTCCACCGCAGATAACTGTAGCATCCGGCGGCGCTGGCTTTCACTGCATGAGTAACCCCCATGAGAAAACCACCCAGCTGGGCCCATCCTGACTTTCTGACCCGCAAAATTGTGAGCAAAATAAGGGGATGGTTCTAAACTGCTACGTTTTGTAGCAATTTGAAGCACAGCACTAGTCACTAGTGGGGCCACTGAGTCCAGTGTGGGATGATGCTTAAAGGGGTAGAGGGGCCGAACCAGGCCACAGCACCTTTCACCTATGTCTGGCTGGGAGAATCCATGCCAGTCTGACGTGCTCCACCCTGCCAACATCCTGAGAAGCCAGTGACAAGGCTGACAGCCCTCTGGAAGGGTCTGTCATGGGCCTCAGTGGCCGCTGGTCCTGGGACAGAAAGCCCCCACAGGGCTTTAGCAGGAGCCGGGGGATGTGTGGGCAAGTTGCCCACCTCCGTGCCATGCTGACTCCCGCCACACTAAATACCCGCCCAGCCCCACACCGCCTCAGACACAGGGTGAAGAGGCCAGAACAGGGCTGGCCAGGGGCCCTGGTTTAAAATAGCAGCCACCAGTCCTTTGTTTTGTCTGCAATGTAGCCCTGCCGGTCTAGCTTCTGCTTTGATGTTGGTATTTAAGCCTCTTCTGGGAACCTGAACCTTCCCCAAGCACATCAGAAACCCACACTCAGGCACATACATACATGCACGCACACACATGCATGCTCGCCTGCTCCCCTGAGAAGCCAGAGGAGGTAGCCTCAGGCTTCAGAGCCGTCCCCACCTCTGCCCAGGTCCCCCTCCAGATCTGTGTTTGTCTCCTGTGGCTGCCGTAACAAAGCTGCACTCACTGGGGGCTTCAAACAACAGAAACTGACTGGACGTGGTTGCTCACAACTGCAGTCTCAGCTACTCAGGAGGCTGAGGCAGGAGGATGTCTTGAGCCTGGGAGGTCAAGGCTGCAGTGAACTGTGATCACGCTACTGTACTCCAGCCTGGGTGACAGGAAGACCGTATCTCAAAAAAAAAGAAAAAAAATGAAATGAGAAATTTACTGTCTCCTGGAGGTCAGAATTCTGAGATCAGGGTGTTGGCAGGGCCGTGGCTTTCCAAGTCTCTGGGTGGACCCTCTCCTTGTCTCTTCCTGGCTTCTCGTGGTGCCAGTCATCCTTAGCATTCCTCTGTTGTTTTTCTTCTTTTTTAAAAATAGAGGCCAGGGCCAGTGGCTCACACCTGGAATCCCAGCACTTTGGGAGGCCGAGGCGGGCGGATCACTTGAGGACAGGAGTTCGAGACCAGCCTGGCCAACACGGCGAAACCCTGTCTCTATCAAAGTGAGCTATGTTTGCACCACTATACTCTAGCCTGGGTGATAGAGCAAGACCCTATCCCAAAAAATAAAAATAAAAGCTATGATTGCAGTGGTGCAGTCATAGCTCACTGAAGCCTCAACTTCCCAGGCTCAAGCCATCCTCCCACCTCAGTCTCTCAAGTATCTGGGAGTGCAGGCACCCATGACCACGCCCAGCTAATTTCTTTTTTAATTTTTTTGTAGAGATCGGGGTCTCACTGTGTTCGTCTCAAACTCCAGGCTTCAAGCAATCCTCCCGCCTCAGCCTCCCAAAGTGCTGGGATTACAGGCATGAGCCATCATGCCTGGCCTCTTGAGACCTTGTCTCTAGGAAAAAAAAAAAAACCCACACACACACAAAAAACAACTCCATCTGGCAGAGTAAGAGGGTGAGAGGCCAGGAATGGGATGTGGCCACCTCTGACCCCCGGAGCCCCAGCCCTTAGTGTCTTGGGGGGACAAGGCATGTCTGGCACAAGGGGCAACAGCCAGCAGGGACTGGGGTGCGCACTGTTGGTTCCACTCTCATCCCCTTGATAGTGCCCTGGGCCCTGTACCCACACCCCAGGTTGCAGAGAGCCCCCCTGCCCCGCCCCCGCCTGGCTGCCGGGAAGTCTAGCTGGACCAGGTGGGATCTGCCGGGAACTGCCCTCCCTGAGCCTGAGGCCCCCCCGCCCCCCCTCCCCGCCATGGATCCGGCAGGTGTTTGCCTGTCTGACCCCCGTGCTGGGAGCATGGCTTCCCCTGCTTGGGAAGTCTTCACTCTCTCCCAGCCCCTCAGCCCCTCCTGGGGCTCCTGGGGTCCACTTCCTCAGCTGTCTTCCTCCCCCCAGACTGAGACCCCTTTGGGGTAGGACCTGGGTGCTGGGTGAGCTGGGTTGGCGCAGAGCTGGGAACGGGCAGGCCTTCACTGACCCACTTGTGACCCCACGGTCATCAGAGCCATCGGGGCCCCAGGGCTCAAGGGCAGGGCTGGGGCCCTGGAATTCCCACAGGTGCAGGGGATGATGGCTCGGGGGTGGGGAACAGAGGGGCCCAAGGAGTCAACAGCACCTGAAGGGCCATAGTGAGGACGTGACGGGCGTCCAGCAGCGCGCCCCACCCATGGCCCTGGACTTAGCCTCAAACCAGAAAGGAGTGTGGGCTGTGGGTGCATGGTCCTGAGAAGGTGGCACCGTCATGCTTGCTTCACGAGAAGCCCCGTTCACCCACCTGGGCGGGCACTGCCATCCCCACCCTGCATGTGTTCCACCCCCGACTGGCACACAGTGGGTGCTATGCTCAGTAGGTGCACCCCAACATGGTGGCAGAAGTGGCATTGGGCTTAAAGGCCAAGATCTGATCAGCAGAGAACCCCATTCACCTCTCAAAACCCTAGACACGACCCCAGTTACAGGAACAGACAAGGAGATGTCGGAGGGAGGCCAGGCTGCCCTCTATGACAGAAGAACATCCTGGCAATAAGAACTGCTCAATAGTGGCACATGGGGCAGCCCAACATCCAGCAACAGAGGGATGGACCAGTTGTGGTTTATTAATTTGTTTTTTGAGATGGAGTCTCTCTGTCACCCAAGCCGGAGTGTAGTGGCTCGATCGCGGCTCACTGCAACCTCCACCTCCCGGGTTCAAGCAATTCTCCTGCCTCAGCCTCCCGAGTAGCTGGGATTACAGGTGTGCACCACCACACCCAGCTAATTTTTGTATTTTTAGTAGAGACGGGGTTTCACCATGTTGGCCAGGCTGGTCTCAAACTCCTGACCTCAGGTGATCCACCTGCCTTGGCCTCTCAAAGTGCTGGGATTACAGGTGTGAGCCACCGCGCCCAGCCCAGTTGTGGTATTTTCATACTTGGGAATATGATTCAGCCTTAAAAAGGAGCAAAGTCCTGATCTGTGCTATACCATGGGTGCGCCTCGAAAACATTCCAGCCAGACACAAAAGGTCACCTATTAAATGATCCCATTTATATGAAATGTCCAGAATAGGCAAATAACAGAAGCTGACTGGGGGTTGCCAGGGGCCTGTGGGAGTGAGAGTTTAACAGATATGGGGTTCCTTTGGGGGCAATGGAAACATCTTAGAACTAGATAGAGGTGGTGCGTGCACAGCACTGTGAATGTGCTAACTGCCACTGATTTGTTCGCTTTGAAATGGGGAATTTTATTTTTTGAGGTCTTGCTCTGTCACCCAGGCTGGCGTGCGGTAGTGATGTGATCTTGTCTCACTGCAACCTCAAACTCCTGGGCTCAAGAGATCCTCCCACGTAGCTGGGACTATAGGCGTGCACCACCATGCCTGGCTAATTTTGTGTATTTTTTATAGAGACAGGGTTTTGCCATGTTACCCAGGCTGGTCTCAAACTCCTGGGCTCAAGCGATTTTCCCTCCTTGGCCTCCCAAAGTGCTTGGATTACATGCCTGAGCCACCACGCCAGCCTGTGAATTTTATGTCATGGGAATTTTACATCAATTACAAAAAAAAAAAAGCACAGCCCTCAGCAGTGGTGAGCCCTCACTGTTGGGAACAGGAAACCAAGGCCTGGCCCTGGAAATGGGGCTAAGAGGGTCTCAGAGGCCTTCCTCGTGCACACCTGCCCTATCTTCCAGACCCTCCCAGAGTGGGTGGTGGTCCCCACAGCTCCATAGCGGCCGCTCTTTCCCCCAGGGTTGCTGCCAAGGCTGGCCGACCCTCCACCAGGTCTCCCTACCCCAGCCCAGCCTCCCCTTCCTCTGCCACCCCCCCTCCCCGCCCCCACAGCCAAAGCTTGGGCAGCACTGGTCCCCGGCACATCCCACGTCCCAGCCTCCTGGAACTCCCTTCCTGCCGTTCCTTCTTCCTGGACAACCCTTCCCGTCGCCCACCCTGACTTCTCTTGTCATCCCAAAAGGCCCAGGGTGAGGGACACCTCCCCAGAGAAGCCCTCCCTGGGTTGGGCAGGTAAGACCCTCTCCCATGGGCTCTGGGTCCCCAGTCCCGGCTGCAGCCCCGGGCAGCCGTGCTCCGCTGTATGATCTGTCAGGCAGCAGCTGTCCCAGGTGACTGCCTACAAGTGGCCTGGGGCCAACATCTGCCTAAGGTTTTCCCATCCCAGCTCAGCCCCCAGCTTGCGGTGTGACCCAGAGTGGACCCCCGGCTCCTCTGAACCCCATTTCCTCCCCACAGACAGAGCACCTCCCAGCCTGCCAGGGAAATTAGGGAAGACAGGACAACATGTTCAGCATAGGGTCTGGCTTGGAAAACAGCAGCCACCATGACTTGTCTGATGCTAAAGCCTTGCTTCCTTTTTTTTCTTTCTTTTCTTCCTTTTTATTGTTACTATTTTTAGAGACAGGGTCTCCCTCTGTCACCCAGGCTGGAGTACAGTGGTGCAATCATAGCTCACTGCAGCCTCAACCTCCTGGGCTCAAGCGATCTTCCTGTCTCATCCTCCTGAGTAGCTAGGACTACAGGCATGCACTGCCACACCCAACTAATTTTTGATTTTTCTGTAGAGACAAGGTCTCGATAATCCTGGCCTCAAACAATCCTCTGGCCCAAGCCTGCCAAGCAGCTGGGACTACAGACACCCGCTATCACGCCGGGCTAATTTTCGTATTTTTAGTAGAGATGGATTTTCACCACGTTGACCAAACTGGTCTCAAACTCCTGGGCTCAAGATCCGCCAGCTTCAGCCTCCCAAAGTGCTGGGATTACAGGCTTGAGCCACCGCACCCGGCCTATTTTACCATCATTTTTTAAATGAAAAATAAAAGGGAGGGGGATCTTTGGGGATCTGGGTGGGTACTTTGCTCCACGGCCACAGTGATGTCCCCACAGCCCTGCAGTCCAACTGTGTCCCATGCAAAGTATCACTGACAACCATAGCCTTGTACGTGAGCTGCATCTGTTCCAGGGACACTTTCCAGAGCTGACACCCCTCCTCACACTCCCCCCAGTCATGCTGTACCCACTGCCTCTGCCCCCCAGGATGCCCCCTGAGAGGGCACCTTCGACCTTCACTCCTGGGTGGGCCATATGGGTGTGGAGGCCAGAGAAGCTTCACCCCTGCAGTGATCCGTCCACCTGTAAAGAGCACCTTGTGTGGTTTAATTTGGTTCCCATCATCCTGGAACCAGGCTGTCCCTGGAGACCTAATCCCTTCTGGGGATTTTAAAGAATCAACTTGCCAAGGAAGAGGTGAGCTTCTGGCCCCAGGCTCTGCCAGCTTCCCATTTTAATTGGGACCATTTTTAGCCCTCCCCGGGAGGCTTTCAAAAACCCCCCAGGCATCTCCCTTGGGGCCCACAGGGGTGACGTGTGCCCACCCTATGCCAGGAGCTCCCTACCCACACCAGCTGCCCATGCTATGGGTGGAGCTTTCAGCTCTAGAAGTAAAAGGGAGTTGCCCAAGGCAGACCTGAGCTCAGAGCCTGTGTCCTTGAGGGGCCCTGGGTGGGCAGCAGGTCCCCCTCCTCCCACCCAGAGCCCCCCCTTCCATCCGGAAGTGTTGCCTACCACGGAGGCTATAAAAACCCACATCCCAGTCCCTACTCAACGCCCCTGGGACCGACCGGCCCGGTGTGCCCAGGAATGCCCCAGTTTTCTCACTGAACACCTTCCGTCCTGGCACCCCCTCATCCCCGGGACGATGGGTCACCCAGCCACCCACAGATAAGCACGGTAGGGGGTTGGAGGGTGTCCCCCCAAAAGACATGTCCACTTGGAACCTCAGATGGGCTCTCACTGGGAATAATGGACTCTGCAGATGGAATTAAGGTAAGGCTCTCGAGATAAGCGTGCCTGATTAGAGTGAGCCCTAAATCCAATGACTCCGGTCCTTAAGAGACACAGAGCGCTCTGCCACGTAAGGAGTGCCTGACGGCTGGGGCGGAGACTGCAAAGAGGCAGCGACGGGCCCAGGAGCGCCAAGCGTGGCCCGCAGCCACCAGAGGCTGGAGAGAGGCCTGGAAAGGATTCTCCGTGAGAGACTAGAGAAGGAGCCAACCCTGCCTGCACCTTGATCTGGGACTTCTGGCCTCCAGAGCTGTAAGACAATAGGTTTCTGCTGTTGAAGCCACCCAGTGGGTGGGCATCTGTAACCGCGGCACTAGGGTATGAACACAGTAGGTGGGCCAGGCACAGTGACTCACACCTGTAACCCCAGCACTTTGGGAGGCCGAGACAGGAGGATCACTTGAAGCCAGGAGTTCAAGACCAGCCTAGGCAACACGGTGAGACCCCATTTCTACAAAATATTTAAAAATTAGCCAGGTGTGGTGGTGCACACCTGTAGTCCCAGCTACTCTGGAGGATGAGATGGGAGGAGCACTTGAGCTCAGGAGTTGAAGACCAGCCTGGGCAACATAGCAAGACCCCTTCTCTACAAAAAATGTAAAAACTAGCTGGGTGTGGTGGCATGCACCTGCAATCCCAGCTACTGAGGAGGCTCAGGCAGGAGGATCTCTTGAGCCTGCGAGTTCAAGGCTGCAGTGAGCCTTGATTGTGCCACTGTACTCCAGCCTGGGAGACAGAGTGAGACCCTGTCTTTAAAAAAAAAAAAAAAAAAAAAAAAGGACAGGCGCGGTGGCTCATGCCTGTAATCCCAGCACTTTGGGAGGCCGAGGCGGGCAGATCACAAGGTCAGGAGATCAAGACCATCCTGGCTAACATGGTGAAACCCCGTCTCTACTAAAAATACAAAAAAAATTAGCTGGGCATGGTGGCAGGCACCTATAGTCCAGCTACTCGGGAGGCTGAGGCAGGAGAATGGCGTGAACCCGGGAGGCGGAGCTTGCAGTGAGCCGAGATTGCGCCACTGCACTCCAGGCTAGGCGACAGAGCAAGACTCGGTCTCAAAAAAAAAAAAAAAGCTGGCACAATGGCTCACGCCTGTAATCCCAGCACTTTGGGAGGCTGAGGCAGGTGGATCACTTGAGGTCAGGAGTTTGAGACAGCTTGGCCAACATGCTGAAACCCTGTCTCAACTAAAAATACAAAAATTTGGCTAGGCACGGTGGCTCATGCTTGTAATCCCAGCACTATGGAAGGCCGAGGCAGGCAGATCATTTGAGGTCAGTAGTTCAAGACCAGCCTGGCCAACATGGTGAAACCCCATCTCTACTAAAAGTAAAAAAATTAGCTGGGCATGGGGGTGGGCGCCTGTAATCCCAGCTACTTGGGAGGCTGAGGCAGAAGAATCTCTTTAACTCGGGAGGCGGAGGCTGCAGTGAGCCAAGATCACACCATTGCACTCCACCCAGGGTGACAGAGCAAGGTTCCATCTCAAAAAACAAAAACAAAAATTACCTGGGCGTGGTGGCAGACGCCTGTAGTCCCAGCTACTCGGGAGGCTGAGGCAGGAGAATCGTTGAACTCGGGAGGCAGAGGCTTCAGTGAGCCGAGATTGTGCCATTGCACTCCAGCCTAGCAACAGAGCAACAGAGGGAGACTCCCTCTCAAAACAAAAATAACAACAAACAGTTGCATGTCAATTTTCCCATTGCAGGGGGTTGGATGATGTTCCCCCAAAACTTCCTGTCCACCTGTGACCTCAGAATGTGACCTTATTTGGAAACAGGATCTTTGCAGGTGTCATTGGTTAAGTATCTCAAGATGAGATCATCCTGGGCTTAGGATGGGCCCTAAATCCAGTGACCGGTGTCCTTCCAAGAAAAGGAGGGGGGCCGGGCGGGTTGGTTCACACCTGTAATCCCAGCACTTTGGGAGGCCGAGGCGGGCGGATCGTGAGTTCAGGAGATCGAGACCATCCTAACACGGTGAAACCCCGTCTCTACTAAAAACACAAAAAATTAGCCAGGTGTGGTGGCGGGCGCCTGTAGTCCCAGCTACTCAGGAGGCTGAGGCTGAAGAATCACTTGAACCCAGGAGGCGGAGGTTGCAGTGAGCGGAGATCGTTCCACTGCACTCCAGCCTAGGTGACACAGAGAAACTCCATCTCAAAAAAAAGAAAGAAAAAAGAAAAGGAGGGGATACAGGCACAGAGAAGGCCACGTGACGACGGAGACAGAGATGGGAGCGATGCAGCTACAGGCCCAAGAACACCTAGGATTTCTGGAGCCTCGGGAAGCTGCAGGGAGGCCTGGAACAGAGCCTCCCCGACGGCCTCCAGAAGGAGCCAGACCTGCCCACACCTTGAGTTCGGACTGCTGGCCTCCAGCACTGTGCAAGAGCAAACTCCTGTCATTGGACGCAACCCAGGCTGTGGCCACCCGCCCACTTCCCTAGGAGGTCTGGCTGCTCTCGGATACCCAGAGCCTCCCACCTCAGCTTGCTGGGCACTGACCTTGAGCATTGCTCCCCCGACCTGCAGTGCTCCCTGCAGCGCCCAACCCCATGGGGGACACTGGAGGGGACTCTCAGAGCCGTCCCCCCGACAGGCCGAGGCGCCTCCCAGGAGAGGACCCCACTGCCCCGCCAGCACTGGACACTGGACGCTGTTTTCCATAAACACTTCTTTGAACTGAATTTCATTCTTCTCACCCAAGAAATCTCTGGAAAGCAATGCTGAGGCCAGGGTGGAGCGCTGGGGAGAGGGGATGTTTTCATGGTTTGTGGAGGGTTTTGTTTTGTTTTGTTTTGTTTTTTTCTGGCATCGTCTCTCTCTTCTGATTTCCCTGTAATTGACAGGGAGGAAATGGATTCTGAAAATGGGTTCCTTCCCCACCCCCGGGGGCTCTGAGATCGGAGTGTGGTGGGGCCGGGTGGACAGGACTTGGTGCTCCGAGGTGGGGTCCTTCCTGATTCCCTCCCACCTTCTCTGCCATGCCCCCCTTTACCCAACGGGGCCTGGCCAGGAAGAGGCATACCAGGCGGCTATTCTGGGGGACAGGTCTCCACAGCACCTGCCCTGCGTGCCCACCCAGTGAGGGGTTCCTGGCCCAGAGTTGCCCCCTCAGCATATCCCAGGGGGCTGGTGACCCTGAAGCCCCTCCACTTTGCTAAAGAAGACACAGGAGGGTTGGTGGCCCAGAACTCACGAACCACTGCTGACCAGGAACGGCCAAGGGAGGCCCACCCAGAATACCCAATCCCACAGCCACCCTGCTCTAGTACCACTTGGGGCTTCTCCAGCCACTGGCCCGGCTGCATTTGCTCTCCAAAACCGCCACTTCCTCTTAGTTTTAAGGGACAGGCTCTTGCTCTGTCACTGAGGCTGGAGTCCAGTGGCACAATCATAGCTCACTGCAGCCTCGACGTCCTGGGCTCAAGCGATTCTCCCACCTCAGCCTCCTGAGTAGCTGGGACCACAGGTGCACACTACCACATTGGGTGGATGGATGGATGAGTAGATGGGTGGGTGGGTGGGTAGGTGGATGGGTGGATGAGTGAGTAGATGGGTGAGTGGATGGATGGATGGATGCATGAGTGTGTGGATGGATAGATGGATGGATGGAGAAGTGGATAGATGAGTGAATGGATAGGTAGATGGGTGGATAGATGGATGGATGGATGGAGAAGTGGATAGATGAGTGAATGGATAGGTGGATGGGTGGATAGATGGATGGACGGATGGGTGGGTGGGTGGGTAGGTGAACGGAAGAGTGGGTGGATGGGTGAATGGATGAATGGATAGATGATAGATAGATAGATAGATAGATAGATAGATAGATAGATAGATAGATAGATGATAGATAGATAGATAAGCTAATGGATGGATGAATGAGTGCTTTCTGTCCTTTGACCTGGTCTACAAGCCACTTCCCCAGCTAAACAAAGACAGCTGTAGGGTTCCAGGAAACCTGCCTTAGAACTCCATCCCTTGGCCAGGTGCAGTGGCTCACGCTTGTAATTCCAGCACTTTGGGAGGCCGAGGCAGGTGGATCACAAGGTCAGGAGATCCAGACCATAGTGAAACTCCGTCTCTACTAAAAATACAAAAAATTAGCCGGGCGTGGTGGCGGGCGCCTGTAGTCCCAGCTACTCTGGAGGCTGAGGCGGGAGAATGGCGTGAACCCGGGAGGTGGAGCTTGCAGTGAGCCAAGATCGCACCCCTGCACTCCAGCCTGGGTGACAGAGCGAGACTCCGTCTCAAAAAAAAAAAAAAAGAACCCCATCCCTGCCAGGAAAGAGATGAAAGCGGTCGGGTCTTTTCTCTCTCAGCCTTACCTGGGACACACAGAGCTTTACGGTGGGGCCTTGTTCCAGTTGCTGCAGGTTGCCATTGCTGAAGGTGGGGGGACAAGCTGCCCCTTCAACCCCAGCTCTGCAGGGGGCTCCTCAGCGGCTGGGGGAGTTGCTGTTGGGACAGCAGACCTGGCAAGAAGCTCATGGGTACCCTCACCCACCTCATCCCGCCCTGTGCCCAGCCCTGAACCCAGCCCTCCCTCCGACAGTCCCTCTTTGTACCTCGCCCCGTGGAAGGAAACACACTGAAGGTGGGGAGGGGTGGGCCAGAGCCTCAGACTCCCAAGACAAAGGGAGAAAAATGCACCGAAGAGAGGCAGGGGGTAGACGCAGGCACTGCCTATTTTTTTTTTTTCTTTTTCTTTTTACAGACAGGGTCTCCTTCTTGTTCTGGCTGGAGTGCAGTGCGCCATCATAGCTCACCACAGCCTCCAACTACTGGGCTCAAGTGATCCTGCCTCAGCCTCCAAAGTAGCTGGGACGACAGGCACGCACCACCATGCTTGGCCAATTTTTGTATTTTTTGTACAGATGGGGTCTCACTCTGTTGCCCAGGCTGATCTTGAACTCCTGGCCTCAAGTGATCCTCCTCAGCCTCCCAAATCTTGGGGATTACAGGCATGAGCCACCACCCCCAGCCTTATTTCCTGACATTTCTATGGTGAAATCGATTGCTTTTATAATCAGAAAAAAACATAGTGAGACTTAAAGACACGGTCTGTGACCTTGAGAGGCCAAAACAGCCCGCAGAGGGACAGACAACTGGCCGTTCTGATGCTAGGGCCCCAGGCACGAAGCAGGCAAGTCCCCCCTCCCCACTCTGGCCGGGGAGGCTTTGGGACGTGCAGGAGCAGGGGTTGGGAAGGGGAATTCCAGGAAGGGGCCTGGGACTGGGCCCCTGGGACTATGGTGGCCCCCCAGGCCAGATCCACCCCTGGACAGGTGCAAGGACTCTGGGAGCCGCCCCAAGGATCCAAATACCTTCCTCAGCAGCCCCTTTAATTTGCTTTCTGCAGAAAATAAGCTAATGCCGGCAGCAGAGACTTCATTTAGGAGAAGAGCAGGCCTCGGCATATCCCTAGCGTTGGCAGCATTCCTGGCAGGAGAGGAGGGAAGGCTGGGGAGGGGAGGGAGACTGGGCTAGAGGGAGCCCGCAGATTCACCTAATTCCAGGGTGGAATTGCTCGCCAGCCACCGTGCCCTCCATCATTCCCAGAGGCCCCACCTAGTTTCCGCATTCATCAGTCACCAGGCCTTGGTCTCCTGGCCTAGCGGGGGGAGATGTCAAGGCCAGGGACGACTCTGAGGCTCAGAGAGGGGTGCACAGCAGGAGCGATAAAGCCAGGACTGCACACAGTGGCTCACGCCTGTGATCCCAGCACTTAGAGAGACAGAGGCGGGAGGATCACTTGAGGCCAGGAGTTCAAGACCAACATGGTGAGACCTCTGTCTCTGCCAAAAACAAACAAAAAAAGTACATATACATACATACATACATATATGTGTGTATGTGTGTGTGTGTGTGTGTGTGTATATATATATATGTATATATAGTTTTTTTTTTAAAGCCAGGACCTGTCTGGCCCCAGCTTCCTCCCTGGGGCCTCAGTAGATGGTTCTAGGCAGTGGAATTCGTGTTCTAGGCCTGGGGCTCTGACCTCAGAGGCCCTGTCAGGAGATTCAAACCAAGAAGTGAAATGCAGTGAAATTCAGACTTGTGCCTCTGTACACGCCATGGACATGCGTGTGCAAAGGCGTGTGTATGTGCATGCGCCTTGCTTCCTGGGTCAAAGTGGCTTCTGATCCAGAGATACTTTGAAGTTTCTTTTTTTTTTTAGAGAGAGGGTCTTGCTCTGTCACCCAGGCTGGAGTGCAGTGGCACGATCACAGCTCACTGCAGCCTCAAACTCCTAGACTCAAGCAATCCTCCTGCCTCAGCCTCACAAGTAGCTGGGATCGAAAGCGTGCGTCACCGCACCTCGCTAATTTTTAAATTTTTTCTAGAGATAGGGTCTGGCTATGTTGCCCAGGCTGGTCTTGAACTCCTGGCCTCAAGCAACCCTTTTGCTTCAGCCTCCCAGGTATCTGGAACTGCAGATATGCACCACCATCCCCAGCTAATTTTTAAATTTTTTCTAGAGATAGAGTCTGGCTATGTTGCACAGGCTAGTCCTGAACTCCTGGCCTCAAGCAATCCTCCCACCTTGGCCTCCCAAAAAGCTGGGTTTAGGCGAGGCACGGTGGCTCATGCCTGTAATCCCAGCACTTTGGGAGGCCAAGGCAGGCAGATCACTTGAGGTCAGGAGTTTGGGGCCAGCCTGGCCAACATGGTGAAACCCCGTCTCTACTAAAAATACAAAAAATAGCCAGGCGTGGCAGTGCGTGCCTGTAATCCCAGCTACTCGGGAGGCTGAGGTAGGAGAATTGCTTGAGCCCGGGAGGCGGAGGTTGCAGTGAGCCAAGATTGCACCACTGCACTCTAGCCTGGGCAACAGAGCGAGACTCTGTCTCAAAAAAATAAAATAAAATAAAAGGTTGGGTTTATAGGTGTGAGCCACTGCACCTGGCCACTTCTAAGTCTTACTGGTTCCCTGCTCTGGGCAAGGCCTGGGCACGATTTTACAGATGGGGAAAATGAGGCCCAGGATCCCACCATGGTGGAACCACTTCTCACAGGTCTGCCGACTGCAAACTCCTCGCAGGGTTCCCCCGTGAGCCAACATTCCCCTCCCGTGATCCCACCCAGGGCTCCTTGCTGTCCTGGGCTCTGTCCCCAGTGGCAGGGCTGTGTCTCCGGCTCCTGGCCTAGGTGGCTCTGAGGGCACCTCTCTGGGCCTGGTCTGGCTGGAGGGGGCCCCAGGAGAGGGTCCCACCGGCGCCCCCACCCGTCCGCGCCTGCTCCTTCCAGATTCTGCAGGCTCTGGTGACACCTGCTGGCCACGCATCCCATCACCATAGCAACCCAGGCTGGGCCTCTCAGCCCCCAGCAAAGCTGGGATGGGTGGGGTCACCCAGGCTGGAGGGTGGGGGGTGTGGAGGCACTGGGGGCGAGGCACACCTGCCCGACCCACCATCTTCTTTCCTCATGGGAACTCTCAGCCCCAGGAGGCTCCTGTGCCCCGCTTAGGTCCCCTCCTACTCTCTCCCGCTCCTACTCTCTCCCCCTCCCCTGTCCAATGGCGCCAAGAGCTTGGAGTTCTCACGCAGTCCCCAGTCAGTGACTCCAGCTGAGACATCGCCTCCCCACAGGCCTTCAAGGTTCCCATCTCAGACACAACGACTCTGCCCCCACTGTGTGGGGCCCCAGGCCTCAGCTCAGAGGAGCCCCACCTCCCGCCATCCCCCTCCAGCTCCTCTGGGTCCCTCTGCTCAGTCCCCCTGGCCTGTGTCCACTTCACCCCAAGTCCTTGGCTATGCCCTGAACGGAGCCCATCTCCCGTCACCCGGACGCTGTCACCTGTCACCTTGGCGCTGTCACAGCCCAGCCCCGTCCCCAGCTCCTCTGTGGCCCCCACAGACTAGGCAGGCTTTTGCAGACACACACGCACCTGTCCTGCCCTCGCTGTGCCTCAGGGAGAGGCGCAGGTCCCACCACGCTGCACCGCCAGCCCCATAAACGGCCCTGCAGTTCCCACCCGGGGGCTCTGCACCTGCAGCCCCCTCCCCAGAATGCTCTTCCCAGCTTACTCGGTCTTGCTAACGCTGATTCAACCAAGCCTTCCAGAACATTCTGCCGGCTGTGGCCTCCCCAAACCCTGCTCTGTGTTCCTCACACTGTCATGGCCTGGGGACTGTCCCATCCCAGCCAGGGCCCCTCCGTGGTGCTGCCATGATTTCGGGATCCACGTGTGTCCAGGGCTGAGCCCAGGGCCAACCTGGGAGGTGTCTGCTGCGCTGATCCTCTTGACCCTCCCACTCCAGGCCCCAGTCCCACCCCAGGAGGGTCTTCCCTGTCCCCACTCTCCCCTCCTCCCAGGGTCTGCAGGGAGTGACTGGGCCACCGCTTTGCCCAGAGGCAGTCCTGGGGCATGACCTGAGCCCATGTACCCAGTGCGGCACGGCCAGGGACGCAGTGCACAGAAGGAGAGGGCTTAAGGGACCTCCCTGGAGACCCCCAAGTGGCTCCTCGAGTAATGGGGGCTGGCCATGGACGTTGAACCACCTGGAGGGAGGCTGTGTGGAGGGACCGAGCTCAGAAGACAGAGCCTTGGTCCTCCCGCCTGCCCCAGGGTGGCCTGTGGTCCTGGGCTGGCCACCACCTCTCAGGGCCTCAGTCTCCCCATCTGCACTGGAGCGGGTGGGCACACTTGACCCCACGGCTTGGCAATGCCTGGCCACACTGCAGGGGCCAAGGGGGTGACCAGCCTTTCCTCTGATGCCCACCACATGCTGGGGACGGCTCAGAACCCAGCCGCTCCTGGGGGCCTGGTCCGTGCCTGTCCCTGGCCCCACACCCCGCAGCCTGGTGGCAGCTGCTGCACCCGCACCTGGAAAGTCCCGGAAATCCCCAAACCTCAGCTGACCCCATGGGGGAAAGAGGGCTGCAACCTGCCTCCCTCTCCTCCCCTCCAAGGTGCAGATCCACCCTGTCCCCACGCAGAGGGCACACTGAGTGCCCTGCCCCACCCCGCCCTGCCCAGAGAGGCCGGAACATCAGGGGAGCTTGGGCCAGTCTGGCTGCGCCTTGGAAATAGTGGCCACGCATCAGCCCGGGGAGGCCCCGGGCCTGGTCAGCCTCCAGGTCTTGCCCGCCAGCCTCAGCTTCCCAGCCCTCTCGCCTCCTCTCCCCACTCCGGTTAATCTGTCAGTTCCATCTGTGTCTTGTTTGTCTCTCTATCTCTGTCTCAGTCTGTCTCGATCTCTGTCTCTGCCTTGCTATCTCTGTCTCCATCTGCCTCTCTCTCTGTCTCTGCCTATTTGTCTGTCTCTGTCTCTCCATCTCTCTCTCTCTCTTTTTATTTTTAAAAATTTCTTTTATAAAGAGACAGAGTCTTGCTGTGTTGCCCAGGCTGGTCTTCAACTCCTGGCCTCCAGTGATCCTCCAGCCTTGGGCTCCCTAAGTGCTGGGATTACACTGTGCCCAGCCAAGAAACATCTCCAACCCCCTCTTTTCCTCCCAGCAGTGACTGTGAAGGGCGCTGGGGACAAATCCCTTTTTGAAAGGATCTTCTGGATGATGTCATGGATTTGAGCCTCTTCTTGCTGGGGGTCACTGGGTGGTACTTCTTGGCCATCCAGCCAATAGCAACAGGCCGGCACTGTAATGACGTCACTGTCACCCCCACTGTCTCCTCGGGTTCCAAGGAGCAAGAGGCTTGCACCATTCCTCTCTGAGATAGATTTTGTGGGTTTGCGTGGGGGGAGGGTTTTTTGTTTTTTGGTTTTTTTTAGCAAGAATCTTCTTAAGCCGTACACCCATCTCATTAGGATTAGTTTTGTTAATCTATAGATCCACTTATTCAACCGCACGCCACCTCCGAGTGTTCCAAACACAAAGTCAAAGGGTGAACAGAGCACCTCGGGCCGGCCCTCCTCCCCTGGGAGGATCCACCTCTCCCTGGCACAGGGACAGCTACGACTTTCGGAGGCTCCCTTCTGAGCACTGTTCCAAGCACCTCATGAACTGTTCTGTGTCTCCTCCCAAAGGAGGAGGGGGAAACTGAAGCCTCAGGAAAGGGGCAGCTTGCACAGAGCTGTATAGCCAGGGCCTCAGATAAATGCAATTGCTCCAGACCCCCACCAGCACAAGTCAGGCAAATCTGTACATTCAGTGTTAGCAAAGTTTGTTTGTGTTTGTTTGTTTTTTAGAGAGTGCGTCTCGCTGTGTTGCCCAGGCTAGTCTCGAACTCGAGCTCAAGTGATCCTCCTGCCTCAGCCTCCCAGAGTGCTGGGATTACAGGCATGAGCCACTGCTACTGGCCTACCAAGTTTTTGTTTGTTTGGTTCATTTCAGAGTCTTGCTTTGTCACCCAGGCTGGAGAACAGTGGCACAATCATGATGCACTGCAGCCTCCACTTCCTGGGCTCAAGCGATCCTTCTGCTTCAGCCTCCCAAGTAGCTGGGACTGCAGGCATGCACCACTAATTTTTTTTTTTTGAGACGGAGTTTCTCTCTTTCGCCCAGTCTGGAGTGCAGTGGCACAATCTCGGCTCACTGCAACCTCTGCCTTCCAGGTTCAAGCGATTCTCCTGCCTCAGCCTCCTGAGTAGCTGGGATTACAGGCACCCGCCACCACGCCTGGCTAATTTTTGTATTACTATTAAAGACGGGGTTTCACTGTGTTGGCCAGGCTGGTCTCGAACTCCTGACCTTGTGATCTGCCTGCCTCGGCCTCCCAAAGTGCTGGGATTACTGGCGTGAGCCACAGCGCCCGGCCACATCTAGCTACTTTTTAAAAATTTCTGATTATTGTAGAGATGGGGTCTCACTATGTTGCCCTGGCTGGTCTTGAACTCCTCCTGGCCACAAGTGATCCTCCTGCCTCAGCTGTTTTATTCTTATTTTACAGAAAAGAATAACTTTTTTTTTTTTTTTTTTTTTTTGAGACGGAGTCTTTCTCTGTCCCCCAGACTGGAGTGCAGTAGCACGATCTCGGCTCACTGCAAGCTCCGCCTCCCGGGTTCACGCCATTCTCCTGCCTCAGCCTCTCCGAGTAGCTGGGACTACAGGCGCCCGCCACCATGCCTGGCTAATTTTTTGTATTTTTAGTAGAGACGGGATTTCACCGTGTTACCCAGGATGGTCTCGATCACCTGACCTCGTGATCCGCCCGCCTCGGCCTCCCAAAGTGCTGGGATTACAGGCTTGAGCCACCACGCCCGGCCAGAAAATAATAACTTAAAAAGAAAGTGTTATTTTTTTTTTCTCACGTAAGTAAATGATCTTGTGCATCCACTCCAGAGTCCACTGGATTAGTATCAGTTTGATGTGTTGTTACCCATCCAGACTGATTTCTGAGAAGCAGGAGGAAAGAAATGAGTTCCTCAATGAGTGAAAAGAAAGAACCTCATTTTACAGACAGGGCCCTGAGTGAGGCTCAGAGAGGTTCAGGAAGTCGCCCCAGGGCACACAGCAAGGGAGCAACAGAGCCTGGGGGCCGAGGACAGGGCCACCCTCCAGCCTGCAGGGCCCTATGAGCACCCAGGTTGCAGAGTGGGGACTCGTGGAGGAGGAGGCACCCCCAGGGCATAAGACGCCTCCCCCACTGCCCATCAGCGCAGATGGCCACCCGAGCTGCCGGTGAGAGAGGACGCGTTGCTTGGCTAAGCCGCTGTTGTTTGGGATTTTCTGTCTCTCGAATCCTAAAGGGTAGAGTTTGCTTATCAATGCTGCCCTCGCCCCTGTGGTCGGGGAAACCAGAGCCTGGAGGGCGGTGCTCTTAAGAGTGATCCCAGTCACACCGGCAGTCTGAGGGCCACCTTCCACGCTTTTTTTTTTTTTTGTTACCAGGCCTGTGCACTGGACTACAGGTCCCGGTCACCCCGCCTTCAGTTTTTGTATTTTAGAGACGGGGACCTCTCGGCCCGCCTTGGCCTCCCAAAGTGCTAGGATTACAAGCGTGAGCCACCGCGCCCGGCCTCACTTTAGGAGTTTGCTGTGAGGTTAGCCTTGTCAGCAAACTCGAGGCTGGCTTCCTGTCCTCTTGCGGATTATCTTGAGAGCACTCTCAGGAAGACTATCTGGGGAGCACTCCCGGGGGAGCACTCCAAGGAGTGCTCTTTGGGAGCATATCTGGGGAGCACTCTAGGGGGGTACATATCTGGAGAGCAGTATCGGGAGCACTTTCAGGGAGTACTCTCGGGCATATGCTTGGGGAGCACTCTCAAGGAGCACTCAGGGCACACACTTGAACATTCTCAGGGCACATACTTGGGGAGCACCCTCAGGGAAGTACTCTAGGGAGTACTCTTGGGGAGCATATCTGGGGAGTAGCATCAGGGAGCACTCTCGTGGGAGCACTGCCTTAGTCTCCTTGCTGGCCACTGGCTTTACTGGCGTCAGAAGCAATTCCGCAAGCCCAGCCCCTCCTGTCCTCCCTGGTTCCCCACAGGACAGTGCTATCCCCTCGGTGCAAATGGGCTCCTATTATGGGTTTGCATTCCCATGGCTCCAAGTCCGTCCTGAGAAGATCCTCAGAGATTGCTGACCATCCATATCCCCGCAGGGTGGGCCTCAAACCCACGCTGTGAATTCAGGGAAGTGGGAAGCAGAACTTTCTGGATGTCCCTAGATGGTGCCTCCCCGCAACCCCCACTACACACACACACACACACACACACACACACACAAACACACACACACACCACTTCCATGGCGCCAGGAGAGAGTTTGGTCCTCCAGCAAGGTCACACTCTTCTCCACAAGGCCCCAGCCAACGAGTGGGCGACACCTGGCCATCTCTGCCCCATGCAGGACTCTCTCATGGGCTGTGCTGGCTCCAGCATCTCAGTCTAACAGCTCCCTGCCGCATTTCGTTCCCTCTGTGCTCCCTCCCCAGTGTCACTCCTCCCTCAAGCCCCCAAGAACCCCTTTGCCCTCCGCAGTCCTTCTCAGCATCTGCTTCCTGAACAACCCAACCTCCGTTCTGCACTGGCCCGGTCACCCCACTGAAACTGGCAACTCCTGCTCCCACCTAACGTCATCATGGGACCTCAAAGCAGACCAGTCCCCACTGCTGTCCTCCCCGAGGCTCAGCTCTGCCCAGGAACCCACTGTCTGCTCCCATCCCTGGTCCCTTAGGTCCACAGCATCTACTCTCTTGGGACACTGCTCCCCCTGCACCAGTCAGCCCGCCCTGGGCTCTCAAGAGGCAAAGCCAGCCATCCTTCAGTTTCCACTTCACCCCTTCCCAAAGCAGTGAGCTTGGGGGCAGCTCGAATCAGTGGGAGGACAAACCAAGGGGGATCTCAAACTTATCATGATGTGCTCGCACACAAACCCCTCATCTCACGTGGTCAATTACAAACCCTGGGAAGTGGGGGCAGGCGAGGCCCAAGAGGCCCTGAGAGCAGGGAGGCCAAGCCTGGGGGCAGATTCTCTGAATCCTGAAGAATGAGCAGAAGCAGCAGACTCAGCAAGGTGGGGGGGCTCCAGGCAGAGGGAACAGCTTGGGCAAAAGCCCTGGGGCAGGCCAAGGGCAGAGCACTTAAGGTACGGAAAGAAAAAAAAAAGGCATCGAAAGAAGGCCAGCATGGCCGGGAGCAGAGGACAGAGGAAGGAGGTTGGGAGGTGAGAAGGGACGGCCCTGGGTGCTGAGACTCAGAACAGAATGGGGCAGTCCCCTTTTTTTGTTTGTTTGAGACAGAGTCTTGCTCTGTCATCCAGGTTGGAGTACAGTGGTGCAATCTCGGCTCACTGCAACCTCCATCTGCCTGGTTCAAGTGATTCTCCCACCTCAGCCTCCCAAGTAGCTGGGACTACAGGTTCATGCCACCACGCCTAGCTCATTTTTGTATTTTTAGTAGAGATGGAAATTCACCATGTTGGCCAGGCTGGTCTCAAACTCCTGTCCTCAAGTGATCCACCTGCCTTGGCGTCCTGAAGTGCTGGGATTACAGACATGAGCCACTGCACCTGGCCTAGGGCTGTCCCCTCTAAGAACACACAGACTTGTGGGTGATGGTCAGAGGACAGCTCAGATGAGCTCAGCTCAGGTCAGTTCCACAGGAGTCACTATACTACATTTTACAAAGGGATTGGGCGGACTCTGTGAGCACCACAAAATTCTATCTGTCCCATTCTGTGGCAGCTGTGTGGTGTGGGTGCCACAGAATGGGTGACTACTCTAAGTAAATCAAGGTGTTCTCATTCCCCTGATCAGAGCAATTGGTTCAGTAGTAGGCATAAACAAGGAATCCCACAGCCCAGTTGGCTGGTAGCCATCCTAAACTGAGTCCTAAGAGACATAAGCTGCTGGATCAATCCTGACCTGAAGCCTACCCTACCACTGCACATTTTCCATTATACCAAATTCCCTTCATTGTGAAGCTGTTTTGAGCTAGGTTTTTTATTATTTGCTACCAAACACATCCTGCAACAGGCGGTGGGAGTGAGTTCCCACTGAAACTCAATGGAGCATTAAGGCCACCTCGGAAGCCATACACAGCAGTCTCCAGATGGCAGCAAGCTAGAGAATGACTCTGCAGTGTCAGGGAGGGTCAAGCTGTATTTTAAAAAGCAACGGAAGGCCTGGGAAATGCAGCTTTTAGATAGCAAAGGCCTGTGGTGCCCCAAGTGGCCCCCATCAGCCGGGAGTGGGTGTTTTGGAGGGAGGAGGTGGCTGGCCTGGGGAATGGGTCCAGGCCTCCCAGTTCACCAGATCTCCAGGCCACGTTGTGGCAGAAGGCCATCCCTGTCACTGCGCCTGGCTGGCCTGGGCCCACAGCCTGCCTCGTCGGGGAAAGGAACCCCTGCCACGACGCAGCCTCCATTCAATTCTGTCAGCGAGAGCGCTGCCAGCTTCCTCACTCACACAGCCCAGCTGGAGAACTGCCCACAAGTGAAAAAATATTTCTTTCCAGCAGACATTGCTCCAGCGGATTCAAGTCTTATCTTTCTCTTCCAGAGGAGAGTTGTTCATTTCACTTCCTAAAAAAAAAAAAAAAAACACCCCAAAACCTTAAACCACAAACTGAAAAGCAGGTGGGACCGTTTCAGGATTTGGCTGAAGTTTGTCTCAGAGCTGATAAGGGACAGTCAGTTGTTTCTGGGCAACACAGCAGTGAACGGGCAGGGAGATGGGGGTCCACACTGTCCCCCAATAAAACCACCCGCCAAGGCCTTGCTCTGTATAGAGAGGTTTCTGGCCACCCACAGTGGCTCACGCCTGTAATCCCAGCATTTTGGGAGGCCAAGGCGAGTGGATCGCTTGAGGTCAGGAGTTCGAGACCAGCCTGGCCAACATGGTGAAACCCTGTCTCTACTAAAAATACAAAAATTGGCCAGGTGCAGTGGCTGATGCCTGTAATCCCAGCACTTTGGGAGGCTGCGGCGGGCGGATCACAAGGTCAGGAGTTCGAGACCAGCCTGACCTACATGGTGAAACTCCGTCTCTACTAAAAATACAAAAAGTAGCCAGGCATTGTGGCGTCCACCTGTAATCCCAGCTACTCAGGAGGCTGAGGCAGGAGAATCACTTAACTCGGGAGGCAGAGGTTGCAGTGAGCCAAGATTCGCCACTGCACTCCAGCCTGGGCAACAGAGTGAGACTCTGTCCCAAAAAAAAAAAAAACTTGCTGGGCGTGGTGGCACATGCCTATAGTCCCAGCTACTTGGGAGGCTGAGGCACGAGAATCACTTGAACCCGGAGGCAAACAATGTCTTCACAGAACAGAAATGCCAACGCTGGCTGCTAGGTTAGCAGGGCCAACGCTGGCTGCTGGGTTGGCAGGGCATTTTGAAAGCAAGTATGGGCTGGATGTGGTGGCTGACAGCTATAATCCCAGCACTTTGGGAAGCCAAGTTGGGAGGATTGGTTGAGCCCAGGAGTTTGAGACCAGCCTGGGCAACATAGTAAGACCCCTCCACCCCCAGCCCATCTCTACAAAAAATTAACTGGGCATGGTGGTATGTACCTATAGTCACAGCTACTGAGGAGGCTGAGGGTGGAGGACTGCCTGAGGCCAGGAAGTCGAGGCTACAGTGAGACACGATCATGCCATTGCACTCCAGTCGATGATGGAGCAAGACACTGTCTCAAGAAAGAAAAAAACAGAAAGAGAAGAAAAGAAAACAAACGTGTGACCTACTCCAGAACTCAGGCCGGGGGTAGGATTTTACCAGACACAGGTCTGCAGAGATGGACCACAGGGCTCTCTGGCCTTGGCTCAGCTCCAGTACAGTAAGTAATCAATAAATAGCACGAGGGGGCCAGGCGTGGTGGCTCATGCCTGCAAGCCCAGCACTTTGGGAGGCCAAGGCGGGTGGATCACCTGAGGTCAGGAGTTTGAGATCAGCCTGACCAACATGGTGAAACTCCATCTCTATTAAAAAGACAAAAAATACCGGCCAGGCACGGTGGCTCACACGTGTAATCCCAGCACACTGGGAGGCCGAGGCGGGCAGATCACGAGGTCAGAAGATCAAGACCATCCTGGCTAACACAGTGAAACCCCGTCTCTACTAAAAATACAAAAAATTAGCCAGGTGTGGTGGCGGGCGCCTGTAGTCCCAGCTAGTCAGGAGGCTGAGGCAGGAGAATGGCGTGAACCCGGGAGGCAGAGCTTGCAGTGAGCAGAGATCGCGCCATTGCACTCCAGCCTGGGCAACAGAGTGAGACTCCTTCTCAAAAAAAAAAAAAAAAAAAAATACAAAAAATTAGCTGGGCATGGTGGCGTGCACCTGTAATCCCAGCTACTCGGGAGGCTGAGGCAGGAGAATCACTTGAGCCCGGGAGGCAGAGGCTGCAGTGAGCTGAGATCATGCTGTCGTGCTCCAGCCTGGGCAGCAGAGTGAGACTCTGTCTCTAAATAAATAAATAAATAAATAAATAAATAAATAAATAAATGGCACAAGGGCATAGCAGTCGCCGATGAGACACACAGTCTTTTGGCCACGCACAGTGGCTCGTGCCTGTAATCCCAACACTTTGGGAGGCTGAGGCGGAAGGATTGCTTGAGGCCAGGAGTTCAAGACCAGCCTAGGCAACATAGTGAGACCCCGTCTCTACAAAAAATAAGCCAAGTGTGGTGGTGCATGCCCGTAATATCACCTACTTGGGAGGCTGAGGCAGGAGAATCACTTGAACCTGGGAGGTGGAGGTTGCAGTGAGCCAAGATCGCACTTCAGCCTGGGTGACAGAGTGAGTGAGACTCAGTCTCCAAAAAAACAAACAAACAAAAAAGACAGTGCCTGACACATAGTGAAATAGGGCTACTATTAATTGTTAGACATTGTAAAATTTAATATAATCATGAAACACTCTGCAAATACAAACGCCAATAGTTGAAGACACAGGGATACCATGAGTCTGTCATTCCCACGCTCCTTCCTTCCCCTCCCTCAAATAATGCCTCAATTCATAACTTTGTTTTTTTGTTTTTTGAGACAGGTTCTCACTCTGTCACCCAGGCTGGAGTGCAATGGCACGATCTCCGCCCACCGCAAGCTCTGCCTCCTAGGTTCAAGTGATTCTCATGCCTCAGCCTCCTGAGCAGCTGCGGTTACCGGCGCGTGCCACGACACCGGCTAATTTTTGTATTTTTAGTAGAGACGGGGTTTCACCATGTTGGCCAGGCTGGTCTTGAACTTCTGACCCCAAGCAATCTGCCCACCTCAGCCTCCCAAAGCCCTGGGATTACAGGTGTGAGCCACCATGCCCGGCCTCAGCCCTAATCTGATGGCAGAGGCTTGGGACGTGCACCCAGGTCTCCATCCCAAGCCCAGCCTCGCTATCGGCAAACCGCCACCCCTCTGCAGCCCCGAAACATTTGTTCCACCGGCTGCAAGGGCATTCTCACCTCCCTTCATCCCTCACCATATTTTTTTGTTTTGTGGAAGCTGCACAGTTCTGAAGTAATCGTGCTACAGGGAAACAGGGCTGAGAGTCTCGTTTGTTCAAAGAAAATCTTTTCCTTCCACGCACAAGTGCTGTGTTTGCACCATAAATCACCTTCTGCATTAGGTCCCCGCCAGCCTTTCTCCTGGCGCCCAACCCTCCCCGGAAGGGCTCCAGTCCTGCACTCTCGGGGTGGCAGGTGGCTGCAAACACAGCCAGACCTGAGCCCAGCTCAGCAGCTCAGGGACAGGTCAGGGAATAACAAGGGCAGGAGTTCACATTTATTGAGCACCTACTATGTGCTGGGCACTGCACTGGGCACTTCCTTAATCGACTGTATTTTCTTCCTTCTGGTCAGGCACAGTGGCTTATACCTGTAATCCCAGCACTTTGGCAGGCTGAGGCCAGAGGACCGCTTGAGCCCAGGAGTTCCCGACCAGCCTGGGCAACATATTTGGTTGATGCAAAAGTAATTGTGATTTTTTCCATAAAAGTAATGGCAAGAACCACCTTTACTTTTGCACCAACCTAATTACAAAACGCCATCCCTACAAACAAATTTAAATTACCAGGTGTGGTGGTGAGTGCCTGTAGTCCAAGCTACTCGGGAGGCTGAAGTGGGAGGATTGCTTACACCCAGGAGGTCAAGGCTGCAGTGAGTTATGATCACGCCACTACACTCTGGCCTGGACAATAGAGCGAAACTGTCTCTAAAAGAAACAAAATTGGCCAGGCGCAGTGGCTCATGCCTGTAATCCCAGCACTTTGGGAGGCCGAGGCGGGCAGATCACCTGAGGTCAGGAGTTCAAAACCAGCCTGGCCAATATGGTAAAACCCCATCCCTACTAAAAATACAAAAATTAGCCAGGCATGGTGGCGGGCGCCTGTAGTCCCAGCTACTCGAGAGGCTGAGGCAGGAGAATAGCTTGAGTCTGGGAGGCAGAGGTTGCAGTGAGCCGAGATCATGCCACTGCACTCCAGTCTGGGAGACAGTGCAAGACTCTGTCTCAAAAGAAAGAAAAAAAAAGAAACAAAATCAGCTGGGCACAGTGGTTCACTCCTGTAATCCCAGCACTTTGAGGGGCTGAATCACCGGAGGTCGAGTTCGAGACTAGCCTGGCCAACACAGTGAAGCCCCGTCTACTAAAATTAGCCGGCATGGTAGCACACACCTGTAATCCCAGCTACTCAGGAGGCTGAGGTGGGAGAATGGCTTAATCCAGGAGGTAGAGGCTGTAGTGAGCAAAGATCGCGCTGCTGCACTCCAGTCTGGGCAACAGAGTGAGACTCCGTCTCCAAAAAAGATAAAAGAAAAGAAATAAAATCCTCATAGGACGCCGTGAGGTGGGCCCATCCATCATTATCTCATTTTACAGAGAAAAAACGAAAGTATTCACTTGCCCGAGGCCGGGACAGGAAGCCAGGCATCACCTGCCCCCTGTGGGTACCACTGGTACGTTGGGAGATGAATTCATCTCCTGTTGGCAGGGATTTCCTTTTTACATAAAACAGAATCAGTCACTATGTCACAAGCCATGGCAGAGGGAGGCCCCGGGCTGGGTCAGGCGTTGCAGGCAGTACCCAGCTCGCCATGGATTGTGGCCAAACGAGGTTGAGAGATGATGTTTTCACCTGCAGTTCTCAAATGCTTGCTCTCAGGAATCTCCACTCTCTCACTGAGGACTCAGCCGCAAATGACATCTTAATAGCAATATGAAAATAATTTTGCCGGGCGCGGTGGCTCACGCCTGTAATCCCAGCACTTTGGGAGGCTGAGGCGGGCGGATCACGAGGTCAGGAGATTGAGACCATCCTGGCTAACACGGTGAAACCCCATCTCTACTAAAAATACAAAAAATTAGCCAGGTGTGGTGGCGGGCGCCTGTAGTCCCAGCTACTCGGGAGGCTGAGGCAGGAGAATGGTGTGAACCCAGGAGGCAGAGCTTGCAATGAGCCAAGATCGCGCCACTGCACTCCAGCCTGGGCGACAGAGCGAGACTTGGTCTCAAAAAAAAAAAACAAAAACTATATATATATATATACATGCACAAATGACCAGTGAGCACATGCAAAGAAGCCCAACCTTATTAACCATCACGGAAATGCAAATCAGAAGTATCATGAGATGCCACCTCACACCTACTAGGATGCCTGTAATCAAACAGACAGAAAACAGCAAGTGTTGACAAGGACATGAAGATATTGGAACCCTCAAATATTGCTGGTGGGAATGTAAAATGGTGCAGCTGCTGAGGAGAACAGGTTGGCATTTCCTGAAAATGTTGCCGTATGACTTAGCAATTTGACTTCTAGTATACATCCAAGAGAACTGAAAACACGCCCACCTAAGAATTTGTCCATGAGGGCGGTGGCTCAGGCCTATAATTCCAGCGCCTTGGGAGACCAAGGCATGAGGATCACTTGAGGCCAGGAGCTCCACATCAGCCCTGGCAACACAGCAAGACCTCATCTCCACAAAATATTTAAAATTAGATGGGTGTGGTGGTGCGTGCTTGTAGTCCCAGCTACTTGGGAGGCTGAACCAGGAGGATTGCCTGAGCCCAGGAGGTCGAGGCTGTAGTGAACCACGATTGTGCCACAGCACTCCCTCCTGGGTGACAGGGAGAGACCCAGTCTCAAAACAGAAAAAAAAGGCCGGGCGCAGTGGCTCACGCTTATAATCCCAGCACTTTGGGAGGCCGAGGCGGGCGGATCACGAGGTCAGGA
>NW_026652276.1:95988113-96023043 GCF_009828535.3 Hylobates moloch
CACCCGGCTAATTTTCATATTTTTAGTAGAGACAGGCTTTCACCATGTTGGTCAGTCTGGTCTCGAACTACTGACCTCATGATCCACCTGCCTCAGCCTCTCAACGTGCTGGGATTAAGGTGTGAGCCACCGCGCCTGGCCTGAACTATATATTTTTAAATGACTGGCCGGGCGCGGTGGCTCAGGCCTGTAATCAGAGCACTTTGGGAGGCCAAGGTGGGCGGATCACGAGGTCAGGAGTTCAAGACCAGCCTGGCCAACACAGTGAAACCCTGTCTCTACTAAAAATACAAATATTAACTGGGCTGGCCGGGCACGGTGGCTCACGCTTGTAATCCTAGCACTTTGGGAGGCCGAGGCGGGTGGATCACGAGGTCAGGAGATCGAGACCATGGTGAAACCCCATCTCTACTAAAAATACAAAAAATTAACCGGGCATGGTGGCGGGCGCCTGTAGTCCCAGCTACTCGGAGAGGCTGAGGCAGGAGAATGGCCTGAACCCGGGAAGCGGAGCTTGCAGTGAGCCGAGACTGCGCCACTGCACTCCAGCCTGGGCGACAGAGTGAGACTCCGTCTCAGAAAAAAAAACAAACAAACAAAAAACAAATATTAACTGGGCATGGTGGCTCACGCCTGTAATCCCAGCACTTTGGGAGGCTGAGGCAGGCGGATCACCTGAGGTCAGGAGTTCAAGACCAGCCTGGTCAACATGACAAAACCCTGTCTCTACTAAAAATACAAAAATTAGCCAGGCATGGTGGCACACACCTGTAATCCCAGCCATTCGGGAGGTGAGGCAGAGAGAATTGCTTGAACTCGGAAGGCAGAGGTTGCAGAGAGCCGAGATCATGCCACTGGACTCCAGCCCGGATGACACAGCAAGATTCCATCTCGAAAATAAAATAAAATAAAATAAGAATACAAAAATTAGCTGGGCATGGTGGCAGGTGCCTGTGGTCCTCGCTACTTGGGAGGCTGGGGCAGAAGAATTGCTTGAACCCAGGAGGCGAATGTTGCAGTGACCTGAGATGACACCACTGAACTCCAGCCTGGGCCACAGAGCAAAACTCTTATCTCAAAAAAAAACAAAAACAAAAAACAAAAAACAAACAAACAAACAAAAAACTAAGATGGTTCATTAAAAAAAAAAAGAAGTGGGTGGGAGCATGGAACACATATTCACATTTGTTTGGATATTAAAAAAAAAAAAACTACCAGTGGCAGGGCGTGGTGGCTCACGCCTATAATCCCAGCACTTTGGGAGGCCAAGGTGGGCAAATCACCAGAAGGTTAGGAGTTTGAGACCAGCCTGGACAACATGGTGAAACCCTGTCTTACTAAAAATATAAAAATTAGCCGGTTGTGGTAGTGCGCACCTGTAATCTCAGCTACTCGGGAGGCTGAGGCAGGAGAATCACTTGAACCCAGGAGATGGAGGTTGCAGTGAGCCGAGACTGTGCCATTGCACTCCAGCCTGCGCGACAGAACGAAGCTCCATCTCAAAAAATAATACTAATAAAATAAACAACTTTCTTACAATCCACATAAAAGATCATATCGTATCTAGTTTCTGCAACTTCTCTCTGGGATCAATAGACTGTGAACTATTTTTTGTTTTACCAGATCTATGATAGGTATGATTTTATTGATTTTTTTTTTTTGAGACGGTCATGCTCTGTCGCCCAGGCTGGAGTGCAGTGGCATGATTTCAGCTCACTGCAACCTCCGCCTCCCTGGTTTGAGCAATTCTCCTGCCCCAGCCTCCTGAGTAACTGGGACTACAGGCACGCACCACCACACACAGCTAATTTTTGTAAGTTTAGTCGAGACAGGGTTTCACCATGTTGGCCAGGCTCTTCTGGAACGCTTGAACTCAAGTGATCCACCCACCTCAGCCTCCCAAAGTGGACTGATTGATTGATTTATTGATTGAGACAGAGTCTTACTGTGTTGCCCAGGTTGGAGTGCAGTGGCGCGATCATAGCTCACAGCAGCTTTAAACTCCTGGACTCAAACACTCCCCCCACCTTACACCACTGCACTCCAGCCCGGGCGAAAGAGCAAGACTGTGTCTCAAAAAAATCAAACAAAATAAAAATAAAATCTGGAAAAAGGGGGAGAGAGGGAGGGAGGGGAGCAATGGTGGAAAAACTACCTATTGGGTACCATGTTCACTATTGGGGTGATGAGTTCACTGGAAGCCCAAACCCCAGATTATACAACACACCCATGTACAAAAGCTGCACAGGTACCTCCTAATTTTTTTTTTTTTTTTTTTGAAATGGAGTCTTAGTCTGTCGCCCAGTCTGGAGTGCAGTGGCACAATCTCAGCTCACTGTAACCTTGCCTCCTCCCAGGTTCAAGCGATTCTCCTGCCTCAGCCTCCCGAGTAGCTGGGATTACAGGCGCCAGCCACTATGCCCAGCTAATTTTTGTGTTTTTAGTAGAGACAAGGTTTCACCATGTTGGGCAAGCTGGTCTCGAACTCCTAACCTCAGGCGATCTGCCCGCCTCGGCCTCCCAAAATGCTGGGATTATAGGCATGAGCTACCGCACCTGGCCCTCCTGAATCTATTTTTAAAAAACAAGTCTGAGAAAAGACATCAGAGAATTTAAAAAAAAAAAAAAGAAGAAAAAAAAAGGTCACCAGAAACCGTTCCATCTGGAAGAAATGGTGTTAATTACCACACGGTGCCTTAAAGAAACGCAGGTTAAATCTCTTATAGTCTTGGAGGTCAGAAGTCCGAGACAGGTCTCCCTGGGCTCAGGTCAAGTGCAGGCCGTGCTCCTCCTGGAGGTGCTGGGGGAAGATACCCTTTCCTGGCCTTTGCCAGCTTCTAGAATCTGCCTGCACTCCTTGGCTGGAGGGAGGACCTCACACACAGAGTGCGGCCTCTCCAGCACACAAAGTTGCTGGAGATCCTCCCTCCAGCAACTGCCCGTGTTTCTCCCCCGCCAGCCCTCGGCTCTTCCTCTCCTGCCTCCAGGGCCCTGGTGATTTGACTGGGCCACCAGGATAATGCCACAGCCTCTCCACATCTCAAGGTCGGCTGATCGGCAACTTCCGTTCCCCTCTGCCACAGAACCCACAGCCATGGGATCTGGGGACTGGGGCATGGACATCTCTGGGGGTCATTATTCTGCCTCCACAGACGGTGACAGCACTGCCGTGCCACAACCCAGCCAAGGCCTGTGCAGGAGGCAGGAGGGAGGCAAGAGCCCGGGACTCCTGGGGGTGACAAAGGTTGCAGCTATGACCCTGATCCTCAATCCTGGAGGCAGCCAGCTGGAGGTTGCCCCATCTCTGGACACAAAAGCAAACTCGGGGGCTTGTGGGGAACGAATGCGCAACAGAATTTACATCAATTTAAATGTACAGGCAGTGGCTCACGCCTGTAATCCCAGCACTTTGGGAGGCCGAGGCGGGCAGATCACCTGACGTCAGGAGTTCGAGACCAGCCTGGACATCATGGCAAAACCCTGTCTCGATTAACAATTTAAAAATTGGCTGGGCGTGGTGGCCCACGCCTGGAATCCCAGCACTTTGGGAGGCTGAGGCAAGCGGATCACGAGGTCAGGAGATCGAGACCTTCCTGGCTAACACAGTGAAACCCCATCTCTACTAAAAATACAAAAAATTAGCCGGGCGTGGTTGCAGGCGCCTGTAGTCCCAGCTACTCGGGAGGCTGAGGCAGGAGAATGGCGTGAACCCGGGAGGCGGAGCTTGCAGTGAGCCGAGATTGCGCCACTGCATTACAGCCTGGGTGACAGAGTGAGACTCTGTCTCAAAAAATAATAATAATAAATAATAAATAAAAATAAAAATAAAAAAATTAGCCGGGTGTGGCAGTGTGCGCCTGTAGTCCCAGTGACTCGGGAGGCTGAGGCAGGAGAATCACTTGAACCTGGGAGGCGGAGGTTGCAGTGAGCCGAGATCACGCCACTGCACCCCAGCCTGGGAGGCAGAGTGAGACTCCGTCTCCAAAAAAAAGAAGAAATCAGGGAACTTTGCAAATAAAAATACCTTTTTGGGCAGCAGCTGAGAGCTGTCCTTCCCGTTTCGAAGGCCAGATCACGCCAGGGAAAGACACTAAGACCACACCTGATGCACAACTCCGCCTCTGGGGTCCTCAAAGCTCCTCCCGTCATAAAAATATCAATCCTCCGCTCCAGCCATTTCACTAAGGAGAGTCTCTTCTAAAGAAACAATCCTAAAGATAGAGAAACACCAGCCTAAGGAGATGGAAGCTGCTTTCCTTAGGAGACTGACTCATTGGAGACAACCTAATTGTCTGATAGCAGAAAGAGCTTGTGACAGCAAAGCCCCGTCGTTAAAATGATGGAGGAACTCAAGAGGCCGCACTCTGTGTGTGAGCAGAAAAGCAGGACCTGAAATCCAATTATTGCAGCCTCGAACTTTTTTTTTTTTTCTTTTGGAGACAGAATCTCGCTCTGTTGCCCAGGCTGGAGTGCAGTGGCACGATCTCGGCTCACTGCAAACTCCGCCTCCTGGGTTCAAGCGATTCTCCTGCCTCAGTCTCCCGAGTAGCTGGGACTACAGGTGCCCGCCACCACGCCCGGCTAATTTTTTTGTATTTTTAGTAGAGACGGGGTTCCACCATGTTAGCCAGGATGGTCTCGATCTCCTGACCTCGTGATCCGCCCGCCTCAGCCTCCAAAAGTGCTGGGATTACAGGCGCAAGCCACCGCGCCCAGCCCCGTTTTTGTATTTTTAGTAGAGGCAGGATTTCACTATGTTAGCCAGGATGGCTTCGATTTCCTGACCTCGTGATCTGCCCGCCTCGGCCTCCCAAAGTGCTGGGATTACAGGCGTGAGCCACCGCGCCCAGCCACCTCAGACATTTTTTAAGAGCCTAGAACAAAGACTGGAAAGACGTTTACTGAAATATTAATGGATGCACTGCCAGGCGGGTGAGAACGTGGGTGTGAACTATCTTTTCCCTCTGTTCTACTTTTCTGAAATTTTCACATTTTCTAAAAAAGGAACATAATAGAACTAAGTTTACCTCTTTTTATATTTATTTAGTTAGTTAGTTATTGAGACAGTGTCTTACTCTCTTGCCCAGGCTGGAGTGCAGTGGTGATCTTGGCTCACTGCAGACAAAAAATCCTGGGCTCAAGCGATCCTCCCATCTCAGCCTCCCAAGTAGCTGAGACTACAGATGTGCACCACCATGATGAGCTAACTTTTTAGTTTTTGTCAAGACAAGGGTCTCACTATGTTGCCCAGGCTGATCTCAAATTCCTGGCCTCAACTGATCCTCCCATCTCAGCCTCCCAAAGTGCTGGGATTACAGGCATGAGCCACCGTGTCAGGGCCTAAGTTCACCTTTAATCAAACTGGTTGTGTTCACTGCTAGGTGTATAAAATTAATCCAGTCCCTTTGTTTTGGTGTGTGAATGTGTGTGTGAATTTAGTGAGAGTGTGTGGTGTGCAGGTGTGATGAGACATAGGAGACTGTGTGTGAGCAGTGGGGGTTGTGTGTGTGTCTGCATCTGTGTGGACATGTCTGAGTGACTATGTATGAAGAACGTGTGTAAGAATGAGTTATGGGTGGACTCTGTGGCTCACGCCTGTAATCCCAGCACTATGGGAGGCCAAGGTGGGCAGATCACCTGAGGTCAGGAGTTTGAGACCATCCTGGCCAACATGGTGAAACCCCGTCTCTACTAAAAATACAAAAATTAGCCAGGCATGGTGGCGTGCACCTGTAGTCCCAGCTACTTGGGAGGCTGAGGCAGGAGAATCACTTGAACTCCGGAAGCAGAGGTTGCAGTGAGCCGAGATCGTGCCACTGCACCCCAGCCTGGGCGACAGGGCAAGACTCTGTCTCGAAAAAATTTTTTTAAAAAGAATGTGAGTTACATGAGCATGTGTGTGCTACATGAGTGAACATGGACATGTGTGTGTAAATGAGCACATCTGTACTTGTGCACGTGAGTGGGAATGTGTGAGCTATCTGTGTGGGTGAGTGAGTGGGGTGTACGTGCGAATCCACACAGGTGCTGTGTGGAGATGAGAACGTGTGTGGTGTGGGTGTGAGTGCGAGTGTGCAAGGGTGTGTATATAGGAAGCTCCAAGTGTGGATGTGAGCGTGGCAGCGTGCCCTGGAAAGCGTGGGGTGTCTGTGTAAGTGGCGTGCATATGGGGTGAGCAGAGGTGTGTCTGTGTGGCTGGGGTGGAGGTGTGGACTCAGGCAGTGTTTGTGGAGGTGTGGACTCAGGTGGTGTTTGTGGACATATGGAAGTGTGAGCACTGGTGGAATTGTGTGTGTGTGATACGGGTGTGACACGGGAGAGGGTTTGTGAGCCTGAGTGTGAGTGTGCAGGTGTGAGTGTGTGTGAGCGCATGTGTGTGGGTGTGGTGTGTGTGACTGTGGAGTGTGTGAGTAAATGTCCGTGTGTGAATGTCAGAGTGTGGGATGTGGCATGTGATTGTCAGAGTGTCTGAAGTGTACAGGTATGAATGGGCGTGGGCGTGCGGCCGTTGGAGTGAGTGCACATGCGTGTGAGTGTGCCGTCTGTGCGGGCATGGGTGAGGGACTGACCCAGCAGGGGCTAGAGATCAGCCTCGGGCAGTGACGCTGGGGCACCTCCCCTGCCAGCCATCACCTTCCCCAGGCTCTGGGAGGCTTGGCTGCATGCTGGCCCAGGGGGCCTGGCACATAGAGGCCGATCCCCAGAGGCAGAGCAGGGGTCTGGCATCAAGGCAGCGGGCATAGCGCCACCCTCAGGGGCCCCGTGACCAAGGCATGCCCCTCCCTGCCCCTCACACATCACCCATCCACCCTGCCCCCAAGGCGGGTACCCAGCGCAGGCCCGGGCAGCAGCCCCGGCTCCTGGACCCTCCACATGAGAGTCCCCAAGAGAGCCGTGCCCACGGGAGCCTGAGCTGCCACAAAACCCGAGAGCCAGGAACCCTGGGAAACCCGCAGTTCTGAGCTGCCCAGAGAAACCGCAGGAAGGGCCTGGCCAGCAAGTCACCATTCCCGGCTCCTGAGCGTCACCACAGCCAGCCTTCCACAGGGCAGGCAGACACAAGACACATCACACAAGAGGAAGGGGAGACCCCCAGGCCCCTTCCACAGAGGCTTCTCCAACCCCCGACCCAGAGGCTGCTCCTCCCCTTCCCGGGGGCGGGGAGGGGAGAATCCACTCCCTGAGCTTGGAACACAGCAGAGTGGCCCCCGGCACCTGTGAAGGGACACAAGTGACATCCTTTGCTCTCCCAGCGCGGCTGGCTGGGAGCTCTCCTCCTTCACCCAAGGCCTGGAGATGGCGGTGGCTGAGAAAGGCTCGCCGGGTTCCCAGGCTGCTCCAGCCACACAGAGGCGTCCCTGTGTCCTTGCCAATGGTGTCTGAGCAGGGCCTCCCCTCCCTCATCCGTGCAGAGCAGAGGCCCAGCATGCAGCAACTCGCCCGGGCTCTGTGACCATGCGACACGCTAACCACCACTAGCTGCGTGGCCTTAAGCAGGCAGCTGACCCCCGGGCGCCCCCACTTCATCTGCAAAGCAAAGATCATGACAAACCATGGCTCTGAAGCTAGGATTCCGTCACGCCATCTCCACTATCCTGCAAGTTCAACGCCCGCAATAAACCAACCACTGTGCAGGGCTCCTGGGGGCAGCCAAAGCCTCTGGAGCTGGCTGTTCCGCCCTCCTCCAGCCACGACTCCCGAGGCTTCCAGTGCAAACCCTCGGAACACACAGGCCTGGGCTTTTCCATCTCTGCCACAAAGAATGGCTTGACTTGAGGCCATTTTGACTTTTATTTATTCATTTATTTTTTTTTCTTGAGACGGAGTCTCGCTCTGACGCCCAGGCTGGAGTGCAGTGGCGCGATCTCAGCTCACTGAAAGCTCCGCCTCCCGGCTTCACACCATTCTCCTGCCTCAGCCTCACAAGTAGCTGGGACTACAGGTACCTGCCACCACGCCCGGATAAGTTTTTGTATTTTTAGTAGAGACGGGTTTCACCGTGTTAGCCAGGATGGTCTCGATCTCCTGACCTCATGATCCGCCCGCCTCGGCCTCCCAAAGTGGTGGGATTACAGGCGTAAGCCACCGTGCCCAGCTGAGGCCATTTTCATTTTTATTTTAAAGGCTCGCCACATGGACAAAGGCCAGGGGGCGTCACACGCTCAGTCCACTCCAGGTACAGACCCCTGACCTTTTCAGGGCTCTTTGTATGTTCTGGCCTCCCTGGCACAGTGCCCCCCACAAAACAGGGGCATCATGGCCAGGCGCGGTGGCTCACACCTGTAATTGCAGCATTTTGGGAGGCTGAGGTGGGAGGATTTCTTGAGCCCAGGAGTTTGAGACCAGCCTGGGCAACACAGTAAGACCCTGTGTGGTGTGGTGGGGTGCACCTACAGTCCCACCTCCTCGGGAGGCTGGGGCAGGAAGATCACTCAAGCCCAGGAGGTCGACGCTGCAGTCAAGTAGGATGACGCCACTGCACTCCAGCCTGGGTGACAGAGCAAGACCCTGTCTCAAAACAAAAACGAAGCAGAGCCGGGCACGGTGGCTCACGCTTGTAATCCCAGCACTTTGGGAGGCCGAGGCGGGCGGATCACGAGGTCAGGAGATCGAGACCACGGTGAAACCCCGTCTCTACTAAAAATACAAAAAATTAGCCGGGCGTGATGGCAGGCGCCTGTAGTCCCAGCTACTCGGAGAGGCTGAGGCAGGAGAATGGCGTGAACCCAGGAGGCAGAGCTTGCAGTGAGCCGAGATTGCGCCACTGCACTCCAGCCTGGGTGACAGAGTGAGACTCCGTCTAAAAAAAAAAAAAAACAAACAAACAAACAAAAAAAACAAACGAAGCAGAAGCATCAGCTCAGGAGGCGTGTGGGAAAACACAAGTTCCCCCAGACCTGGGCTAAAGCCGCTGCCCCCACCACACCCCCAGCATGCCCCTCGGCAAGGCCAAGGCCAACACCAACAGGCCCAGTGCACTATGACGCACTTTCTAAAAATGGCCACAACATGACCTCCCACCCCAAGAGGTCTTCTGCAATGACAGCTCATCACTCATCTTGGCAAGTGGGGGGGTCTGTGCCCTGTCTCTTGAGTGTGGCAGCTTCTGCGACTGCCTTGGTCAACAGGGTGTGGAAGTGATGCCATGTGACAGCCAAAGGCAGGGCCCGTCCTTCTGGTTTTCTGGAGACGCTTGCTCTTGGGACCCAGCTGCCATGCTGTGAGGAAGCCCAACTAGCCTAGGTAGAGAGACCACATGGAGAGGCCACATAGAGAGGCCACATGGAGGGGTCTCATGGAGAGGCCATACGAGCCCACATGGAGGTGTTCCGGCCACGGGCCCCACTGAGGTCCAGGTCAACACCAGCATTGACCAGCAGACCTGTGAGTGAAGATGCTTCCAGGAGACTTCAGTCCCCAGCTGCTGAATCACTGTGCGGAGGCTCCAGATATCGTGGAACAGACAACTCGTAGTGCCATCCCCTATGCAAACACCTGCCCTGGAGAAGCCGTGAGCACCTCACAGTGGCCGTTCTGGCTCCTGAACTTGGGAATGCCTTGTTATGTACAAGATGGAATGCTTCTGGCTATTGCTCAGCCTTGGCACCTCCTCTCCCCACTTGCCTGTCGCTGTAATGACAGTCTCATGTGTTCCTCTGAAGGAAGGGCTCCTGGGTTTCCTCGCTGGACGCATTCCCATCCTCTCTCCCCTGCTGCAGCCATTGGCGTCAGCGACACAGAGGATCAGCTCCCACCCACTGCCCAATTCCCCGGCACCGACCCCTGATTTCCCCCCAGCCAGACACAAGACATCACCAGGGGATGGTGTGTACATGTCAAGCTGCAGGCGACGGCTCAGACAACGTTGGGCAGGATGGGAGGCTCCCGGCCCTATGTCGCCATTTCTGCCAGAGAAACACCATCACCTCAAGGACCAAGCCAGAAGGAGGCATTGCTGAGCCCCTGGCTCTTGTGAGGGGCCCCACCCCAGCCACTCCGTTCTGCAGCAGCCCTGGAGACTACCCTCTGCAGGCAGCCCTGTCCCCATCCAGACCCTGGTGCCTCCTCCCACCTCCTGCCACACTCGGGCCGAGCCTCTTCCCAGAGCCCAGGACAGGTAAAGGAGGTCTCTGCCCCAAACTGACACTGCAAATACACCAGCCTCAAGTGCACACATGCCGGGTGCAGTGGCTCACGCCTGTAATCCCAACACTTTGGGAGGCCGAGGTGGGTGGATCACCTGAGGTCAGGAGTTCGAGACCAGCCTGGCCAACATGGTGAAACCCCGTCTCTACTAAAAATACAAAAAACAGCTGGGCATGGTGGCACATGCCTCTTACCCCAGTTACTCAGGAGGCTGAGGCAGGAGAATTGCTTGAACTCGGAGGCAGAGGTTGCAGTGAGCCGAGATTGTGCCACTGCACTCCAGCCTGGGCGACACAATGGGACTCCATCTCAAAAAAAAAAAAAAAAAAAAAGCACATGCACTGCAGATTCCACTCTTTTTTTAGGTGGAGTCTCGCTCTGTTGCCCAGGCTGCTGGAGGGTAACGGTGCGGCCTTGGCTCACTGCAGCCTCCACCTCCCAGGTTCAAGTGATTCTCCTCTCTCAGCCTCCTAAGTAGCTGGGACTACAGGTGCGCGCCACACCATACCCAGCTAATTTTTGTACTTTTTGTAGAGATGGAGTTTCACCATGTTGGTCAGGCTGGTCTAAAACTCCTGACCTCAAGTGATCCACTAGCCTTGGCCTCTCCAACTGCTGGGATTACAGGCATGAGCCACTGTGCCCGGCCCAGATTCCACTTCTATGGGGCACCCAGAGGAGTCAAACTCATAGAGACGGGAAGTAGAATGGTGGGTGCCTGGGGCTAAGGGAGGGGACTGGGGAGTGAATGTTTAATGGGGACAGAGTTTCAGTTGGGGAAGATAAGAAAGTTCTATAAGCAGATGATGGTGATGGCTGCACAACACTGTGATGTGCTTAATGCCACTGAACTGTGCAGTTCATTTTTTTTTTTTTTTTTCTGAGACAAGGTCTCGCTGTGTCACCCAGGCTGGAGTGCAGTGGTGCAATCATGGCTCACTGCAACACTGACCTCCCAGGTTCAAGCGATCCTTCTGCCTCAGCCTCCCCCTAAGTAGCTGGGACCACTGACAGGCGTGCGCCGCCATGCCTGGCTAATATTTGTACTTTTTGTAGAGACAAGGTCTGACTACGTTGCCCAGGCTGCTCTCAAACTCCTGGGCACAAGTGATGTTTCTGCCTCAATCTCCCAAAGTGCTGAGATTACAAGCCTGAGCCACCGCCCCCAGCTTGAACTATGCGCTTTATTTTACTTTTTATTTTTCTTCAAAAAAACCCTCTGCTGGCAAATTATGCACTTTAAAATGGTTAAGATGGGCCGGGCCTGGTGGCTCACGCCTGTCATCCCAGCACTTTGGGAGGCCGAGGCGGGTGGATCACTTGAGGTCAGGAGTTCGAGACCAGCCTGGTCAACATGGCAAAACCCCGTCTCTACTGAAAATATTTTAAAAATTAGCTGGGCTTGGTGGTGGGTACCTGTAATCCCAGCTACTCGGGAGGCTGAGGCAGGAGAATTGCTTGAACCCAGGAGGCGGAAGTTGCAGTGAGCTGAGATCACACTACTGCTCTCCAGCCTGGGCGACAGAGCGAGACCCTATCTCAAAAAATAATAATAAAATAAAATGAACAATGCTGAGGCTGTTTCCACTGCCCTGAGGGAACGCCTAAGCTGACTCAGCCCTGCCTGCCTTCAGCCAGCCTCCACTTTTGCTGTCTGAGCTGCCACCAGACCACAGGGAGGCTTTTGCAGTGTGCAGCCTGCACAACCGTGCCAGTGTACCTGCACTGCTCCCTGCCAGGCCCATCCTGACCTACGTAGCCTCCTCTTTCACCTTTGGCCTCCCCAGCCCAAGGCTGTCTCAGCTGTCACTTCCTGATGCCCCCTGGGGAGTGTCTGCCCCCCGCTTTGGGTCTTGTGTCTCCATCCACACACCTCTGTTTCAGACAACCCGCCTCTCCAGGCACAGCACCCGCCCCCCACCATCTGAAGTGAACAAAGCCACCAGCCTCGGGCCCAAGGAAGGGGTTGTAGGCAAGAGGTCAAAGTGTCCCTGCTGGAAGGATCACACAGCCGCCTGGCTTTCTAAATCAAGTCCATTTTATTTGAAATTTTCCACATGCCACACATGTACATGAAAATTCCCATCCAGAATGTAGTTTGCTACAGTGAACACCAAAGTCAGGAGCAGGCATCACCGTGAGACGCCACGGGGACAAGTCAGCGGGATGGGGACAGGGAGGTTGGTCATCAAAAGGCAGGTGATGCATGTCGGGTCATTTAGCACCTGGTCATGAGATACAGCGAGACCCCCGGGGCCAGGGAAAGGTCTCCCCTTAAAACCACATGGAGCTCTGCTGTCTCTGGGCAGTCTCACGTGGATAGACAATGCTCAAGAGGGTGGCGAAGGGGCTGGAGGGAGATACCACCGACGGCTGCAGGGGAGGGGCACGCACACACACAGGCACGCACGCACACACAGGCACGCACACACACAGGCACGCACACACACAGGCACGCACATGCTTGCCCATGAACACCCCCGGGCACACACCCCACCCTCCGCCCCAGACATATCAACAACACGGCGGTCCAGGCTCTGGCTCACTCCCCGGGAGGCTTCTGTGGCCAGGGTTCCCATGGCGGGTCTGGTGGCAACAGCTTGGAGAAAAGGCTCCCAGGACCAACCCTCATTCCCAGGTCCACTGATCTGGGGTGGGAGTAGCCAGGTGTTCTGACCTGTGGTTTTCCAGTAAACCGATCCCTTCAGCGTTTCTGCTTTTTGTTTGTTTGTTTGTTTTCTGAGACAGGGTATTGCTCCGTGGCCCAGGGTGGAGGGCAATGGTGCGATCTTGGCTCACTGCAACATCCAACTCCTGGGCTAAAGCAATCCTCCTGCCTCAGCCTCCTGAGTAGCTGGGACCACAGGCACATGTACAATGCCCAGGTAACTTTTTTTAAAAATTTTATGTGGAGATAGAGCCTCACTATGTTGCCCAGGCTGGTCTCGAACTCCTGGGCTCAAGCGATCCTCCTGCCCCAGCCTCCCAAAGTGCTGGGATGACAGGCATGAGCCACCACGCCCGGCCCCTCCCATGTTTCTCAAAGGAACTTTAGAGAGCAGAGGAGCCCCAATGACAGTCAGCCCGAGTCACTGCCACCACTGGGTTCCTCAGTGTCTGTGGGGTTTGTGTTCATCATGCCCAGTAGATCTAGAAACTTCTTTTTTTTTTTTTTTTTTGAGACAGAGTCTCGCTCTGTCACCCAGGCTGGAGTGCAGTGGCGCGATCTCGGCTCACCGCAAGCTCCGCCTCCCAGGTTCACGCCATTCTCCTGCCTCAGCCTCCAAAGTAGGTGGGACCACAGGTGCCCGCCATCACGCCCGCTACTTTTTTGTATTTTTAGTAGAGATGGGGTTTCACCGTCTTAGCCAGGATGGTCTCGATCTCCTGACCTCATGATCCACCCACCTCAGCCTCCCAAAGTGCTGGGATTACACGTGTGAGCCACTGCGCCCGGCCAGATCTAGAAACTTCTAACTTGAATCCCACACCCCCAAGTGCAAATGAGACCCATGACCATCACAAAGACCCCCCAGCGTCGTGGTCAAGGCTACCAGGAACTGGCAGCAGCGCTCTGCCCACGTCCACAGGAGGTGGCCAACGTCTCCTCTGCCTCTGGTTTAGTGGCCCCACACTTCATCACCACACCTTGGCCATGAATTTCACATGTTTTCTTATAAGAGCTCTGTAATGGGCCAGGCACAGTGGCTCACGCCTGTTATCCTAGCACTTTGGGAGGCCAAGGCAGGAGAATCACTTGAGGTCAGGAGTTGAAGACCAGCTTGACCAACATGGTGCAACCCCATCTCTACAAAAGTACAAAAATTAGCCGGTCATGATGGCAGGTGCCTGTAATCCCAGCTACTCGGGAGGCTGAGGCGGGAGAATCGCTTGAACCTGTGAGGCAGAGGTTGTAGTGAGTGAGCCGAGATTGTGCCATTGCACTCCAGCCTGGGGGACAAAGCAAGACTCCCTCTCAAAAAAAAAAAAAGCTCTGTAATTTTCAGATCCTAAAAGGAGCAGATAACAGGGGAAGAGGAGGTGGCAGGCTGCCACAGTGCTGCCTGCTGGGGGATCAAGGTCCCCGCATCCAGGCCACCAGCACCCTCCATCCCTGCAGGAGCATTGCTGGCACTGCCAAGGCCAGGTGACTGGTCTGGAGCTTCATTGGCTGGCAGGGGCCCAGCCCTCAGCTGTTGCAGCCCTACTGCTCTAGGTCTGGCCCCTCCATAAGCCCTCCAGGCCCAAGCCTGAGCCCAGCCCCGGTCCCCTGGGTCCAAAAGCCTGCGGCTCTGGGTCCAGGCACAGGGTGTGGTTGAAGAAGGGTGCTGCTGAGCTGGCAGGCACCCCTTGTGTGTTTTTAGTGCCACAGTAGCTCAGCCCATCCTGGCTGCAGCCCTGGGTCAAAGCAGCGAGAGTCTTCCCGCCCTGTGCACACGCAGGTCCCGGGAGGGCCTCTTGAAGAAGAAACCGCTCAGGCCCGTGTCCTGGCAGGGGCTCTGGGGGCAGCAGATGGCAGGGATAGAGCCCGCCCCCTCTGCTGCAGAAGGAAGCGGCCCTCACCCAGCCCCCCTGGGCTGGACGGGCCGTTGAAAACAAGAAAAGCCTCCCACAGCAGAAAGGAGTACTCAAGGCCAGAAAGGCAGCTTTGCTCTGGGCCACCTTCGGAAGCCTGGTGGGGCCCAGTGTTGCCTGGTGACGGGGAGCAGGCAGCGGGGCGGAGGCTGCGGGACACGGGGCTGCAGGGTCACAGGCAACAGGGCCATAGGGCCGCAGGGCTGGGAGGGGGTCAGGAGAATAAATAGCAGCTAGGTCTGGGGTGAGCTGGGGGCACAGGCAGGAGGGGGCAGCCAGAGAGGTCGGGGCTCTCCCTTTTAAAGAACAAAGGGATACATACCCTTTCCCCTCCACCCTCCCTCCAACCCCTCAGTCTCTCCCTCACACACACACACAGAAGACGTGACTCACACACGCATGTACACACAGGGCACAGGTACACGCAGGCACACGTGCACAGACAGGGCACAGGTACACGCAGGCACATGTACATGCAGGCACATGCATGCAAGCACATGTGCACACACAGGGCACAGGTACCCGCAGGCACACGTGCACGCAGACACACGCACGCAGGCACGGGGACAAGTGCTGACCACGCTCCTCCAGCAGGCAGCATATGGTCCGCTGCTTAACAGCCGAGCTCTGCCAATTGGGGACCATTAGGGTGGGTTCTTTTCCCAGCATCAAATGCTGCAGAATATAAATTGCAACTAACACTGGTGCCAAAATAGCACTTAGAGAAAATAAGCACGTTATTAACATCTGGTGAAGCCCATCTCGGGGGTAGCAGCAGCGGAAATTCTTGCTCTAAGTCAAAGGATGGTTGCAAGGGACACTAAAAATACAAGGTCGACTGTTTCGGGGGTGCTTTCCAAGGCACTGCACCCCAGCCTCAGGAACGGCCCTTCCCCCAGTCCTATGAGTATAAATTATGCTGCTGGTTAAAACCGCTTGCTCATGAGAACAGGACACCCAGGCGCGATTGTACACACGCTAGGATGCATTCCTAGAGCAGACACAATTCTCTGGCCTGAGTGGGGAATGTTCTGGAGGAAAGGAGTGGGGCGCGGAGCTGCAGTGCCCAAAGACACAGGCCCCCTGAGGGTCCGGGAGCCTCCCAGGCCACCTGCCTCCCTCCTGGGCCACATCCCCTGCCTGCCACACCTCGGTCTGAGAGCAAGAAGTGGTCAGTCACCGCGCCTGGTGGTCTCCAGGTGCCATTTTAAAGCTCTAAAGAAATGCCCAGGAACTGTAGGGCAGGGGTGCTCCCACCACCTTTGAGACCCTCATCTACAGCCCTTGCCCCCGGGGGCCGTGAGCAGCTGGTCCTGCAGCCTGCAGACCAGGAGACGGGGCCTAGGGATGTGGCTCTCAGAGGCCGTGACAGGAGGGCCAGGAGGCCTCTGGGAGGCGAAGGCGGTCTGGTGTGGGTCCCACCATCGGGCACTGCTACAATCAGCCTGCAGAAGGGTCCCTCCGGCCAAGAGGCAAAGGTTCTGCACTGGGTGCAGCCTGGGGCTGGGAGAGGACCCGTGGGCTTCAGAGAGGAGGCGTTGACCCCATACATACAAGAATGTCAGGGTGAAGTGGGAGGAGACCTCGAACCCCAGATCCACCTGTGCCAGTGAGCAGAGGCACCAGGGTGGGGTCAAGACTGCCAGGTGGAGAGCTGGGAGGCAGCCTGCACAGGAGGGCTGTACCTCCCCACAGCTCTGACCCCAGTTCTCCAAAGGCCTCCTGGACAAGGAGCTTGGCCCCCAGAGCAAGGAGCTGCTGAGAACCATCCCCATTCAGGGGCAGGGCCGGTGATTGGAGGCCCGGGGATGGTATACCCCATTTTTTAACAGCAAAGCAAATGTGAGACACCACCCCATAGGATGGGGCACCTGTCACACGGAAACCCAGGAGGAGGAAGGCGGGCTGGACAAGAAGCCCTTCACCAAGAGCGGCCAGGGCGGCGGTCTAGGCGAGCGGGACCCAACTACAGCCCCCTTTGGAAGCCACCGGCCCAGGGACAGCTCTAGGAGCGCCTGGAGGTGGAGGATGGCAGAGGCGGCCAGTGTGGCACACGGGGTGAGGGCTCAGACGCCAGGAGAGTGTCCTCATTTTTGGAATAGCTTTGTTTTTTTCTCTTTCCTTTTAAGAGGTGGGGTATCCCTGTGTTGCCCAGGCTGATCTCAAACTCCTGGGCTCAAGTGATCCTCCCAAAGTGTGTTGAGAAAAAAAAAAAAAATATATATATATATATATTTTTTTTTTTTGAGGCGGTGTCTCACCCTGTCGCCCAGGCTGGAGTGCAATGGTGTGATCTCAGCTCACTGCAACCTCCGCCTCCCAGGTTCAAACGACTCTCCTGCCTCAGCCGGGATCCCGAGTAGCTAGGATTACAGGCGCCCGCCACCACGCCCGGCTAATTTTTGTATTTTTAGTAGAGATGGGGTTTCACCATGTTGGCCAGGCTGGTCTTGAACTCCTGACCTCATTATCCACCCACCTCAGCCTCCCAAAGTGCTGGGATTACAGGCGTAAGCCATCGCGCCCAGCTGAGTATTTTTAAAGTCTTAAATGAAGTCATTTGAAATGGGGTCATGTGATTGCTACTCCAGCCTTAAGAATCTTTTCTGGGTTTTAATGTTTCACGCTATTCTAACAAAGCCAAATGTGTACTGATTTCCCCAGGAACGCACATGGACCTTCCCAGGGAAGCTGAAGGCCATGGGGTGGGTGGGAGGGGGAGGAGGCCTCTCTGGTGAGAAATGGGCCCTGCTCGTTGGGCTGAAAAGTCACAGGAGAGGCTCCAACCAGCAGTCCCAACCTCAGGGGACCTCTCTGGGGCCACAGGCATCATCTGGCTAGAAAAGCCCTAGAGACATGAGAGGGCTCAAGTGTGTCCTAATGGGACGGAGAGTCCCAAGTCCGCAGCCACTAAACTGGCAGGCCCTTCCTCATGTCACACTCGACCATGCAAGGGGACACTCAGACACACGGTGACCAGCCTGGCCGACTGGACTGCAGGAGGACAGCATGTGGCCGCCCATCCACGGGGCCCCGGTGGCAGGTGACCACAAACACAACAGCCAAGGGACACGCTTCCCGGTCGGAAGTGGCAGGGGGTTCCGGCCCTCCAGGCCCGTGGACAGGGTCCCCAGGGATTGAGACTCAGTGCACAAATCCCCCAGCCAGGCCCCAAGGGTCAGCCTGGTTCAGCCAGCCCCCCACATCGACCATCCCCCGAGCCCCCTCATGTCACCCAGAACGCATCCCCTGAACCCAAACTTCACAGAGCAACAGTTCCCATGAGAGAGCCATGGAGACGCCGGGAGCCCCAGGAGCCAGGTGGGGCGTGGCTGGCCAGGAGAGAGGCCCCCTTCCTCTTTTGACAAACCAAGGGTCCCTGGTGTCCCAGGCTCCTGCAGAGTCTCGAGGTGACTGAGACCGATGGGCGGCAGCTCCGCCTCTCACCACCACAGGTTCGGCGGCTCCTCGGCCACTCTGCTCTTAAATAAGGTGATCTCATCCAGGTGCACCAGGGGGACGTCCCGGATGACGTCGGTCAGGCCCTCGTGGAGCAGAGGGAAGATGACGACATTTAACGCGGGCCGCTCAGCCTGGAAGCTGAACCAGAGACAGGCGGTCAGCGGATTACATGGGTAGCCACGGAGGGGACAGAGGCTGCTGGGGGAGCCCAGGAGGCACTCATACCTGCCTCCCCGTCCCGGGCTCACCTGGGGCTCCCAGAGAGACCAGGCCTGCGAGAGTCACCCTCTATGTGCCTCGAGGGCCCTGTACGTGGTAGCCAGAGCTGGGGAGGAGCACGGCAGCCGGGAACAGGCCACACGCTTCTATCCAGGCTCAGGGGGCACCCGCTCCATGCCAGCCACAAGTATCAGAGGCCCCAGAGGCCAACCCTGCTCTGCAGATGCACTGCTGGGCCCCAGGGCAGCAGAGGGACCCCACTGCAGGAGTGGCAGATCCAAGGCCCCTGGCTCACGGAAGCCCCACGGCCAGGACAGAGAGAAGGGACAGGTGCCCACACCCCACAGCCACACGTGGGCCACCTCAAGGGGGTACAACTCCCAAGTCAGTGAGGCAGCAGCAGTCACTGGGAGGATCAGATACCAAGGCGGCCACTCAGGAAAAGCACACGTTTGACCGCATGACAAATGGCAGGTGGGCGACCCTCCCAATGCCCCCACCTCCAGGCAACCAGCCCCCGCCACGCTGTGCATGAAAATTCATGCACAATTGCCACGGGGTGCCCACCAAGTGCCAGGCGCTGCGCTGAGCTCGACAGACATGACCTCATTTTGCCTTCCCCACGACCCTACAACCAGCCACGGTCTCCCAGCCGGCCATGAAGCAGAGCAGGGACCCCTCCACAGTCAGAGCCGGCCACCAGCACAGTCCTACTGGCCCTACTTGGCCAAAATGCAATGCAAGCCGGGTACTGTGGCTTGCCCCTGTAATCCCAGCACCTGGGAGGTTGAGGTGGGAGGACTGTTTGAGGCCAGGAGTCCCAGAACAGCCTGGGCAACACAGGGAGACTTTGTCTCTATAAAAAATAAAAAAAAATTAGGCATGGTGGTGCATGCCTGTCACCCTGTCACCTCCGCTACTCAGGAGGCTGAGGCAGAAAGATCACTTGAGGCCAGGAGGTAGAGGCAGCAGTGAGCTATGATCACGCCACTGTACTCTAGCCTGGGTAACACACTAAGACCCTGTCTTTAAAAAAAAAAAAAAGAAAAGAAAAGAAAGTGCAAAGAAGACCCAAGTGCCAGCCCAGGAGCTCCAGGCAGAAGGAAAAACATAGCAGTGCCCCAGAGAGCAAGACAAAAACATCCAGGACGGGCGCGGTGACTCACGCCTGTAACCCTAGCACTTTGGGAGGCAGAGGCAGATGGATCTCCTGAGGTCAGGAGTTAAGAGACCAGCCTGGCCAACATGGGGAAACCCCGTCTCTACTAAAAATACAAAAATTAGCCGGGCGTGGTGGCGGGCGCCTGTAGTCCCAGCTACTCAAGAGGCTGAGGCAGGAGAATGGCGTGAACCCGAGAGGCGGAGCTTGCATTGAGCAGAGATCGTGCCACTGCACTCCAGCCTGGGCGACAGAGAGAGACTGTCTCAAAAAAATAAATAAATAAAGAGCTGCTGTTGGGACACGGAAGGTGATTTTTTTTTCTTTTTTTTTGAGACAGGGTCTTGCTCTGTCTCCCAGACTGGAGTGCAGTGGCACAATCACAGCTCACTGTAGCCAGTAGCTGGGACCACAGGCACACACCACCACACTGCCCAGCTAATTTTTTTTTTTTTTTTTTTTGAGACGGAATCTCACTCTGTCACCCAGGTTGGAGTGCAATTGCATGATCATGGCTCAATGCAACCTCCGCCTCCCAGGCTGAAGCGATTTTCCTGTCTCCGCCTCCTGAGTAGCTGGGATTACAGGTGCCCGCCACCATGCCTGGCTAATTTTTGTATTTTTAGTAGAGACAGGGTGTCACCATGTTGCCCAGGGTGGTCTCGAACTCCTGACCTCAAGTGATCCACCCGCCTCAGCCTCCCAAAGTGCTGGGATTACAGGTGTGAGCCACCATGCCCGGCCATTATTTTTATTTTTTATTTTCTGTAGTGACAGGATCTCACCATGTTGCCCAGCCTGGTCTCAAACTCCTGGGCTCAAACAATCCTCCCTCCTTGGCCTCCCAAAGCACTGCGATGACAGGTGTGAGCCATGGCACCCAGCCGGGATTCGTTTCTCACCAGCAAGGAATGAGGCAGGGGGGCCTGCTCTTCCACACACCCTGGGGGGGTCACAGGCTGCAGCTGTCTCTGTGGCCAGGAAGGAGCAGCCTGCTTTGGAGGTCCCTGGGTGATATGAGGAGGTGCCACCCTAGAGTAGTGTGTGGAGGGGACACCTGGGGCAGAGGGGGAGTCTCTGTGGATTGGGACAGAAAGGCCAGCCCTTCTTGGCGGTCAGAGGGCACTCCCATGTGGCTTCATAGTCTGCTACGTACATAATGAGGCTCAAAAAGACTGAGTTTGAGAAAAGTTAAGATCCTCCTATAGTTCCTCAATGTGATGACTGGGTGTTCACACTCATCGGCGAGATGTGCCTCCCTCAAACCTTGTTAAGATGCTGCAGACACATTACCCATCAGATGTGCCAAAAAAAAAAAAAAAGGGAGGCCAGGCACTGTGGCTCACGCCTGTAATCCCAACACTCTGGGAGGCTGAGGCGGGAGGATCACTTCAGTCCAGGAGTTCAAGACCACCCTGGGGGCTGGGCATGGTGGCTCACACCTATAATCCCAGTACTTTGGGAGGCCGAGGTGTGCAGATCACCTGAGGTCGGGAGTTCGAGACCAGCCTGACCAACATGTAGAAACCCCATCTCTACTAAAAATACAAACTTAGCCGGGCGCACGGTGGCTCACGCCTGTAATCCCAGCACTTTGGGAGGCCAAGGTGGGTGGATTAGCTGAGGTCAGGAGTTCGAGACCAGCCTGATCAACATGGTGAAACCCCATCTCTACTAAAAAAAATTTAAAAAATTAGCCGGGCGTGGTGGCACATGCCTGTAATCCCAGCTACTCAGGAGGCTGAGGCAGGAGAATTGCTTGAGCCTGGGAATCGGAGGTTGCAGTGAGCAGAGATTATGCCACTGCACTCCAGCCTGGCCAACAGAACGCGACTCTGTCTCAAAAAAATAAAAATAAAAATAAAATAAATAACAATTTAGCTGGGCGTGGTGGCGCATGCCTGTAATCCCAGCTACTTGGGAGGCTGAGGCAGGAGAATCGCTTGAACCTGGGAGGCAGAGGTTGCAGTGAGCCGAGATGGCACCATTACACTCCAGCCGGGGCAACAAGAGCAAAACTCCATCTCAAAAAAAAAAAAATTAGCTGGTTGTGGTGGTTCATGCTGTAATCCCAGCTACTCCAGAGGCTGAGGCAGGAGAATCAATTGAACCCGGGAGGCAGAGGTTGCAGTGAGCCAAGATTGTGCCACTGCACTCCAGCCTGGGAAACAAGAGCGAAACTCTGTGTCCAAAAAAAAAAAAAAAAAGGAAGACCAGCCTGGGCAACATAGGGAGACTCCATCTCTATAAAAAAATTAAAAAATTAGCCGGGAGTGGTGGCGTGCACCTGTAGTCCCAGGTACTGAGGAGGCTGAAGCAGGAGGATCACTTGAGTCTGAGAGGTCAAGGCTGCAGTGAGCTGTGATTGCACCATTGCACTCCAGCCTGGGCAACAGAGAGAGACCCTGTCTCTAAAAAAAGAAAAAGAAGAGACGGCGGCCGATACCCAGCTGTGTGTGAAGGTGAGTCTGCCAGGGACAGGAGGGTGCTAGCCATCAAAAGAGGCAGCGCGGTCACCAGCAACAGGTCACCAGCGACAGGTCGGCTGCCACGACACTGGCCGGCCCTGCAGGCTGCGACACAGAGAGACGGTTGAGACCCCAGGCCCCCCGGGGAGAGGCGGGGACAAGTGAGCCGCTCAACAGCCCGGGGCCAGGTCCTCCCTCTGGCTCCATAGTCCTCCAGACAGGAAAAAAAGATGAGAAAGAGAAAAGCGTCAGGAAAAGCAACAACATCGCTGCTCCTCCTCCTCCTTCCACGCCCAGGGTGCAGAGCAGGCGGCGGGGCCTGCGGCCGGTTCCCGGGAGCCCCAGCGCCACCTGCTGGGCCCTGGGCGCAGCTGCAAAGGCCAGAGCTGCAAGGCTGACACTGGCCCCCTAGGCCCACAGGGGCCCTGGGCTGGAAAGCCCGGGGAAGGCCGGTGAGACCCTGTCTGCAGGTCAGCTGGGACCTGCGGCTCGGGCCACACTGCCGTGATTGGGGCCGGCGTGGAGCCAGGCACAGGCACCGAGGCCACGAGGAAGCTGTGGCACAGGCGTCTGTGGACGGGGCCTCTCCCACCTGGCTTTGGGGAGGTATGTGACTGCCAGCAGGGTGGGGAGAAAAAGGCTTTCAGCAGCCCTGGGGGAATCCAGCCTATGTGAGCACAGAGGTCCCTGCAATGCTGTGACCCTGTCATCTGCAGAAGATCCTGACAGAGCCTGCCCAGCACGGAGCCTGGAGGTCCCCACGGAGGTCCCCTCGGCCCCAGAAGGCCCTGCACAGCCCCCGACACGGCCCCTCTCCTCTTCTAGGCGTGAACTCCCATCCCTCCAGCACTCACTCCCCGCCTCATTGCTCAGGGCACCCCTCGGAGACTGCTTCTCCATCTGTAAACTGGGGCTGATAGCATTGACCTCACAGGGCTTCTGTGAGGCTTGAACAAGAGGCAAGACACAGTGCCTGGAGCAGACAGAGGCACCATGGGGCCCCAGGCAGGCGCCCTGGAGAGGCACACACAGGAGGCGCACTGCGAACACGGATGCCTCAACACCCTCATCCCATTCGGTTGGCAGCAAGTGCACCATGGGTCCCACTACAGGCCTGGGCGCTGCACCAGGTGCGGGACACAGGGGCGGGGAGCGGGGTCACAGAGGGACTGGCACCGAGGGATGGGCACGGCTTCTGCCTAGGAAGTCCAGGAAGTCCTGAGGCTGCTCTCAGGACTGAGGCACCACGCAGCAAGCACAGGTGATCACGGGCTCTCGTAGGCACCTGCGTGTAACCAGCGCCCTCTGGGGCCACCTGCGAGCTCAGCACTGGACTCAGCTTGTGCCTGAGAACACAAGAACACCAAAGAAGGCCAGGCGCGGTGGCTCACGCTTGTAATCCCAGCACGTTGGGAGGCCGAGGCGGGCAGATCACGAGGTCAGGAGATCGAGACCATGGTGAAACCCCGTCTCTACTAAAAATACAAAAAAAAAATTAGCAGGGCGTGGTGGCAGGCACCTGTAGTCCCAGCTACTCGGAGAGGCTGAGGCAGGAGAATGGCGTGAACCCGGGAGGCGGAGCTTGCAGTGAGCCGAGATCGCGCCACTGCACTCCAGCCTGGGGGACAGAGCGAGACTCTGTCTCAAAAAAAAAAAAAAAAAAAAAAAAGAACACCAAAGAAGAGCTATGGAGCACCAGCCTTCAAAAAACGCACCGTCCAACCGGGGAACGTAAAGAGCTTACTGCATCCACCTTAGATCATCAGACTTGCCTAAAAACCACGCAGGTGCAGGTCACCCCAGGAGACCAGAGGGGAAGCTCCCGGCCTGCAAGGGGCGACATGGAGCCGGCCACAGGCAGCAGTAGGTGAACGGAGGAGAGAGCAGCTCAGAGCAGGGGCTGGCATCCGGTGCCACGTCCAACCAACCCGCCTGCAGTGCCATGCAGAGAGGATTCTGAGGACCAGAAGGAAGAGCAGGCTCATCAGAGCAGGAGGCCTTCGAGGGTGGGGCGGGGGCTGCCCCGTCATGAGCACAGCCGTCCTGAACTGCTTGGGGATCGTGGACGTTCTCCGCTGCAGCAAGGAAACAGACAACTCCCAGAGCCGGCCCCCATCGCCGCAGGAAAAGCGACCCCAGCCCTGCGGAGCTGAGACCGTCCTGCATGGGCTGGGTCTGAGGGCCCTAGACTCACAGGCAACAGAAGAGAGGCAATGCCCACTCCCAAGTCCCTTCAACACAACACCCACGCAGGAGGTGGCGGCTCTGGGTGCACAGTCGCAGCCTCCCACTGCCTGGAGGGCCTGTGAGTGGAGCCCAGCTGCAAGCGTATTGGGGGCGAAGGGCCGAGGCTCTTCCCACATCTGACAGGGCAGAGCTAGGGCGGAGCCGCCTGCATCCACCACACCTGAGAAAACCCAGCTTTGCCCTCTCGTTACCACAGCCTCACAGAGCACAGTGCGCCCCTTCCCCCAACAGCCACCGCCTGTCCCCAAGCCCACTCGACTAAGCCCTTTGGAGCCTGTGACCCACTCAGCCCTCCTAAAATGGGGCACATCAGCAGGCGTCACATCCAGCTCACAGCACAAGGATGCTAAGATGTGGGGAAGCAGAGCCAAGGGGCTGAGCTGGAACATTCCGGCCGCCACCCAGGCTGCCCCCCTGGTTCCACCGCAGGCGAAGTCAAGATCCAAAGCAAAGTCGAGGACACAGTGACAGTGTTTTCTAAAACAGCCATGAACCAGGGCTGACCACGACACCCAGATGAGAGCCATCAGGCCAGCACTGAGAATAATCACTTAGGGCTTTATTTACTGACACGAGAGGACTCCGTGGTGTAGTGTAACATTTTTAAAAATCAGATTACAAAACAATACGAGAACCCTATCTCCAGTTCATTCTCCAGGGAAAGTTGGCAGCATTCACTGTTGGGAAACCTTCACTTAAAAATTGGCTGATGTTGGCCAGGCGTGGTAGCTCATGCCTGTAATCCCAGCACTTTGGGAGGCCGAGGCGGGTGGATCACGAGGTCAGGAGATCGAGACCATCCTGGCCAACACAGTGAAACCCCGTCTCTACTAAAAAAAATAAATAAATACAAAAAATTAGCCGGGTGTGGTGGCGGGTGCCTGTAGTCCCAGCTACTTGGGAAGTTGAGGCAGGAGAATATCGTGAACCTGGGAGGCAGAGCTTGCAGTGAGCCGAGATTGTGCCACTGCATTCCAGCCTAGGTGACAGAGAGAGACTCCTTCTCAAAAAAGAAAAAAAGAAAAATACAGAAATTAGCCAGGTATAGTAGTGCACACTTGTAATCCCAGCTGCTCAGGAGACTGAGGCAGGAGAATCGCTTGAACCCAGAAAGCAGAGGTTGCAGTGAGCTGAGATCCCACCACTGCACTCCAGCCTGGACGACAGAGTGAGACTGTCTCAAAAAAAAAAAAAAAAAAAAATTGATGCATAGTCTAAATTTTTAAAAAATACTACAAACACAAGTTGTTTTTAAAACCAGAGAGGGGAAACCCCAACCGGGATGATTCCTGAGACAGCCAGTGGCAGACCGCAAGAACACAGACTACCCCGGAGTCTGGCAAGCAGGGTTGTCGGGGCCCAGTGGCTCGAGACCTCCTGGCTGATGGCTCCTCTCGCAACTCTGTGAACAGCTGGGGCCTCCTTCCTGTCACCTCTCCCCACCTGCAGGGACACGAACACTCAGGGCGTTCATGTCCTGCTGCCCCCTTGGCCGGGCACACGCCTCTCTCAGGAGCCCTGCTCACTCCAGCAGTCAGCCCGTCCTCCTGAGAGGTCTTTAAATGCGTCACTCCCCACATCGCCTACGAAGCTCCAGCTTTCTCCAGGAATCGCCTCCTCCTAATTTGTGTTCAATTCTAGGTGCTCACCTGAGTTCCTGCGCAGCAGCAGAGCATCAAACTCCAGGATGCCCTGTCACGAGGGGAAGCGGAGATGCTAGCTAGCTAAGGGAAGAGGGGCCAGAGTACGTGGGCCTTCCAGAAAGGGCCTGACAGCAGATGGCGAGGAGAGGGAGAAGGAAGGGTTCTCTGTTAAATCTACCACCTTTACCCACAACTGTCCAAGTAACCACTGCTTCTAGATCTAAACAACGTGCAGAGATGTGAAAAATCCAGAGTTAAAAGATGGTTGCAGGCTGGGTGTGGTGGCTCATGCCTGTAATCCCAGCACTTTAGGAGGCCGAGTCAGGCGGATCACCTGAGGTCGGGAGTTCGAGACCAGCCTGACCAACATGGTGAAACCCTATCTTTACTAAAATACAAAATACATGCTGGTGGCACACACCTGTAATCCCAGCTACTCAGGAAGCCGAGGCAGGAGAATCGCTTGAACCCAGAAGGCAAAGGTTGCAGTGAGCCGAGATTTCGCCACTACACTCCAGCCTGGGCAACACAGTGAGACTCCGTCTCCAAAGTAATAATAATAAGAAGAAGAAGACTTTTGTACTTGTGGGAGAGGAGAGCTTGAACTATCTAGAAAATTTACCATGTGGCTAGGGAGTGCTCAGGGAGCAGAGGCTGGGCCATGGGAGACCAAACCCCTTGCTTTCACCCTGTCACTGCCTGGTGCTCGTCAATTCCAAGAAATCACTGGTAAGCACTCAGTGAAGGCTGGGGACCAGGTCACGGGATGCTGGTGATGTCTGCGACCCCTGAAGCTGTTCGCAACCCACGTCACTCACCTGCGGAGAAGCGACTGCTGCAGGCTCTTGCAGGTGGCAAGGGACTCCCCGGTGAACAGGTGGCACATGACGACGTGCAGGCAGCGAGCCATGAAGGCCAGCACGGCATCGGGCTGGAGGGTGCCGCTGCGAGAGACCAGGCACAGGCGTTGCAGCGAGGGGCACTGGCTCAGCGCCTGGAAGAACTGAGCATTGGCGCTGAAGTAGGGCTGCTCCAGCCTGCGGGGAGAAAGGGCAGCTGTGAGGTCCGCGGGAGGGGCTGGCAGGCCAGGCCAGCTGGGCGTCTGGAGGTGCTGCCAGTGGAAGCTTCCTGGCCTGGGGCCCAGCCCAGCTGTTCTCACCCCTCCCCCCAATACCATTATCCCTTGGAGTACTGGGTGCCGACTCAGGCCCCCAGGGTCCCCCTTGGAGATCTGATTTGGAGGGGACCCGGTGGTCCTTATGCAAGGAGCCAGCCAGTGTCTACAGAGCCCGGCTCCGAGTCACCAGCCGAGGCCATCGGCATCTGTGTCCGCAGCCTGCCTGGTACACTCCACTGACCCCCAGGCACCCTACATTCCTCAAACGCTGGTGTGCTGGGCAGTGGATGCAAAGAGGACCCCGCACATGGCCCCTGCCCTTGGGAAGCTCAGCTGGACAGGGAGGCAGATGGGGACTGAACACCATGAGAGAGGGCGGTAATCTGAGAGGTTGGTGGCGGGGAGGGAGAAGGCGGGAATCTGGGAGGCGGAGGGTGGGGTAGGCAGGAACTTCAGCCGGGTGGAGGCCACTCCAGCCCGACAGATGGGAGGACAGTGCTGGATGGCTGCAGAGCCAAAGGGGGAGGCCAAGGGGAGTGGGGCCAAGCTAAGAGGTTGGCAGCCAGGACAGGGCCGGGCCACAAGGCAAGGAAGAGGCCCCACAAGTCCACACCAAGGCTACGGTGACAGAGACCAAGACTGGAGAGCCCAAGGGGAAGGGGAGGACTTGGGAAAGGGAAGTACGGGACGACGTTCTAGATCCTTCCTGGGGAGTCTGTCCATGCAGACAGAAAGCAGAAGGACAGGCCACGTCTCGAAGTGCAGTGGCAGATGTGGGGATGCAGCGCTGCTGAGGACAGGTCCAGGGGCCCTTGGAGAACCAGGCTGTGGGACTGGGCAAGACCTGGACTGTGGCAGGTCGTGGGGTGCAGGGGCCCCTGAGATAAGAATTGAGAGGGAGCAGAGAGGCTGGAGGGGAGTGACTTCAGGGGCTGCCAGGAGCTCCCGGGGTGGAGGGAGGAGCCGCTGGAGGGATGGGTGAGGCGAATGGGGAGAGGCTAGTGTGGGCTGAGCTGCGACGCCCCCCAACACACACACTATGCAGGAGTCCTCAGCTTGGGACCTGAGGGTGTGGCCTTATTTGGATGCAAGTTCGTTGTGGATGCAAGGGAGTTAAGAGGAGGATGCATCATGCCTGAGGGGATCTCTAAATCTAATGACTGGTTCCTTATAAGGCCAGGTGAAGGCACAGAGATATCCAGACACAGACAGAAGGCGGCCAGGTCTCAACAGAGGCAGAGACTGGGGCCACGTGTCCACCAGCCAAGGAGCGCCAGGCATGGCCAGCAGGCGCCCGAGTTCCTCCTCACCATCCTCAGAAGGAACCACCCCTGCCCACAGCCTGATTTGGGGCCTCTGGGCTCCAGAATCGTGAGACAATAAATGCCTGTTGCATTAAGCCACTCAGTTTGTGATCAATTGTCCTGGCAGCCCCAGGATCCTAGTACAGATGCTTGAGGACAGCTACAGCAGAAGGCGCCATAGGCACGGAGATCCTTCCCTGGTAGGTGACACAAAAAGACCAAGGCAGGGACGGGCATGGTGGCTCACACCTGTAATCCCAGCCCTTCAGGAGGCCAAAGCAGGAGGATCACTTGAGCCCAAGAGTTTGAGAACAGCCTGGGCAACATAGTGAGAGCCCAGCTCTAAAAAAAGTACAAAAATTATCCAAGCGGCCAGGCGCGGTACCTCACGCCTGTAATCCCAGCACTTTGGGAGGCCGAGGCGGGCAGATCACCTGAGGTCAGGAGTTCAAGACCATCCTGGCCAACATGGTGAAACCTGTCTCTACTAAAAATATAAAAACTAGCCAGGCGTGGTGGTGGACGCCTGTAATCCCAGCTACTCAGGAGGCTGAGGCAGGAGAATTGCTTGAACCCAGGAGATAGAGGTTGCAGTGAGCCGACACAGTGCCACTGCACTCCAGCCTCGGTGACAGAGTGAGACTCTGTCTCAAAAATACAAAAAAATTAGCCAGGCATGGTAGCGGGTGCCTGTAGAACCAGCTACTCGGGAGGCTGAGGCAGAGGCAGACTTGCAGACCAAATCCACCACTGCACTCACCTGGCAAACGAGACTCTCTCAATTATCCAGCCATGGTGATGCGCACCTGTACTCCCAGCTACGTGGGAAGCTGAGGTGGGAGGATCACTTGAGCCCAGGACGTCGAGGCTTCAGTGAGCTAGGATCGTAACACTGCACTCCAAGCTGGATGACAGAGTGACAGTCTCGCTCTGCTGCCCAGGCTGGAGTGCAGTGGCGCTATCTCGGCTCACTGCAAGCTCCGCCTCCCGGGTTCACACCATTCTCCTGCCTCAGCCTCCCGAGTAGTTGGGACTACAGGCACCCGCCAGCATGCTTGGCTAATTTTTTTTGTATTTTTAGTAGAGACGGGGTTTCACCATGTTAGCCAGGATGGTCTCGATCTCCTTTTTTGGCATGGGCCACCGCGCCCGTCCAAAAAATTTTTTTTAAATAAAGGAAGTGTGGCTCATGAGACTGGTTATTTACTTGTATGTATGTGTGTGTGTGTGTGTGTGTGTGTGTGTGTCTGTGTATGTGTGGAGATGGGGGTCTCACTATGTTGCCCAGGCTGGTCTCAAACTCCTGAGCTCAAGCAATCCTCCTGCCTCAGCCTCCCAAAGTGCTAGGATTATAGGCTTGAGCCACCATGCCTGGCAGCTAATTTTATTTTAATTGATTTAAGTAGAAATTCTCAGCCAGGTGCAGTGGCTCAGGCCTATAATCCCAGCACTTTGGGAGGCTGAGGCAGGCGGATCACCTAACGTCAGGAGTTCGAGACTGGCCAACATGGCAAAACCCTGTCTCTACTAAAAATACAAAAATTAGCCAGGTGGGCCAGGCGCAGTGGCTCACGCCTGTAATCCCAACACTTTGGGAGTCCAAGAAGGGCAGATCACCCGAGGTCAGGAGTTTGAGACCAGCCTGACCAACATGGGAAAACCCCATCTCTACTAAAAATACAAAATTAGCCAGTCGTGGTGGCACACACCTGTAATCCCAGCTACTCAGGAGGCTGAGGTAGGAAAATCGCTTCAACCCGGGAGGCGGAGGTTGCGGGGAGCCAAGATGGCACCATTGTACTCCAGCCTGGGCAAAAAGAGTGAAACACTACCTAAAAAAAAAAAAAAAAAAAAATTAGCTGGGCGTGGTGGGACATGCCCGTTATCCCAGCTACTGGGGAAGCTAAGGCAGGAGAATTGCTTGAACCTGGGAGGCAGAGGTTGTGGTAAGCTGAGATTGCGCCATTGCACTCCAGCCTGGGTGACAACTCCAGCCTGGGTGACAGAGCAAGACTCTGTCTCACGCAAAAAATAAATAAATAAAATTAAATAAATAATAACATAAAACGTCCAAATTGTCTTTATTTTTCTACATTTGTTAAGCTATTCAAATTGTTTTTATTTAGAGATAGTAATAAAGTGTTTTCATTAAAATATATTTTAGGCCGGGCGCGGTGGCTCACGCTTGTAATCCCAGCACTTTGGGAGGCCGAGGCGGGCGGATCACGAGGTCGGGAGATCGAGACCACAGTGCAACCCCGTCTCTACTAAAAATACAAAAAAATAAGCCGGGCGTGGTGGCGGGCGCCTGTAGTCCCAGCTACTCAGAGAGGCTGAGGCAGGAGAATGGCGTGAACCTGGGAGGCGGAGCTTGCAGTGAGCCGAGATTGCGCCACTGCACTCCAGCCCGGGCGACAGAGCGAGACTTCGTCTCAAAAAAAAATAAAAATAAATAAATAAAATAAAATAAAATATATTTTATATACCACCTCTCCCTAAAAAAATCCTAAAGTAAACATCCCTTTGCAGACCTGAAGATAGGAAACGGGGAGGGATAAAAACGATGGTGCAGGCGCCGCATCTGCTGAGCTGCAAAGTCACCTCTGGATTTCTCTCCAAAGCAAAAGCAGGAGGCTCCAGACAGCAGGAGATGGAAACGGGGCGTTGGGCAAGGACGGCTGCCGTCGTGTGGTCACTAGGTGGCGATGCGGGTCCGTGCTACCCGCCCCAGACCGCCCCGAGCCTCTGGGGTTAAAAACCAAGTCAGCAGAGCGTGGAAAAAAAACTTTTTTCCACTAGATAACCACATCCACATTCTTCCGCCCCAGAGGAAGTCACCTGTCACAGGTGTTCAGGAAGTGGCAGGCCCACGGGAGTGACTGGTCAGGCAGGGGGCCTGGCACGTCTAAAGCTTCCCAGGCTCCCACGGCACGCCACCTAGGGCATGGCATCCAGGATGGTGGCAGAGCTGACCTGACTCGAGTGACCGGCAGCGTCAGCAGGGAGGATGGGGATGAAGAAAAGGCTCCCACTGCGCCAGGCCTCACCTTTGACTGAAGATGCAGCCTCCCCATGCTGCTCCCTGAGGGGACACCTGGTTCTCCTGGTGACTCTGTGGGCATGAAAGGTGCTGAGCTCACAGTGCGGGGGCTCCCAGCTGGCCACCCACCGCACGGGATGTGACAGCAGCACCCAGGCCTCCGAGGTGTCCCTGGAGTGGCTCCAGGGCCTGGCTCTGAAAAGGATGGCCCGCTTCTGCCCAGATGCTGCCCTGGTCCCGCTCACAGCAGCCTGGGTGACTCAAGGTGACACGCTCCCCGGCCCTCCACCGCAAGCAGGGCTTAGCTGGTCTGGGGAAAGAAGGTGGCTTTTCTGTCCAATTTGTAATCCCCTTACTACTGAGGTGTGTCCAAGCCCCAGCCAGAGCGACTCCTTCCTGCACCACCCCCTCCCTGCCAGGAGCCCCAGCAGGCACAAAGCTGGGGGTCACGGTGTGGGGGCTGCCAGTGGCAGCAGCAGGCTGGCCTGGGATTCCAAGCTCTGCCACCAAAGAGACTCCGGCTGCCCCAGGATGTGGCCTCGGAGCATTGTGCCAGCCTCCAGGGGTCCCAGCGCCGTTTCCTCTGCACAGCTCCCGCCCACGGGCAAGCGAATGCCACCTGCTCCTTCCAGTGCAGCGTCCCTGGGCTCCCTTGCCGCAGAAGGCAGGAATCCAGAGGAACGGGGCCAGCTGGCAGTGTCTGGGAACCAGCATTTGTTCTGAACAGGCAGCACCCAGCTCAGAGCAGACGTGGTTCTCAGGGGCTGCTGGGCACAGGCTGGAATGTGTGCACAGAGATGGCATTATGAGCAGGGTCAGGCTCTCAGCCTGGCCCACAAAACCCACTGAACTTGGGGCCCGCAGGCCTCTCCACGCTTTCTCTGTGGCCCTGCTCCTGAGGAAGGCCCTCCTTGGCCACGGGGATTCCGTCCCAGGCTCCGGAGGCCATCGGGGACCATGAAATCACCCTCACCCCGGGAGGCCAGAGACAAGCAGCCATGTGACCTGGGCGAGTTCATGCACTCTCTGGGCCTTACTTTCTTCATCCATTAAGTGGGTATAACTGTGTCGACACTCAGAGGTTGTTGAGAATATCAAAGCGGTCAAGACCTGTACACCCATGAAGAGCACCTGGCAGAGGTCACATGAGCCCAAACGTCCCCTCCATCCACGGCGGCTGCCGTCACCTCTGCCTCTTGCTTCTGGAACACCCCCTCCCTCCGGCCAGTGACTCCCTTGCTGACAGCCTCTGCTCAGTCTCCCTTCCACATTCTTCTTCCTCTTCCTGGTCAATCCTTGTCACGTGTACCCCAGCCCAATTCGTGGGCTCACCTGGTTCCACAGCTAAAAGCCACCTATGAGCTGAGGACGCCAAAGCAACTCTCCCAGGCCAGACCTCAGCCTGGACTCAGGGCTTGGCTTAGGCCCATCGACTAGGAGGCCAACACTTAAGAGACCCTCTGGACCAGGCACAGTGGCTCACACCTGTGATCCCAGCCCTTTGGGTGGCCCAGGCAGGAGGATCAATCACTTGAGCCCAGGAGTTCAAGACCAGCCCGGGCAACATAGCAAGACCTCATCTCTACAAAAAATACAAAAAACTAGCCGGGTGGCCGGACGCAGTGGCTTACGCCTCTAATCCCAGCACTTTGGGAGGCCGAGGTGGGCAGATCACCTGAGGTCAGAGGTTTGAGACCAGCCTGGCCAACATGGTGAAACCCCATCTCTGCTAAAAATACAAAAAAAAAATTAGCCGAGTATGGTGGTGGGCGCCTGTAATCCCAGCTACTCTGGAGGCTGAGACAGGAGAATCGCTTGAACCCAGGAGGCAGAGGTTTCAGTGAGCTGAGATCGTGCCATTGTACTCAAGCCTGGGCGACAGAGTGAGACTCTGTCTCCAAAAAAAAAAAAAAACTAGCCGGGCACGGTCTCGTGTGCCTGTAGTCCCAGCTACTCGGGAGGCTGAGATGGGAGGATCACCTGAGCCAGAGGAGGTCGAGTTTCAGTGAGCTGTGATCATGCCACTGCACTCTAGCCTGGGAGGCAGAATGAGACCATTAAAAAAAAAAAACAGTGGGGAAAGCCCAAATTTTACATGCATTTTGAGTCAATTTTTTTTTTTTTTGAGACGGAGTCTTGCTGTCGCCCAGGCTGGAGTGCAGTGGCACGATCTCGGCTCACTGCAGGCTCCGCCCCCTAGGGTTCACGCCATTCTCCTGCCTTAGCCTCCCGCGTAGCTGGGACTACAGGCACCCGCCACCTCGCCCGGCTAATTTTTTGTATTTTTAGTAGAGATGGGGTTTCACCGTGTTAGCCAGGATGGTCTCGATCTCCTGACCTCGTGATCCGCCCGTCTCGGCCTCCCAAAGTGCTGGGATGACAGGCGTGAGCCACCGCGCCCGGCCAAGTCAAATTTCTAAAGCAGGGGGATTCTGAAAAGTCGCCCATCTGGTTCTCAAAGCAACCATCTCCAGGATGCCTGGGTCAGAGCATGAATAACCACCGCGCTCCCCAAGCATGGAGCCCCGCAGTGGCTAGAGCTGAGAATCAAAGCGGCCAAGGCCTGGTGACTCCACCAGACAGGAAATACAGAGGCTTCTAGCAATCTGCTCTGCCATTTGAAAGTCCTGGGTTTGATCCTAGGCTTCTCAGCCCAAGACTAACAGGTCTGCAGTGGGAGGAGGCTGAGAAGGAGGGCGGCGACAAGCTGGCTGTATGGCCCCGGAGGGCTCCAGGGTGTGAGCCTCCAGCTCTGCTGCTCCTAAGCAGACCCGGCCGCTTCCTGCCATGCCTTCTGCGGGAGAGTGGAGATTTACAAGGGGCGCCCTTATCTCTACTCTGCATGGCTCCAGGGCCAAGGTCAAGCACTGGTGTTTGCGAGAGACTCAGCTCCCCGTGAGCTCCCACAGCCTCATCTGGGAAATGGGAATGATCAAGGCTGCAACCTCAGCAGATTATGGCAGAGAAGATGGGCTCAGTGCATGGCTCTCAGCAAAGGCACAAAGTAAATGCTAACTATTCTGGGGACAATGACACGTGCCCACGTGCCCCTTAGGCTGGAGCATGACTTCATGTACCTGCAACCCACCCCACTAGCTAAGGACTCACAGAGACACCAGCTCACTCATCTAAGCCCTGCCTCCACTTTCTCCCCCACCCAGTCCCTCGTAGTACTGAGGCTCAAGGCCTTCACTACCTTTTGGGTAATTTTCTTTTCTTTTCTTTTTTGAGACAGAGTCTTGCTCTGTGACCCAGGCTGGAGTGCAGTGGCGCAATCTCGGCTCACTGCAAGCTCCGCCTCCCGGGTTCATGCCATTCTCCTGCCTCAGCCTCCCGAGCAGCTGGGACTACAGGCACCCGCCACCAAGCCCGGCTAATTTTTTGTATTTTTTTTAGTAGAGACGGGGTTTCACCGTATTGGCCAGGATGGTCTCAATCTCCTGACTTCGTGATCCGCCCGCCTCAGCCTCCCAAAGTGCTGGGATTACAGGCGTGAGCCACCACGCCTGGTCCCTTTTGGGTAATTTTCTTTTTTTTTTTTTTTTTTTTT
>NW_026652276.1:96023443-96036565 GCF_009828535.3 Hylobates moloch
GGGTTTCATGGTGTTGGCCAGGATGGTCTCGATCTCCTGACCTTATGATCCACCCACCCCGGCCTCCCAAAGTGCTGGGATTACAGGCGTGAGCCACTGCGCCCAGCCCATTTTGGGTAATTTTTCTTTTCTTTTATTTTCTTTTTGAGAGTCTCACTCTGTCACCCAGGCTGGAGTGCAGTGGTACGATCTGGCTCACTGCAACCTCTGCCTCCCGGGTAAAGAGCAATTCTCCTGCCTCAGCCTCCTGAGCAGCTGGAATTACAGGTGCCTGCCACCACGCCCCGCTAATTTCTGTATGTTTTTGGTAGAAACAGGGTTTTACCATGTTGGCCAGGCTGGTTTCCAACTCCTGACCTTAGGTGATCCGCCCACCTTGGCCTCCCAAACTGCTGGGATTACAGGAGTGAGCCACCATGCCAGACCCCATTTTGGGTAATTTTTCAAGATCAGATTTATCAGCCAAGATTTTCAAATTCATCTCAAGTTAACGAATTCTTATTCCTTAAATACTAGGAACTGACAAGAACACCATTCACTCCACAGCATAATTCAGCATAAATTCATATTGTGCTTGGCTCTGGAAAGGCCATGGGCCCCTGACACTGTCTGGGGTGGAGCTCTCCCAGGCCTGCGGTTCCACCTCCTCCCCACTCTGGGACAGGTCCTGCTCCTAGTCCCAAGGACCATCACCTCCCAGGAGTCTGTGGTCCCCGTCCTGAACTGACCTCTCCTGTCTCCTCCATCCGGTCCCCTGCAGTCCATGTGGGATGCCCGGGGAGGCTGCTCCCTCTCCCTGGTGAAACCCCTCGGCACTGTTGCCCTCCTTCCTTGTCTGCCCCGTCTTCCCTACTCCCTCCCACCTCCCATTGTGCCCTGGACCCTCTGAACTGACTGCTCTCTGACATATTTCCAAGTCTCTGGGGTTTCTTCACATGGTGCTTACTGACCCACAAAGCATCTGCCTTGCCAGGCGTGGTGACTTATGCCTGTAAACCGAGAACTTTGGGAGGCCGAGGCAGGTGGATCACGTGAGGTCAGGAGTTGGAGACCAGCCTGGCCAATATGGCGAAACCCCATCTCTACTAAAAATACAAAAAAATTAGCCAGGTGTGCTGGTGCACACCTGTAGTCCCAGCTGCTCGGGAGGCTGAGGTGGGAGAACCGCTTGAACCCAGAGGGCAGGGGTTGCAGTGAACCGAGATCGCGCCACTGCACTCCAGCCTGGGTGTGTAGAATGAAACTCTGTCTCCAAAAAATAAATAAATAAATAAATAAATAAGCAAAGATGGAAGCCAAGTGCAGTGGCTCACACCTGTAATCCCAGCACCAGCACTTTGGGAGGCTGAGGTGGAGGATCACTTGAGTCCAGGAGTTCGAGACTAGTCTGGGCAACATAGTGAGACCTTGTCTCTACAAAATTTTAAAAATATAGGCCGGGCGCGGTGGCTCACGCTTGTAATCCCAGCACTTTGGGAGGCCGAGGCGGGCGGATCACAAGGTCAGGAGATCGAGACCACGGTGAAATCCCGTCTCTACTAAAAATACAAAAAAAATTAGCCGGGCGTGGTGGTGGGCACCTGTAGTCCCAGCTACTCGGAGAGGCTGAGGCAGGAGAATGGCGTGAACCCAGGAGGCGGAGCTTGCAGTGAGCCAAGACAGCGAGACTCTGTCTCAAAAAAAAAAAAAAAAAAAAATATATATATATAATATATATACAGGTGTGATGGTATATGCCTGTAGTCCCAGCTACTTGGGAGGCTGAGGCAGAAGGATTAATTGAGCCCAAGAGGTTGAGGCTGCAGTGAGCTATGATGGTGGCACTGCACTCCAGCTTGGATGACAGAGCGAGACCCTGTCTCAAAAATAAATAAATAAATAAATAAAATTTAAATTTTTTAGAAAAAGGAATTGCATTGCAAAGTCAGGTCAGAGAGGCCTGGGTTCAAATCCTGACTCCCCACCTACTAGCTCTGCTGAGTGGCAACAATGATGCACCTGGCGGGCTCGTGAGACGATTACACAGGATGACTCACAGTAGGGCCAGGCAATCACTCAAACACTATCAGGAATAGGGACACTAAGCTCAGACATCCGCCTCCTGCACTCCCGGCTCCTCTAGATGCCGGTCTCCCCAGAGCCCCCTGAGACCGACGTGGCACGCTGCGAGGCCCCGCCCCAGCCTCTGCGCTCCTGGAGGGCAGGCCTGCGGCAGGGCTGCCTCCGAGCTCCACGCGAACGCCCCACTTCCCTCCGCCAGCCTCCAGCAGAGGCCCGGGAGGTCCCCGCGGCCCCCTCACCTGAGGTCCCTCAGCCGCTTGCAGTGCTTCAACATGTCTGAGAGCGCGGGCATGTACACCACCTTCCCCATCATGCCCAGGTTGGCCAGCGACAGGGACCGCAACTGCTGGCACTGCAGGCCGATACTGACCAGCCCGGAGCCCGTAAGGACGCTGGGCAGCTGTGCGAGCGTCAGGTGCCGCAGGAAGGCCAGCTGGCCGATGGCGGCCACCTCTGAGTCCCCGACGCTCTGCGCGCGGCTGCAGGGTGGGAGCGAGTTGCGGATGGCGGGCTCGTTGCGCGGCATGGCGGAAGAGAAGTTGGACCCGATCAGCTCGAGGTGTTCCAGGAAGGGCAGGTTCTTCAGAAGAGACCAGAACACGGAGGAGGGCTGGGGGCCCGCCTGGCCCGAGAAGGGGCTGGGACAGGACTGCACGCCCACACGCACTTTCTTGCCAAAGCCGCGTGGTACTGCGTGCATGGCCGGCTGGGCCGGCGCGCGGTCGGCGCGCGGCGCGGAGTCGGCGACAGAGCAGACAGGCAGGGAGAGGGAGCGCAGGTGACGCAGCCGGGCCAGGAGCTGGCAGAGGTGGCGGCCCAGGCCCTCCGAGCTGTGGTGGTGGGCAGCCGAGAGGTTCAGGTGGCGCAGGTTGCAGCAGGACGCCACCAGCGTCTCCAGGATGCTGCTATCAATGTCGTCCTCCGCCTTGCGGAGCAACGAGTCTGGGGATAGGCAGTGGACGCAGCCGCTGAGGTTCAAGCTGGCCAGGCTCCGCAGGTCCTTCCCGCCGTTGATGACCTGCTGGATCAGATGGCCGCCCGACAGGGTGCAGCGGCTGAAACTGAAGTAGAACGGGTTGTTGAATTTCATGTGCTGCAGGAGGGAAGAGCCGTTCAGCCAGGACTTGGGCAGCTGCAGGGCATCCAGCGCGACGTTGCGCGCCATGGAGTCCAGGAGGTTCTTGGTGGCGCCGCTCTCCGCGAAGCTGCCGGGGACGGAGATGAGGAAGGCGTGGAGGTTCTGAGGAGTGCGGTCGCTAAGCACGGCCAAGTAGAGCCGCACCACCTCCTGGTTGATGTAGCCGGGGGCCAGGCGCGCATAGAAGACCCGCAGGTTCTGGTAGTGCGGCACGTTGCTCTGGCCCACCATAAGCTGGCCCGAGAGGATGGCGCCCTCGCGCGTGCGGTCTAGAATCTCGAAGTAGAGCAGCAGCTTCTCCAGGCTGGTGCAGCAGGGCACCACACCGTAGGAGGGCGTGAACAGCGTCTGCTTGAGCTCCCGCACGCGGCTCAGTGTGGCCTTGCACTCGCTGCTCAGCTGGCTGGCGTCGAAGCCGGGGCTCACGTCGATGGCCAGCGAGCGCAGGTGCTGCAGGGCCGAGAGCATCTTGGAGAGGCGCAGGGAGGTGAGGTGGCAGCCCGAGAGGTTCACCTTCACCAGACTGCGGCAGCGGGCCACGTGTTCCACGGTGGAGCCAGGCAGCCAGTAGCAGCCAGCCATGCTCAGCTGCTGGATCTCCCGGCCGATCTCCTTCACCAGCTGCCTCACTTTGTCCTCGCTCGCCTGCGGGACAGTGGCAGGGCGGGGAGAGGAAGGAAAGGGCTGAAGGCACCTGCGGGTCTCCAACCCTCAGTGCACGCACTCCCCCTTGCAGCAGCTGCTCCACCGGGAGGGAAGCTCCCCACCTCTCCCTGCCTACCTGCCCGCACACTGACCTGGAGCCAAGAGTCAAGAGTCCCCAGCTAAGTGGGACTGGTAGAGGGGTGCAGCCACAGTAGAAAACGGTTTGGTAGGCGGGCACGGTGGCTCATGCCTGTCATCCCAGCACTTTGGGAAGCCAAGGCAGATGGATCACCTGAGGTCAGGAGTTCGAGTTCATCCTGGCCAACGTGGTGAAGCCCCATCTCAACTGAAAATACAAAAACTAGTCAGGCGTGGTGGCGCGCGCCTTTAATCCCAGCTACTCCAGAGGCGAAGGCAGGAGAATAGCTTGAACCTGGGAGGTGGAGGTTGCAATGAGCCAAGATCTTGCCACTACACTCCAGCCTGGGCAACAGAAAGAGACTGTCTCAAAAAGAAAAAAAGGGCCGGGCACAGTGGCTCACGCCTGTAATCCCAGCCCTTTGGAAGGCCGAGGAGGGCGGATCACCTGAGGTCAGGAAATCAAGACCATCCTGGCCAACATGGTGAAACCTCATCTCTACTAAAAATACAAAAATTAACTGGGTGTGGTGGCATGTGCCTGTACGCCAAGCTACTGGGGAGGAGGCAGGAGAATCGCTTGAACCCGGGAGGTGGAGGTTGCAGTGAGCTGAGATGGCACCATTGCACTCCAGCCTGGTGAAAGAACAAGACTCCGTCTCAAAAAAGAAAAAAACAATGGTTTGGTGGTGGTTCCTCAAAAAGCTAAACACAGGGATACCACATGACCCAGCAATTTCACTCCTAGGGACAGACCCAAAGGAACTGAAAGCTGAGACTCAGCCTCCCTACTCTGTGCCTGTTCACTGCAGCAGATTCACAAGAAGCCACAGGTACAAACAGCCCCAGTGTCCATCCATCCATCAACAGGTGGATGGACAAACCAAATGCCAACTGTCCACACGGGGAAATGTGATCCAGCCACAAAGAGGAAGGAAGGCCGGGCGCTTCAGCGCATGCCTGTAATCCCAGCACTTTGGGAGGCCGAGGCGGGTGGACCACGAGGTCAAGAGATGAGACCATCCTGGCTAACACGGTGAAACCCTGTCTCTACTAAAAATGCAAAAATTAGCCGGGCAAGGCTGGGCATGGTGGCTCACACCTGTAATCCCAGTACTTTGGGAGGCCAAGGCAGGCGGAGGCAGATCATGAGGTCAGGAGATCGAGACCATCCTGGCTAACAGGGTGAAACCCTGTCTCTACTAAAAAATACAAAAAATTAGCCGGGCGTGGTGGCAGCCGCCTGTAGTCCCAGCTACTTGGGAGGCTGAGGCAGGAGAATTGCATGAACCCAGGAGACAGAGGTTGCAGTGAGCCGACACAGTGCCACTGCACTCCAGCCTCAGCAACAGAGTGAGACTCTGTCTCAAAAAAAAAAAAAAAAAAAAAAAAAAATTAGCCAGGCATGGTGGTGGGCACTTGTAGTCCCAGCTACTCAGGAGGCTGAGGCAGGAGAATGGCATGAACCCAGGAGGCGGAGCTTGCGATAAGCCGAGATTGCACCACTGCACTCCAGCCGGGGCAACACAGTGAGACTCCGTCTCAAAAAGAAAAAAAAAGAATGACTAAAAAAAAAGAATGGCTAAAACTTAAAAACTGACAGTACCAAGTGTTGACAAGGCTGCAGAGCAATTAGAATTCCCATACCCTGCTGGGGGTGTGCAAAATGGCGCCCTCCTACTGCACCACTGGAGAACTACATATTTAACTTTACAACAAAACTGTCCTGTGACCCAGCAATTCCACTCCTAGGGATCCACCAGAAAGCAAGTCTCCAACCCCTCTCCCCCACTCCCAAGGCCCTAGGTTCCCTTGCAGAACTACGTCCACATACATCTGTGCCCTCTTCCCCAGGCAGCACACCACCCACGTTTTTCTGCCCCTTGCTTCTCTCCCTCAATGCATCCTGCAGACAGCACCAGTCAAGACTTGGAGTTCCTGCCGCCTTTCCATCAGCACACAGGGTTCCACTGCAGGGCTGTGCCCAGTCCTCAAAGACTGAGATCTAGCTTGTTTCTAATCTCCTGCCCCCATGCCTGCTCACCTGATAGTCCTTTTGCAGCAACACAGTGTGGATGAGGCTCTTGTCAAGGCACAGGGCTGCGAGCTTCCGACAGGTACGCCGGACATTCAGAATCAGATCTGTGCTGGGGACGTGACTCAGGATATGAAGGAGGATCTCATCAGAGAACCCCAGGAGGTGGACCCCATCCGCCATCCCAGCTGCTGCAGGGTGCATGTCATCATCATCATTGGATATGTCCTGAAAATAAGGGGGACACCAAATTCCCATAGGATCCCCAAGGATGGCTGTCAGCCTAGCCTGCAGCTAGGGAGAGAAGCAAAGAGAAGCCCTTATCCATGGGAAAGAAGGTGCTTTTACTAAAAATCTCAACTGCATAACAAACAATTCATGAAATCCTTCAAAACCCCATTAGAGAGCTGTAAGCCAGGGTCTCTCTTCAAAAATGAAAGATTAGAAAAAAAGACCATTATGTGTTTATTTATTTCTTTTTTTGCAAGACGGAAGTTTCACTCTTGTTGTCCAGGGTGGAGTGCAATGGTGTGATCTCGGCTCACTGCAACCTCTGCCTCCTAGGCTCAAGCGACTCTCCTGCCTCAGCCTCCCAAGTGGCATGCCCCTGGGACAATAGGTGCATGCCACTTTGTCCCGCTAATTTTTTTGTTTTTTTGTAGAGATGGGGTTTCCCTGTGTTGCTCAGGCTGATTTCAAACTCCTGGGCAAGTGATCCTCCTGCCTTGGCCTCCCAAAGGGTGTTTTGTTATAATAGAGACAAGACCTTGCTATGCTGCCCAGGCTGGTCTTGAACTCCTGGGCTCCAGACTCCTAAAGTGCTGGGATTGCAAGTGTGAGCCACCATGCCCGGCCCCTTATTTTTTCTTTTTTTTAGACAAGGTCTTGCTTTGTCACCAGGGTGGAGTGCAGTGGCGCAATCTCGGTTCACTGCAACCTCCGCCTCCTGGGTTGAAGCAATTCTCCTGCCTCAGCCTCCCAAGTATGTGGGATTACAGGCGACTGCCACCATGCTCGGCTAATTTTTGTATTTTTAGTAGAGACGGGGTTTCATCATGTTGGCCAACCAGGTCGCGAACTCCTGACCTCAAGTGATTCATCCGCCTCAGTCTCCCAAAGTGTTGGGATTACAGGTGTGAGCCACCATGCCCGGCTTTTTTTTTTTGGAGAAAGAGTCTCACTCTGTGGCCCAGGCTGGAGTGCAATGGTGCGATCTTGGTTCACTGCAACCTCCACCTCGCAGGTTCAAGAGATTTTCGTGCCTCAGCCTCCTGAGTACCTGGGATTAAAGGCATGCGCCACCATGCCCAGCTAATTTTTGTTTTTAGTAAAGACGGGGTTTCGCCCTGTTGGTCAGGCTGGTCTTGAACTCCTGACCTCGAGTGCTCTGCCCTCCAAAACGCTGGTCTTTCAGGCATGAGCCCTGCACCTGGCCATGCACACTTCCTCTTGCATTGCTGTAGTTCATATCTGGCAAATTACAAGGTGTTCTTCCCTAATGTGGGCCTGAGTCAAAATGCCTGATGCCTTTTTAGTTTATACGATGAAGAGGGAGAAGAGCTGGACCTAATGAGACATGAAGTCCCAAAATCGAGGACAAAGGAAGGCAGAAGGCTTTACCAAGGGGAGCCTCTCAGAGCAGCTGCTCTCTGTAAAGACCACGCCGAGGAGAGAGTGTCCGGAATCATCTCTACTGCATCATCTTTCCGGGGACTGTGTCTACACGACCCTCTGGCTCCAGCCTGCTCCTGCTTCCTGTACATATTTTTGCCTGGATGGAAGCTCTGAGTTTTGCAAAGCCAGGCTGCTGCCATGGCAACCGTGAAGGCCGTGGAGGAAGAGCCTGTCTGCACACCGCACTCAGGTGTCGGAGGTTTCCTGGGAACTCTGACCGTGAGAGTCCATTCACCCTCTCCAGACAGGCTTCCCATCCTGCTAAGCCCTCACCAGGACCTAGACAGGTGTGCTGGAATCTGTCCCACGTTTCTTCCCTGGGAACAAAGAAGTATCCTCCATCCTCCAAAAGAGAAAGCCACACGGAAACCAAAGGACATGGCCTATAAGGACCCATGAGGCTCATGAGGGTCAGAGGTTCGACATTTACTTCTACCTTCCCTCCTAATATTTTAATAATTAGCAGAACAAGGCAGGGCGCGGTGACCCACACCTGTAATCTCAGCAGTTTGGGAGGCCAAGGTGGGGAAATCACAAGGTCAAGAGATCGAGACCATCCTGGCCAACATGGCGAAACCCCGTCTCTACTAAAAAAACAAAAATTAGCGGGGCATGGTGGCAGGCACTTGTAGTCCCAGCTACTCAAGAGGCTGAGGCAGGAGAATCGCTTGAAGCCTGGAGGTAGAGATTGCATGGAGCCAAGATCACACCACTGCACTCCAGCCTGGGTGACAGAGCAAGACTCTGTCTCAAAAAAAAATTAGCAAGACAGGCCGGGCACAGTGGCTCACACCTGTAATCCCAGCATTTTGGGAGGCTAAGGCAGGCAGATCACGAGGTCAGTTCTCGAGACTAGCCTGGCCAACATGGTGAAACCCCATCTCTACTAAAAATACAAAAATTAGCCAGGCGTGGTGGCATATGCCTGTAGTCCCAGCTACTCAGGAGGCCAAGGCAGAAGAATCACTTGAAACCGGGAGGTGAAGGTTGCAGTGAGCTGAGATCATGCCACTGCACTCCAGCCTGGTGACAGAGCGAGACTCCAACTCAAAAAAAAAAAAAAAATAGAAAGAAAAAAATACAAAAATTATCTGGGCCTGGTGGCGGGCACCTGTAATCCCAGCTACTTAGGAGGCTGAGCAGAATTACTTGAACCCAGGAGGCAGAGGTTGCGGTGAGCCAAGATTGCGCCATTGTATCCAGCCTGGGCAACACAGCGAGACTCGGTCTAAAAAACAAAAAAAAAAAATTAGTGGGACACAGTGACATGCGCCTGTTGTCCCAGCTACTCAAGAGGCTGAGGTGGGAGGATCGCTTCAGCTCAGGAGGTTGAGGCTGCAGTGAGCCAGGATCTTGCCACTGCACTCCAGCCTGGATGACAAAGAGAGACCTTGTCTCAAAAAAAAAAAAAAAAAGATAAATAAATAAAAATCAGATTCCTGGAACCCACCCCAGACTTGTGGGGCCCATCCCGAAAAGACAGACTCCCAAATCAGGGACAACCTTTATCAGAACCAGAGACAATCTTTATCAGAATCAGAGACAATCTTTATCAGAACCAGAGACAATCTTTATCAGAACCAGGGACAATCTTTATCAGAACCAGGGACAATCTTTATCAGAATCAGAGACAATCCTTATCAAGGAATGAACTGTACCCCTCCCAATTCCCGATTTGCAGGTTTATGAAAGAATGCCATCACAGAGCTCACGTGGTAAGAGTGAGAACTTAGGGCAGAACACTATTAAAAACTCCAGCATTGGGCCAGGCGCTGTAATGCTGTGCTCACCCCTGTAAAACCAGCACTTTCGGAGGCTGAGATGGGTGGATCACCTGAGGTCAGGAGTTTCAGACAGGCCTGGGCAACATGGTGAAACCCCATCTCTACTAAAAATACAATTAGCCGGGCGTGGTGGCAGGCGCCTGTAATCCCAGCTACTTGGGAGGCTGAGACAGGAGAATTGCTTGAACCCAGGAGGCGGAGGTTGCAGTAAGCCAAGATCGCACCACTGCACTCCAGCCTGGGTGACAGAGCGAGACTCTGTCTCAAAAAAAAAACAAAAAACAAAAAACAAAAAAAAACTCCAGCATCATATAGATTCCACAGTTACACGACCATACTGATTTTTTTTTTTTTTTTTTTTTTTTTTTTTTTTTTTTTTGAGACGGAGTCTCGCTCTCTCACCCAGGCTGGAGTGCAGTGGTGCGATCTCGGCTCACTGCAAGCTCCACCTCCCAGGTTCACGCCATTCTCCTGCCTCAGCCTCCCGAGTAGCTGGGACTACAGGCGCCCGCCACCACGCCTGGCTAATTTTTTGTATTTTTAGTAGAGACAGGGTTTCACCGTGGTCTCGATCTCCTGACCTCGTGATCCGCCTGCCTCGGCCTCCCAAAGTGCTGGGATTACAAGCGTGAGCCACCGCGCCAGGCTGAATTTTTCTTAAAACCGCATAGAAATCACAAGAATTTTTTTTAAAAAGAGAGGGAGAGACAGCATGCCAGGAATTCAGTTCTAGCTCTCTCCATCCAGCCCCAGCAAATTCCACGACATCATTTTTTCCACATGCCGTGCCCCAAGTAAAAGAGAAGTTTCGGCCAGGCGTGGTGGTTCCCACCTGTAATCTCAGCACTTTGGGAGGCCGAAGCGGATGGATCACGAGGTCAGGAGTTCAAGACCAGCCTAGCCAATATGGTGAAACCTCATGTCTACTAAAAATACAAAAATTAGCCAGGCGTGGTGGTGGGCTACTGTCCATAGCAACTATCCAGCAACTCAGGGGGCTGAGGCAGAAGAATCGCTTGAACCTGGGAGGCGGAGTTTGCAGTGAGCTGAGATTGTGCCACCGCACTCCAGCCTGGGTGACAGAGTGAGACTCCATCTCAAAAAAAAAAAAAAAAAAAGAGAAGTTTCATCTCAGGCCAGACCCCTGATGCAATTGTGGGGCCAGCACCCAACCTGCTGGGGCAGGCATTTGAGGGGTGATACTCAGACAAGAGGAGAAGCTGGCCTAGGAAGCAGCTCAAATGGGCCCCCACCCCAACTCTCCATCTCCGGCCAGAGGACCCTAGGAGGCAGCTGCTGGGCGGGCAAGTTGAGTCATTTCCCTGGAACTTAGGCTTCCGGAGACAACTTTGTTAAGAAGTTAAGGCACCTTGCACCAAAAACGGTGGCAAGCTCTGGAGAGGAAACAAAAACCAGGGTGCAGGAAGGGCGCGGTGGCTCATGCGTGTAATTCTAGCACTTTGGGAGGCTGAGGCGGGCAGATCACTTGAGGTCAGGAGTTTGAGACCAGCCTGGCCAACATGGTGAAACCCCATCTCGACTAAAAATACAAAAATTAGCTGGGCGTGGTGGCAGGCGTGTGTAATCCCATCTACTCGGGAGGCTGAGGCAAGGAGAATTGCTTGAACCCAGGAGGTAGAGGTTGCAGTGAGCCAAGATTGTACCACTGCACTCCAGCCTGGGTAAAAGAGTAAGACTCTGTCTCAAAAAAAAAAAAAAAGAAAAAGAAAAAAGAAAAAAAAATCCAAGTTGCAGCCTGGGCATATGTGGCAAAACCTCGTCTCTACAAAAAAATACAAAAAATTAGTTGAGCCGGGCATGGTGGCTCACGCCTGTAATCCCAGCACTTTGCGAGGCCAAAGCAGGCAGATCACGAGGTCAGGAGTTCGAGACCAGCCTGATCAACATGGTGAAACCCCGTTTCCACTAAAAATACAAAAATTAGCCTGGCATGGTGGCACGCGCCTATAGTCAGTCCCAGCTATTCAGGAGGCAGAGGTGGGAGGATCATCTGAACCTGGGAAGTGGTGGCTGCAGTGAGCTGTGATCGCGCCACTGCACTCCAGCCTAGGCAACAGAGCGAGATCCTGTCTCCAAAAAAAAAAAAAAAACTAGGTAACTGGCCGGAGGTCAAAGGCCAAGTAACGCCTGCCACAGGGCCTGGGCTCCTAAGCCCAGAACCTCCCTTCCCTCCACCAGCAGGAAAGGGCAGCTGAGGCTTCCAGAGGTCCCGACCAGGCACCTCATTCCTGGGGTCTCCTGAAATTCCAATTCTGGTGTGAGTGGCAGGCCCTGGAATGTACTTACCAGGCACTCTAGGAACCACCGGCTATAATGACAAATTGAAAGTGGTTTAAAGAGTTTAGTTATTCGCTAAACTCTGTGTTTTATGTACTTTTCAGAATATGTAACATTTCACAGTTTTTTCAAAACCCTTTTTTTGTAGAGACGGAGTTTTGCCATGTTGCCCAGGTTGGTCTCAAACTCCTGAGCTCAAGTGATCTGTGCTCGGCCTAGTTTTTTTCAAAAGTTAAGCAAAATTAAGATCTGAAATCTTGGCCAGGCACGGTGGCTCACGCCTGTAATCCCAGCACTCTGGGAGGCCAAGGCAGGTGGATCACGAGATCAGGAGATCGAGGCCATCCTGGCTAACACGGTGAAATCCTGTCTCTACTAAAAATACAAAAAAATTAGCCAGGGGCCGGGCGCGGTGGCTCATGCCTGTAATCTCAGCACTTTGGGAGGCCAAGGTGGGCGGATCACCTGAAGTCGGTAGTTCAAGACTGGCCTGACCAACATGCAGAAACCCCGTCTCTACTAAAAACACAAAAAAAAATTGTATTTTTTTACAAAAATACAAATGCGGACATAGCGGCGCACACCTGTAATCCTGGCTACTTGGGAGGCTGAGGCAGGAGAATCGCTTGAACCTGGGAAGCGGAGGCTGCAGTGAGCCGAGATCGTGCCATGGCACTCCAGGCACTCAACAAGAGTGAAACTCTGTCTCAAAAAAAAAAAAAAATTAGCCAGATGTGATGGCAGGCACCTGTAGTCCCAGCTACTTGGGAGCCTGAGGCAGGAGAATCGCTTGAACCTGGGAGGCGGAGCTTGCAGTGAGCCGAGATCGCGCCACTGCACTCCAGCCTGGGCGACAGAGCAAGACTCCATCTCAAAAAAAAAAAAGGATCTGAAATCTTATTACCTGCCAAAAAACATCTCCTACCTAGAACCCTAAGCTGGGCTGTGCGCAGGGGCTCACACCTGTAATCCCAGCAATTTGGGAGGCCAAGGTGGGAGGATCACTTGAGGTCAGGAGTTTGAGACCAGCCTGAGCAACATAGTCATACCCCATCTCTAAAAAAATTTTTAAAAGAAAAAGAGGGCCGGGCGCGGTGGCTCACGCTTGTAATCCCAGCACTTTGGGAGGCCGAGGTGGGTGGATCACGAGGTCAGGAGATCGAGACCACGGTGAAACCCCGTCTCTACTAAAAATGCAAAAAAAATTAGCCGGGCGTGGTGGCGGGCGCCTGTAGTCCCAGCTACTCGGAGAGGCTGAGGCAGGAGAATGGCGTGAACCCGGGAGGCGGAGCTTGCAGTGAGCCGAGATTGCGCCACTGCACTCCAGCCTGGGCGACACAGCGAGACTC
>NW_026652276.1:96056565-96095849 GCF_009828535.3 Hylobates moloch
GCCACCCTGCCTGGCTAATTCTTGTGTTTTTAGTAGAGACAAGGTTTCACCATGTTGGTCAGGCTGGTCTCCCTTTGCTTTTTAAAATCTGTATTTCTGGACCTCTTCTTCTCTCTTGGAGTAGGTGGCGGCAGCAGAGGCTTGTACAGCCACGCGCAAGATTAAGGCTGGGACTTCCTTGGCAAGAAGCAGGAGCTGCTGAAGTTGCTGGTCAACCTATGGGTGAAGCTGTCCCAGCTGTGCATCACCAATGTCAGGAGTCCCGTCTTTTTGACACCAGGGACCAGTTTCGTGGAAGATAATTTTTCCATGAATGGGGGCGGGGGGATGGTTTTGGGATGATTCAAGCACCTTACGCTTATTGCGTACACTATCTCTATTATTACATTGTACTATATGATAAAATAGTTCTATAACTCCTCATGATACAGGATCAATGAGAGCCCTGAACTTCTTTTTTTTTTTTTTTTTTTTTTATTTTTTATTTATTTATTTTTTTTTTTTGAGACGGAGTTTTGCTCTGTCTCCCAGGCTGGAGTGCAGTGGCGCGATCTCGGCTCACTGCAAGCTCCGCCTCCCGGGTTCACGCCATTCTCCTGCCTCAGCCTCCCGAGTAGCTGGGATTACAGGCGCCCGCCACTGCGCCCGGCTAATTTTTTGTATTTTTAGTAGAGACGGGGTTTCACCGTGTTAGCCAGGATGATCTCGATCTCCTGACCTCGTGATCCACCCGCCTCGGCCTCCCAAAGTGCTGGGATTACAGGCGTGAGCCACCGCGCCCGGCCGAGAGCCCTGAACTTCTTTCCTTGCAACTACATAGTTGCATCTGGGGGTGATGGGAGACAGTGACAGATCATTAGGCATTAGATGCTCATAAGGAGCACACAACCGCCGGGCGTGGTGGCTCACGCCTGTAATCCCAGCATTTTGGGAGGCCAAGGCGGGTGGATCACCTGAGGTCAGGAGTTTAAGACCAGCATGGCTAACATGGCAAAACCCTGTATCTGCGAAAAATACAAAAACTAACCAGGCGTGGTGACACATGACTGTAATCTCAGCTACTCAGGAGACTGAGGCAGGAGAATCGCTTGAATCCAGGAGGCAAAGGTTGCAGTGAGCCAAGATCACGCCACTACACTCCAGCCTGGGTGACAGAACAAGACTCCATCTCAAAAAAAAAAAAAAAGGAAAAAATTGAGACAGGATCTCACTATGCCGCCTAGGCTGCATTTGGGCTCAAATGACCCCCCCGCCTCAGCCTCCCAAGTGCTGTGATTACAGGCGCGAGCCACCACGCCTGCCTGGCCTATTTTAGTTTTTAGAGTCAGGGTCTTGTTCTGTCACCCAGGCTGCAGTGCAGTGGTGCGATCATAGCTCACTGCAGCCTTGAGCTCCTGGGCTCAAGTGATCCTCCCACCTCAGCTTCCCAAAGTGCTGGGATTACAGACATGTGTCACCACAGCAGGCCCAATTAGATAAGGTTTGAAGTATGTCTACACCCGGGAGACTACCAGCACAATCGGCATAGTGAACATCACCTGATGCTCGTGTTCATCAAAGTCTCTGCTCTCTCTTCCCATGATCACAGCATGTCACTGGACACTCATTTGTTTGCCTTCGTGCGTGTGACGTCTTCCCCATTAAACTGGGTGCCTGGTGAGGACAGGGAACACATCTGGTTGGTTCTCCTCTACACCCCCAGTACCTGGCACAAATAGTGATTGGATGGGTGGATGAATGAATGAATGAGCAAATGAATTAAGTCCTCATTTCCAGACTGACAACTCCTCCAGGGCAGGGTCCTTGTCCAGGTCATCTCAGTAGCCTCCTCCACCATATAGTGGTCACTCAATGAATGAGTGTTGAATGATTAAGTGGCCCAAGGTGGCCCAGGGCTCACCACTGCAGAAATCAGACCAAAAGAGCTAGAACCACCCCAGAGAGCCCTTCAGGGGACCTCCAAGATAACCCAGGAGGAAGTGTACCACCTTCCTCTCTGCCAGCAGCCACTGTGCACAGGTGAGAGTCCAGGCCTCCTGGGGGGACCGGATCATTTCCAGAACAACTGCTATGCACCAGGTGGTGTTCTGGGTAAACGGCATCCCTGGAAGGGATCCTCACTCTCTTTTCTTCCTTCATTCTCTGCTGGTGTCAATCACAGCTTCTAGCAGAGGGAAGGGAGGCCAGGCTTGGTTTCTTCTTGCAAGAGTATTTAACTCAGGGCCCTGCAGAACAATGAGAATCTGACCTGCAACTAGCTGGGCGTGCTGGGGCATGCCTGTGTAGTTTCAGCTACTTGGGAGGCTAAGGCAGAATTGCTTGAGCCCAGAAAGTTGAGGCTGCAGTGAGCCATGGTTGTGCCATCGCACCCCAGCCTGGGCAACAAAAGACCCCGTCTCAAAAATAAAAAGAAGCTGCCCTGCAGTGCCAGACAGGCCCTGCGGTCCAGGAGCCTGGACATCTCCCTCTGCAGCATGGGTCACAAAGAAACTGGGCCACGGGATGGCGCCCGGTCTCCAGTCCCAAGGCAGAAGTCAGACCTCAGCCCACAGCTAACCAGAGCTATCTGCAGGCCAGATAGGGCCCCATGGACCCCCCACCCCAACTTGACTTTGATTCCAGGTCCCCCTCTGTCTGGGTGAACAGGCGAGTCGCGGCCTCTCCTAAGCCCATGGGAGCCTGGGCCAGGCTGACCCTCAAGGCTGACAGCCATGATCCCACAGGTGAAGGCAAAGGTGTGGCAGCTAGGAACACCCACTACACCCCCACTCAAGGGAACACCATGCCCAGAGTGGCCCTGAGAGCCCCACTCCCAGGAAATCCAGGTGCCAACCAGCCCCAGTAAGGCATGGCACCTGAGCCACCATGTACCCCCAAATAGTCCCTTCCCACCTCCTCAAGCATCTGCACTCTCGGTGAACCCAGAAAAACTGGGGTACCTGGGGACAGGTGGAAGGGCCAGGCCAGGAACTCCCCAATAAGCAGGAACAGAGACCTGACCCTGGAGCCTCCCCCACCCTCTAAGGCTGCTCAACATCAAGGCAGGAGGGATCTCGACACATCTGCACTCTGGGTAAAGACAAGTTGGACCCCACCACCCCACTCCTCTGCAGGGTTCACCCTCTGCTGCCCACAACCCAGCCACGCCACAAAGTCACACTTGGCCTCATTTTTAAGGTGTGCACTTTTATTCAACTGGTCTCAAGTCAGTGTACAGGTAAGCCCTGGCTGCCTCCACCCACTCCCAGGGAGACCAAAAGCCTTCATACATCTCAAGTTGGGGGACCAAAAAGGGGGAAGGGGGGGCACGAAGGCTCATCATTCAAAATAAAACAAAATAAAAAAGTATTAAGGCGAAGATTAAAAAAATTTTGCATTACATAATTTACACAAAAGCAATGCTATCACCTCCCCTGTGTGGACTCGGGAGAGGACTGGGCCATTCTCCTTAGAGAGAAGTGGGGTGGCTTTTAGGATGGCAAGGGACTTCCTGTAACAATGCATCTCATATTTGGAATGACTATTAAAAAAAGAACAATGTGCAATCAAAGTCCTCGGCCACATTGTGAACTTTGGGGGATGCTCGCTCCAACCGACTGCTGTCACCTTCACCGTTCCAGTTTTTAAATCCTGAGTCAAGCCAAAAAAAAAAAACCAAAACAAAACAAAAAAAACAAATAAAGCCATGCCAATCTCATCTTGTTTTCTGCGCAAGTTAGGTTTTGTCAAGAAAGGGTGTAACGCAACTAAGTCACAGTCCGCCTAGAAGCATTTGCGGTGGACGATGGAGGGGCCGGACTCGTCATACTCCTGCTTGCTGATCCACATCTGCTGGAAGGTGGACAGCGAGGCCAGGATGGAGCCGCCGATCCACACGGAGTACTTGCGCTCAGGAGGAGCAATGATCTGAGGAGGAAAGGGGACAGGCAATGAGGACCCTGGATTGACAGCTCCCCACACACCACAGGGCCCCACGGCCCACCTGCCCAGGTCAGCTCAGGATGGAAAGACACCCACCTTGATCTTCATCGTGCTGGGTGCCAGGGCAGTGATCTCCTTCTGCATCCTGTCGGCAATGCCAGGGTACATGGTGGTGCCACCAGACAGCACTGTGTTGGCGTACAGGTCTTTGCGGATGTCCACGTCACACTTCATGATGGAGTTGAAGGTAGTTTCGTGGATGCCACAGGACTCCATGCCTGAGGGGGAAATGAGGGCCGGACTTAGCTTCCACAGCACAGCCCAGAGGGGTGTGACCCTCATGTCAGGCAGGGCCAGGAGGCGGTCTCCACTCACCCAGGAAGGAAGGCTGGAAGAGCGCCTCGGGACAGCGGAACCGCTCGTTGCCAATGGTGATGACCTGGCCATCGGGCAGCTCGTAGCTCTTCTCCAGGGAGGAGCTGGAAGCCGCCGTGGCCATCTCCTGCTCGAAGTCCAGGGCGACGTAGCACAGCTTCTCCTTAATGTCACGCACGATTTCCCGCTCGGCCGTGGTGGTGAAGCTGTAGCCGCGCTCGGTGAGGATCTTCATGAGGTAGTCAGTCAGGTCCCGGCCAGCCAGGTCCAGACGCAGGATGGCATGGGGGAGGGCATACCCCTCATAGATGGGCACAGTGTGGGTGACCCCGTCACCGGAGTCCATCACGATGCCAGTGGTACGGCCAGAGGCGTACAGGGACAGCACAGCCTGGATAGCCACGTACATGGCTGGGGTGTTGAAGGTCTCAAACATGATCTGTAAGGCAGAGATGCACCGTGTCACACTCGGGAAGCCACTGGGGATAGCGAGGCCAGACGGGGGGCATGCAGAAAGTGCAAAGAACACGGCTAAGTGTGCTGGGGTCTTGGGATGGGGAGTCTGTTCAGACCTACTGTGCGCCTACTGAATACACACTCCAAGGCCGCTTTACACCAGCCTCATGGGCTTGTCACACAAGCCAGTGTTAGTACCTACACCCACAGCACTGTCTGTTTTAGACACCTAGTCAGAAAGGCAAACACCAGAAAAAGAGCTCATCTGGGAAAAAGCAAATAGAACCTGCAGAGTTCCAAAGGAGACTCAGGTCAGAGAAGAGAGTCCTACGGAGAACGGCAGAAGAGAGAACCAGTGAGAAAGGGCGCAGCTGCGGGAGGCCAGGAAGCAGGGAGGCGGCCACCAGAAGAGGTAGCGGGCCACTCACCTGGGTCATCTTCTCGCGGTTGGCCTTGGGGTTCAGGGGGGCCTCGGTCAGCAGCACAGGGTGCTCCTCGGGAGCCACACGCAGCTCATTGTAGAAGGTGTGGTGCCAGATCTTCTCCATGTCGTCCCAGTTGGTGACGATGCCGTGCTCGATGGGGTACTTCAGGGTGAGGATGCCTCTCTTGCTCTGGGCCTCGTCGCCCACATAGGAATCCTTCTGACCCATGCCCACCATCACGCCCTGGGAAGGAAAGAATAAGGCGCCCTGAGCACGGGCGCGGCCCCCACCCAGGAAACCGGGAGGCTCCTGTGCAGAGAAAGCACCCTTGCCTTCCGCTCGCTCCCGGGGCCGCCCCACCCAGATAGCTCCCCTACCTGGTGCCTGGGGCGCCCCACGATGGAGGGGAAGACGGCCCGGGGGGCATCGTCGCCTGCGAAGCCGGCCTTGCACATGCCGGAGCCGTTGTCGACGACGAGCGCGGCGATATCATCATCCATGGTGAGCTGCGAAAAAAGCCGCGCGCGCTGTGAGCCGAGGTCGCCCCCGCCCTGCCCACTTCCGGCGCGCCGAGGCCTCGGCCGCCAGGGGGCGCCGGCGCGCGCCCAGATTGGGGACAAAGGAAGCCGGGCCGGCCGCGTTATTACCATAAAAGGCAAACACTGGTCGGAGGCGTCCCCGCGGCGCGCGGCAGGAAGCCAGGCCCCCACCCCCTCCCAACCGGGCGCCAGCCCCGCCTCCACCCGGTTCAAACAGCGCCGGGTCGGCGCGCGCGCACGCGGCGGCCACACCCTCAGGCGGCCGGCGGCTCGGGCAGGAAGTGCGCGCAAGCGCCCAGGAGCCGCGGCGACCCCACCCCTTCCGGCCGAGCCCGCCTTCGCCCCAGCCCAGGCCGCGGCACCCCAGGCCCCAGAACGTACGCGCGGTTAGCGCCTTGAGTCCCAGCGCGCACGCGCAATTAGCGCCAATTCCCAGCGCGCCCGCACGGTTACCGCTCCAAGTACCAGAGCGCACGCGCAATGGCGCCCCAGCCCCCTACCGGGCCTGGCAAGGGCTCCGCCGCGCCCACCCTGCGATCCCCACTGGCAAGAGCCCGGCTCAGACAAAGATCCCGCCGGCTGCCCCCGTCTGGAGAGCGGCACCTCCGGAGCGCGCCTCCCGAGCGCGGCCCTGCGCCTCCGAACTGGAGCGGGGTGTCCCCCATCTCCGGAGGCCCAGGGGCTTCTCCCGCGCCCCCCACGACGGTCCGGTTCCCTCGCATAAACCCCCCGCTGCGGCCCAGGCGGCTCTGCACGGGCGAAGGGGCCGCGGCCTTAGGCGGCCGGGCCGGGAGCCGCCTGCCCGGGTCTGCTGGCCGGGCTTACCTGGCGGCGGGTGTGGACGGGCGGCGGAGCGGCAAAGGCGAGGCTCTGTGCTCGCGGGGCGGACGCGGTCTCGGCGGTGGTGGCGCGTCGCGCCGCCGGGTTTTATAGGGCGCCGCTGCGGCCGCTCGAGCCATAAAAGGCAACTTTCGGAACGGCGCGCGCTGATTGGCCCCGCGCCGCTCACTCACCGGCTTCGCCGCACAGTGCAGCATTTTTTTACCCCCTCTCCCCTCCTTTTGCGAAAAAAAAAAAAGAGCGAGAGCGAGATTGAGGAAGAGGAGGAGGGAGAGTTTTGGCGTTGGCCGCCTTGGGGTGCTGGGCCCGGGGGCTGGGGGCGCGCGCCGTGGCCCCCGCGCCCCACGCTGGGCAGTGCCCGGTTCGGCCCCGCATGGCCAGGCCTGCCCTCGGCCTGCCCGTCTCCGGGGCCCCCCACCCACCGCGGGACATCCTAGGTGTGGACGTCTCTTGGGCACTGAGCGCCCAGGTGGGGTGGGCCAGGATCTGCACGGGTGCCAGGGCCCTGGGTGCTGTACGCTCCTGCAGAAGGAGCCCTTGGAGGACATGGAGTGGCCAGGCAGTCACTCCCCCTTGCCGACTTCAGAGCAACTGCCCTGAAAGCAGGGTCTGAGGACCTCTGGCTGTGGGGCTCAGCTAGCTAAATGTGCTGGGTGTGTCACTAGGGAGAGACCTGGGCTAGAGAGGTGGAGTGTGGTGTTGGGGGAGTCAGGGGGCTTGCGGCCACTTAGAAGTCGCAGGACCACACTCCCCAGGACAGGGCAGGCGCCAGCGGTCCAGTGGCTGGAGGTGGCCTGTGATGAAGGCTGCAAACCTACCCAGCCGCAGCCCTGGGAAGGTGGGCTCTACAGGTCACGGAAACTTTTCCCCTGGAGCTGCCTGCTTCTGAGGGTAACAGTCACGCCCAGCCAAGACCAGGCCTGGGGCGTTAGTGGGTGACCTAGGCAGCTGCAGGCACTGCGGGGTGGGGGGCTGGGTCTACACAGCCTGCGTCTGGGCCCACCGTCCGTTGCATGTCTGCTGTGCGCAGCCACAGCTGAACTGCCCTTCCAGACCATCTGGAGGCCGCGGGGGTACTCTGGGGACCAAGACTCCATGTGCCAGAGAGGATTGGGGGCGGGGCGGTGCTAGGAGATCAAAGCGAGCCTGGGAAGACCCTCTCCTTATCACCCTTTCTTGCCTTGGGTCTGTCCACTGAGTAGCATACAAGACCGGGGTGGCCAGGGTCCGTTCTGCTCTGGGAATCAGAGACTGTATGCACCCAGGTGGTGGGCATGCAGTGATCAGTGGCGTGGGACCACAGAGGGGCATTCGGCTCAGCCTAGAGGAACATGCCCTCCTCCTCCCCCTCCTTGGAGGTGGTGACAAGAAGCTGGATATTTACACAAAAATAGGAAGAGTGGTGAAGTGGGGGCACCTCAGGCCTGCGGGGCGCTTTGCAGCGCGTAGTAGGTGTTCATTGAGTGTGTGTCGCAACAGGCAAAGATGAGTCCATATAAGGACGTGGAACCTGTGGCCAGGAAGGAGGCGGCTTGTTCCAGTTCACAGTACAAGGCTGTGCTCAGCCAATGGGACCGCTCCTCCTTTGAAGGTTGCAGAGGCCACAGCCTGGTGGGAAAGATGACCACCACTCAGCACACAGTGGCAGACACAGGTTCACAGTCCAGTAGACTTGCTGAGCCTCCTGCATCACCACCCCACGCAAGGGCAAACTTTCCCAGCCTGTATACTCCCTGCCTCCTGGGGATGGGACTGTCCTGTCCCTGGCCTTGTATCTTTCAGCTGCAGGCATCTTGCCAGCTGCCTCAGGACCTGCCAACCCTACAGTTCACCGGGCTGGCGTTGTGGGGCGATGGGCGGGGGGCCTTTCTTGCTGCCTGTTGATGAGGGCTGGTTCTGGGGGTTCGTGGAACGTTGAACTGGGTGGAGTGCTGGGGCGGTGGGGGGGGGGATGGGACCGGATCTGCAGAGCAGGGATGAGAGGCTGTCAGGTGGGCGGCTCCAGGCAGCAAGGTGGGGTGCAGAGCAGACCTGATCCCCAAGCAGGACCTGTGTTGCCACTGGGCCTCCATTCAGCTGGCCAAGAGACAGGAGCTCCAGCCCCACCCTGCCTCAGGCTGCAGCATTCCTGGCCTGTCCTCCTGGCTTGTGGTTCTCTCTGTCTGCAGCGGCCACTTCCTGGTGCTCTCCTATGCACCCTTCAAGTCCCATCCCAGAAAGCCCCTCTTTGGGGAAGCCTTTTAGCCTCTGCAACCACACCTTCCTCCCTACCTCAGACCAAGGCTTGCAGCTGGCATTTAGAACTGGGCCTCACCCACCAGGCTGCCAGCCCTCCCAGGGTCTCCATCACCCCCACTCCTTCCCACCACAGCCACCCCAGGGCTCTTCGCTGTTGAATGAGTGACTGCCTGGGTGTCCTCAGATGGCAGGTTGGAGGTGGCCGAGCAGCCTGGGGTGAGGGGCAGGGAGGAGCTGAAGAGAGAAAGCAAGCAGCGGAGCAGGAAAAGAGGAAGTAGAGCTGGCTGGCCAGGGGGCGGGCCGAGCAGGGGAGAAGTGAACAGGTTCTCTTCTGTGCTTGGGAACTTTGCCCTGGAAGGGAGTTTTCGGAGCTGTCACTGGGGCACGCACGCAGCCCCCGGAGAACCCTCGGTTGAACTCAGCCAAGGGGACTCCACCTGCCTGGCTGGGACTTTTGTTTTTTCCCCTCCAAGCCTTTGCTTTGGTGACGCCCCCACCCTGCAAGGCCTCCAGGCAACTGACTCTTACAGCGCAGACCCAGGGACCACTCCTTGGCCCTCCCGCAAAACAACCACCCAGCCACTTTGCCCTGGGCACTGCGGTGCCCTCCCTACCCTGCCAGGAGGGAATCCAACCTCCTTTTTATTATTATTATTATTTTTGATGCAAGGTCTTGCTCTGATGCCCAGGCTGGAGTGCAATCACAGCTCACTGCAGCCTCGACCTCCTGGGCTCAAAGTCCTCACAAGTAGCTGGAACTATAGGCACACACTTCCATGCCTGGCTAATTTTTAAATTATCTGTAGAGGTATGGCTTCTCACCATGTTGCCCAGGCTGGTCTCCAGCTCCGGGGGGCTCAAGCGATCCTCCCGCCTCAGCCTCCCAAAGTCCTGGGATTACAGGCATGAGCCACCATGCCCGTCCTCAAGCTCCATTTTGTAGAGGAAGGAACTGAGACAGAGCTTCCCTCCTAGACTTGTTAGCTCCAGGAGGACGGGGACCCTGAACACAGTAGGTGCTCAGTGAGAAGATAATGAATGAATGAGTGAATGAATGAGGGGGTGCAACATTCCAGGAGACACACCCCCATTCACAGACTAGGAAACTGAGTCAGGACTGGTGAAGCGCTCAAGTCCCCAAATGCGGTGGAAAGGACTCTAGGCTCAGGGCCCCTGAGGTGGCAGCCCCGCCTCTGGCCTCACACTGCCCCTCCCTGGTAAAGTGTCCCCTGGAATGTCCCCAGGGCCTGAGTCCAAAGGCTGTTTGAAAGTCTGAATTCCTCGGCCGTACCTCCCTCCTCAGCATTTATCACCTGAGGCCCAGAGAGGACACCATCAGCCTCTGGTCACATGGCAGCAAGTGGGGTCTCTCCCACTGGGGTGTGATGGCTTGCACCTGTAATCCCAGCATTTTGGGAGGCCGAGGAGGGAGGATCGCTTGAGCCCAGGAGTTGGAGACAAGCTTAGGCAACATGGGAGATCCTGTCTCTACAAAATCAGCTGGGTGCTGTGGCACGTGCCTGTACTCCCAGCTAATTGGGAGGCTGGGGCGGGAGGATTGCTTGAGCGTGGAAGGTCAAGGCTATAGCCAGCTATGATCCAGTCACTGCATTCCAGCTTGGATGACAGAGGAAGACCCTGTCTCAAAAAAAAAAAGGAAAATTAAATTTAAAAATCAGATGCTCCAGGCTGGGCATGGTGGCTCACGCCTGTAATCCCTGCACTTTGGGAGGCCGAGGCGGGTGGATCACCTGAGGTCAAGAATTCAAGATCAGCCTGGCCAACATGATGAAACCTTGTCTCTACTAAAAATACAAAATATTATCTGGGCATAGTGGCGCATGCCTGTAATCCCAGCTACTCAGGGGGCTGAGGCAGGAGAATCACTTGAACCCAGGAGGCAGAGGTTGCAGTGAGCCGAGATTGCACCATTGCACTCCAGCCTGGGTGACGAGCAAAACTCCGTCTCAAAAACAAACAAAAAAAAAGTTGGGTGCTCCAGCTTTTATTCATTTAAAAATAAAATAGCCGGGCACAGTGGCTCACACTGTAATCCCAGCATTTTGGGAGGCTGAGGCAGGGGGATCTCTTGAGTCCAGGAGTTCAAGACCAATCTGAGCAGCATAGTGAGACCCTGTTTCTACAAAAAAAAAAAGACAAAATTAGCTGGGCATGGTGGCATATGCCTGTAGTCCCAGCTACTGGGGAGGCTAAGGTGGGAGAATTGCCTGAGCCTGAGAGGCCAAGGCTGCAGTGAACCAAGATCATGCCACTGCACTCCAGCCTGGGTGACAGAGAACCTGTGTCAAAAAAAAAAAAAAAAAAAAAGTAAAAGAAAAAGAAAAATTAGGTGCTCCAGGTTTATTTATTTAATTTATCTTTAGAGATAAGGTCTCTAAAAATTTTAGAGACAGGGTGTAGCTCTGTGGCCCAGGCTGGAGTGCAGTGGCATGATCACAGCTCACTGGAGCCTTGACCTCCTGGGCTCAAGCGATCCTCCTGTCTCAGCCTCTTGAGTAACTGGGACGGCAGGGATGCCACTACATCTGACTAACATTTTTGTTTTTATATTTTGTGGAGGTGGGGTCTCTCTGCAATGTAACAGGATGTCTCTCCCTGTGTTGCCCAGGCTGGTCTCGAACTGCTGAGCTGAAGTGATCCTCTCACCTCAGCCTCCCAAAGTGCTGGGATTAGAGGTGTGAGCCACCGCACCTGGCCTCAGTTTGTTGTTGTTGTTGTTGTTGCTTTTAGTTGTTTTGAGATGGAGTCTTGCTCTGTCGCCCAGGCTGGACTGCAGTGGCACAGTCTCAGCTCACTGCAACCTCTGCCTCCCAGGTTCAAGCTATTCTCCTGCCTCAGCCTCCTGAGTAGCTGGGACTACTGGCTCGCGGCACCATGCCCAGTTAATATGTGTGTGTGTGTGTGTGTGTGTGTGTGTGTGTGTATTTTTAGTAGAGATGGAGTTTCACCATGTTGGCCAGGCTGGTCTCAAACTCCTGACTTCAGGTGATCTGCCCACCTTAGCCTCCCAAAGTGCTGGGATTATAGGTGTGAGCTACCGTGCCTGGACGGTTTATTTTTATTTTTATTTATTTTTTCCTTTTTTGAGACAGAGTCTTGCTCTGTCGCCCAGGCTGGAGTGCAATGGCGCCATCTTGGCTCACTGCAACCTCTGCTTCCCAGGTTCAAGCGATTCTCTTGCCTCAGCCTCCTGAGTAGCTGGGATTATAGGCACCCACCACCCCACCCAGCTAATTTTGTATTTTTGGTAGAGATGGGGTTTCACCATGTTGGCCAGGCTGGTCTCAAACTCCCGACCTCAGGTGATCCGTCCGCCTTGGCCTCCCAAGGTGATGGGATTACAGGTGTGAGCCACCACACCAGGCCGTTATTTATTTATTTGTTTATTTTGAGATGGTGTCTCACCCTCTGTCGCCAGGCTGGAGTGCAATGGTGCCATCTTGGCTCACTGCAACCTCCACCTCCCGAGTTCAAGCGATTCCCCTGCCTCAGCCTCCCGAGTAGCTGGGACTACAGGGGCATGCCACCACGCCCAGCTAATTTTTTTTGTATTTTAATAGAGACGGGGTTTCACCATGTTGGCCGGGATGGTCTCCGTCTCCATCTCCTGACCTCGTGATCCTCCCGCCTCAGCCTCCCAAAGTGCTGGGATTACAGGCATGAGCCACCGTGCCCAGCCTATTTTATTTTTTTAAATGAAACAGAGTGGGGTCTCTCTGCCTCCTGGCCACCTTCTCAGCCTTAAGGGCCAGCTTCAGGCTGCCTTCTCCAGGAAGCCTGCCATGACTCCCTCCCACTTCTACTCTAACAGCAGAAGGTTTCCTGCTCAGAAAGGGGCAATGACCCAGCCAGGATCACCCAGTAAGGGCACAGCCAGGAGCTGAAGGGCCTTTCACCTGGAGCAGCTCCTGGATCATATCGCTTCTGCATGCAGCACACTGTCACTGATCAGCCAGACATGCTTCCAGAGTTAACTGGCACTATTTTGAGAAATGAGAAAAGCACCCTGAAGAAAGCAAGCACAATTCCCAAGACAGATCTCAAATGAGAGAGAGATCAAGAGAACAAGTTTAATGGCGTCAGGAGGAAAAGCAACAGGTTTCCTTAAGAATGAGGGTATTGGGGGGTGCTGGGTGCAGTGACTCACGCCTGTAATCCCCGCACTTTGGGAGGCCGAGGTGGGCAGATCACGAGATCAGGAGTTTAAGACCAGCCTGGCCAACATGATGAAACCCCGCCTCTACTAAAAGTACAAAAATTAGCCGAGTATGGTGGCGTGCACCTGTAGTCCCAGCTACTCGGGAGGCTGAGGCAGGAGAATCGCTTGAACCTGGGAAGCGGAGGTTTCAGTGAGCCACGATCCTGCCACTGCACTCCAGCCTGGGCTACAGAGTGAGACTCTGTCTCAAAAAAAAAAAAAGAAGGAGGGTGTTGGGCTGAGTGTGGTGGCTCACGCCCATAATCCCAACACTTTGGAAAGCCAAGGTAGGAGGATTACTTGAGTCCAGGAGTTCGAGACCAGCCTGGGCAACATAGCAAGACCGTGTCTCTATATTTAAAAAAAAAAAAAAAAAAGGAAGGTGCTTTTTTAAATTTTTTGAGTCAGGGTCTCACTCTGTCGCCAGGCTGGAGTGCAGTGGTGCAATCTTGGCTCACTCCAGGCTCAACCTTTTGGCCTCCATCGATCCTCCTACCTCAGCCTCCTGACTTACTAGTACTGCAGGTGTGCACCACTATGCCCAGGTAATGTTTTGTAGAGACAAGGTTTTGCCATTTGCCCAGGCTGGCCTCCAACTCCTGGGTTCAAACAATCCACCTGCCTCAGCCTCCCAAAGTGCTGGAATTACAGGCATGAGCCACTGCATGCAGCAGAGAGTGCTACTTAAAAAGCAGTCGGAGGCCAGGCGTGGTGGCTCACGCCTGTAATCCCAGTACTTTGGGAGGCTGAGGCGAGTGGATCACGAGGTCAGGAGATCGAGACCATCCTGGCTAACACGGTGAAACCCTGTCTCTACTAAAAATATAAAAAATTAGCTAGGCGTGGTGGCGGGCACCTGTAGTCCCAGCTACTCAGGAGGCTGAGGCAGGAGAATGGCTTGAACCCGGGAGGCGGAGGTTGCAGTGAGTTGAGATGGCGCCATTGCACTCCAGCCTGGGCAACAGGGCGAGACTCCGTCTACAAAAAAAAAAGCAGTCAGGGAGGGCTCCTCAGAGGAGGTGACCAGCAGAGCCTTGGTCCCCACATACACCTGGCCTCCAGACCTAGCCTGGGGTGGTCACCTAGCTGCCTTCAGTAGCTTTGCCCTGGGCCTCCCCAGCTCCTTGGCAGAGGCACCAGGCTAAGGGGGATCCCTGCCCCAGAGGAAGTGGGAACTCTAACACTTGTTGGGAGAGTTTTAAAAAATCCTTAAAAACCACCCTCTGTCTCCAGCCCTCAGGGTACCCGGAGAAACCCTTCCAGCCTTCGTAGGTAGTTCCTGGACTTGCTTATTTGATTGAATTATTCAGAAAAAGAAAATGCGGTTCCCTGGGCTTCCCCCTTACACACACATACACACCACACACACACACCTCACACACACCGCACACACACACCACACACACACCACACACACACACCCCCACACACCCCCCACACACACCCCCCACACATACCACACACACACACCACACACACACACCACACACACACACCACACACACACCCCCCACACACACACCCCACACACCACACACACCACACACACCACACACACCACACACACACACCACACACACACACACCACACACACCCCACACACCCCACACACCCCACACACACCACACACACCCCACACACCACACACACACCCCACACACCACACACACACACACACAACCCTTTTTGCTTTCTCTGGACCCATCTGCTATAGGGCCAGCTCTCCCCATTCTCCAGATGAGAAACAGAGACCACCCATGCTGAGAGGAACTGGATCCTTTGGGGCCTGAAGGCCTAGGCTGTGGGGGGATAGAGGGGGAGGCTTCGGGCACCCTCATCCTCCCCGGGACTCACAATCACTCTCCTAGCGGCCAAGGTAGCCCTCGGGATTCAGGACCCTTCTGGTTGTCCCGAGAGGGGCCTCAGAAGCTGGGTGACAAGTTGGGCCAGGAGAGATGGGGGTCAGTAGCAAGTTCAAGTTCAGGTCAAGTGGAGTTCCCGAGGCCCCGGCTCTGACACCCTCTTGGGGTGCTGCACGGGCCAAGGGTGGGTCCTTCCCATACTAAGGACTGTCCCAGGCAGTGGCTTCGCTGCCCTGGGCCTCTCGCCCTCAGCTGTGAAAAGGGGCAGGGGGTTACCTAGCTCCCAGGTGGCCCCTGAGAGGAGCCAGTGAGGCAGGGTCTGCAGTCCAGGCCCAGGGTCAGTGCGAGGGACTCGCCCCCTTCCTGGCTGGGTGGGCTTATCCCTGACACTCTCCTGCCTGGCCTGGGACCTCAGAAATGCCCCTTGGAGCTGGGCGTAGTGGCTCATGCCTATAATCTCAGCACTTTAGAAGGCCGAGGTGGGCAGATCACCTGAGGTCGGGAGTTCAAGACCAGCCTGGGCAACATGGGGAAACCCCATCTCTACCAAAAATACAAAAACTTAGCTGGGTGTGGTGGCGGGCACCTGTAATCCCAGCTACTCAGGAGGCTGAGGCAGGAGAATCAGTTGAACCCAGGAGGTGGAGGTTGCAGTGAGCTGAGATCGAGATCACACCATTGCACTCCAGCCTGGGCGAGAAGAGCAAAACTGAGTCTCAAAGAAAAAGAAAGAAAGAGACAGAGAGAAAGAGAGAAAGAGAGAAAGAGAGGCTGGGCGCGGTGGCTGACACCTGTAATGCGAGTGCTTTGGGAGGCCGAGGTGGGCAGGATCACCTGAGGTCAGGAGTTTGAGACCAGCCTGGCCAGCATGGTGAAACCCCATCTCTACTAAAAATACAAAAATTAGCTGGGCGTGGTGGCGGGCACCTATAGTCGCAGCTACTCAGGAAGCTGGGGCAGGAGAATCGCTTGAACCCGGGAGGTGGAGGTTGCAGTGAGCTGAGATCGTGCCATTGCACTCCAGCCTGGGCGACAAAGAGCGAAATTCTGTCTCAAAAAAAGAAGAGAGAGAGAGAGAGAGAGACAAGGAAGGAAGGAAGGAAGGAAGGCAGGCAAGCAGGCCCCTTGGGAGGCCAGGCACCTCTCAGCCTCAGTCTCCCTTGTTCTGAGGTGGGGTGAAGATTCGCACCCATGGTTCTGATGTGGGGGACACGTGATTGGGCTGGGATGGAGCTCACATCCTTCAGCCCCTCGGGGGTGCCTGAAGAACTAAGAACGGAGGTCGAAGCACAGTGGCTCACGCCCGTAATCCCAGCAAGCAGGTAGGTGGCTAAATACAAAAATTAGCTGGGCGTGGCGGCACATGCCTGTAATCCCAGCTATTCGGGAGGCTGAGGTGGGAGACTTGCTTGGACCCAGGAGGCAGAGGTTGCAGTGAGCTGACGTCGCGCCATTGCACTCCAGCCTGGGCAACAAGAGCAAAACTCCATCTCAAAAAAAAAAAAAAAAAAGGGAGGATTGCCTGAGCCCAGGAGTTCAAGGTTGCAGTGAGCCATGATCGTACCTCTGCACACCAGCCTGGGAGACAGAGCGAGACCCTTTCTCTAAAAAATAAATTTTAAAATAAGGCCGGGCGCGGTGGCTCACGCGTGTAATCCCAGCACTTTTTTTTAGTAGAGACGGGGTTTCACCGTGGTCTCTACTAAAAAATACAAAAAATTAGCCGGGCATGGTGGCGGGCGCCTGTAGTCCCAGCTACTCGGAGAGGCTGAGGCAGGAGAATGGCGTGAACCCGGGAGGCGGAGCTTGCAGTGAGCCGAGATTGCGCCACTGCACTCCAGCCTGGGTGACAGAGCGAGACTCCATCTCAAAAATAAATAAATAAAATAGGCCGGGTGCGGTGGCTCATGCCTGTAATCCCAGCACTTTTGGAGGCCAAGGCAGGCGGATCACGAGGTCAGGAGATCGAGACCATCCTGGCTAACGTGGTGAAACCCCGTCTCTACTGAAAATACAAAAATTAGCCGGACGTGGTGGTGGGCGCCTGTAGTCCCAGCTACTCAGGAGGCTGATGCAAGAGAATCGCTTGAACCCAGGAGGTGGAGGTTGCAGTGAGCCGAGATCACACCATTGCACTCCAGCCTGGGCAACAGAGCAAGACTTCACCACAAACACAAACACACACACACACACACATTTTATTTATTTAAAAATTTAAAAAAAAATGTCCCTTGGAGGTGGGGCAGTGGCGGTATGGGAGGGTGAGGCCCCCTTGGAGGGGTGGAGAAGGGGAGAAAAGGGAGGCATTGGGAGGTGCAGGCGGGCGGGGCGGCTGCTGACTCAGGAGGCCACTGGCTCACCTGCCTTGGGGCTCAGCCTGTCCTCCTGGCTGCCCCCAGTCCAGAGAGAAGAAGAGAAGACAGAGGCCCCAAGGGCCTACTGTGTGCCGGGTGCGTGTCAGGGTGGTGCCCACGTCACCTCATCGAAAGCTCCCCACTCCCCTGTCGGCCAAGTGGGACTCTCCCATTTCTCAGATGAGTAAACCGAGGCCAGGGAAAGTGAGAGACTTGGCCCTGTAGTTAACACGGTTCGGCTATTACCAGGATGTTCTGGAACATGATTGTCCAGGTCCTGGCCCAGGGCCACCGTTCATGGCGAGCTTCCAAGGGCCCACCAAGTCGTTCAGCCTCTGTGTGGTTGCTGTTCTCAGCCCCATGTTTCAGATGGGTAAACTGAGGTTCAGAGTGGCCAGTGGGAAGAGGCATAGCCAGGCTCGGTGGTTGCAGTTGGCCACGCTGCCCGGCCGGGGGGGCGCATGCAGGGCTCACTTGGTGCTCCTGAGCTGGCGTGGGCTCCTGCAGTCCCGGGGCCTGCCTGCCCAAGGGGAAATCCGATCACAGCCACCATGCAGCATCACCAGGCCCTCCTCAGCCAGAAATCTCTGCCACTGCTGGGCTCACCAGGAACCTGAGCCGGCCCGTGGGGGACAGGCCCAGCTGTCTGGGCTTCCTGAGGTGTCTCCATGTGCTGCTCTGTGCCAGGTGCTGGGGACAGGAGGGGACCTCCCTGGCATGCACTGCCTACTGGGGACAGGGGCACAGAGCTGGCCAGCCCTGATCCCATGAGACTGGTCCTGTGCAAACCCAGGGAAAGCCCCAGACCCAGCCTCAGTGCAGGGAGAGTCCCAGAGGCCTCTCAGTCCTCAATTTTGGCGGCTCAGGCAAGAAGGGGTTTGGGGTTTCCCTAGGGACTTCAGCTTCTGCTGGGGACAGGGCACGGGCAGGGCTCCCTGACCTCCCCGAGGAAGCCCCGCCGCTCCGTTTCCCAAGTCTCTAGGGGGTAATTTTTTTTTTTTTTTGAAGCAGAGTCTTGCTCTGTCGTCCAGGCTGGAGTGCAGTGGCACGATCTAGGCTCACTGTAAGCTCCGCCTCCCGGGTTCACGCCATTCTCCTGCCTCAGCCTTCCGAGTAGCTGGGCTATAGGCACCCGCCACCACGCCCGGCTAACCTTTTTTTGTATTTTTAGTAGAGGCGGGGTTTCACCATGTTAGCCAGGATGGTCTCGATCTCCTGACCTCGTGATCCGCCCGCCTCGGCCTCCCAAAGTGCTGGGATTACAGGCGTGAGCCACCGCGCCCGGCCTCTAGGGGGTAATTTTTGCTACTTAAGTCACCTTGTCTGGCATGGTGGCTCCTGCCTGTAATCCTAGCACTTTAGGAGGCCTAGGCGGGCAGTTCACATAAGGCCAGGAGTTCAGGACCAGCCTGGCCAACATGACGAAATCCCATCTCTACTAAAACTACAAAAATTAGCAGGGCATCGTGGCATATGCCTATAATCCCAGCTACTCAGGAGGCTGAGGCATGAGAATTGCTTGAACTGGAGAGGCGGAGGTTGCAGTGAGCTGAGATCACACCACTGCACTCCAGCCTGGGCAACAGTAGAGACATTGTCTCAAATAATAATAATGATAAAGTCATGTGGGCTGTCTGATAGCCAGGGGCCATCAAAGCCAGGGATGACCAAGGCCCAATGTTGGAACCTCCATACCTTTGTCCCTGGGGCCACCTGGGCTACCCAGACATGTAGCATTGGGGGTGACAGTGGAGGAAGGCACACAGATGTCCCTGAGGCTGTGACCCGGGACACGTAAGGCTGGAGGGCTGGTCCAGGCTCAGGTGGGACTTAGCAGTGAGACAACTGTGCACAGGCCAGGGTGCTAAGCGTTGGACCCTCTTAGCTCAGCAAAGCTGGAACGAAGCCGGGCGCGGTGGCTCACGTCTGTAATCCCAGCGCTTTGGGAGGCTGAGGCAGGCAGATCACACGAGATTGGGAGTTCAAGACCAGCCTGACCAACATGGAGAAACCTCGTCTCTACTAAAAATACAAAAAAATTAGCCGGGCTTGGTGGCACATGCCTGTAATCCCAGCTACTCCAGAGACTGAGGCAGGAGAACTACTTGAACCCGGGAGGTGGAGGTTTCGGTGAGCCAAGATCGCACCATTGCACTACAGCCTGGGCAACAAGAGCGAAACTCTGTCTCAAAAAAAAAAAAAAGCCAGAGTGAAGAGCGCCCCAGATCCGGTGGGGCTCTCCAGAAATGGGCGTAGCATCCTTCCCACGCTGCAAGAGCCCAAGAATAGTCTTTTGAGGACCCGGATCTTTCCTTCTCGGAGCCACTTTCAGGCTTTATATTAAGTAGGGTTCAGCCATGCCACTCACACACTGGATGTCCTTGGAAAGTGACTCAGCCTCTTCAAGCCCGCAAGTCTCAGCAAGGCCCTGTGTCGGTCAGGTGCAGCGGCTCATGCCTATAATCCCAATCCTTTGGGAGGCTGAGTTGGGAGGTTCGCTTGAAGCCAGGAATTTGAGACCAGCCTGGGCAACGTAGTGAGACCCCATCTCTACAGGAAAAATTTTAAAATTTAGCTGTGTGTGATAACATGTGCCTGTGGCCCCAGCTACTCAGGAGGCTGAGGAAGGAGGATCGCTTGAGGCCAGCAGTTTGAGACTAGCTTGGGAAACATGGCAAGACCCCTGTCTCTACAGAAAAAAAAAAAAAAAAGACAAAAAAAACGACCCTATGTGTATGACACTGACTGGGGAGGGGGGACTTCCAGGCCTTTCACGGACTTGTCACAGACCCTCTAGAAGCTGGACACAAAATGAGGAAACCAGGCCAGGCTTGGTGGCTGTTGCCTGTAACCCCAACACTTTGGGGGGCCGAGGCAGGTGGATCACTTAAGGTCAGGAGTTCAAGATCAGCCTGGCCAACATGGTGAAACTCCATCTCTACTGAAAATGCAAAAAGTAGCTGGGCACAGGGGCGCATGCCTGTAATCCAAGCTACTCGGGAGGCTAAGGCAGGAGAATCGCTTGAACCCAGGAGGCAGAGGTTGCAGTGAGCCAAGATCACACCATTGCACTCCAGCCTGGGCGACAGAGCGAGACTCTGTCTCAAATTTAAAAAAGGGGAAGACCGGGCGCGGTGGCTCACACCTGTAATCCCAGCACTTTGAGAGGCCGAGGCGGGCGGATCACGAGGTCAGGAGATCGAGACCATCCTGGCTAACACGGTGAAACCCCGTCTCTATTAAAATACAAAAAATTAGCTGGGCATGGTGGCGGGCACCTGTAGTCTCAGCTACTCAGGAGGCTGAGGCAGGAGAACGGCGTGAACCCGGAACCTGGAGCTTGCAGTGAGCCAAGATTGCACCACTGCACTCCAGCCTGGGCGACAGAGTGAGACTCCATCTCAAAAAAAGAGGGGAAAGGCTGGGCGCGGTGGCTCACGCTTGTAATCCCAGCACTTTGGGAGGCCGAGGCGGGCGGATCACGAGGTCAGGAGATCGAGACCACGGTGAAACCCCGTCTCTACTAAAAAATACAAAAAAAAATTAGCCGGGCGAGGTGGCGGGCGCCTGTAGTCCCAGCTACTCGGGAGACTGAGGCAGGAGAATGGCATGAACCCAGGAGGCGGAGCTTGCAGTGAGCCGAGATTGCGCCACTGCACTCCAGCCTGGGTGACAGAGCGAGACTCTGTCTCAAAAAAAAAAAAAAAAAAAAGGGGGAAACCAGGCTCAGAGATGAGTGAAGGCTCAGCCAGAATCACACAGCACACGTGGCGAGCTAGAGCCCAGGCCTGGGGGGCCCGGTGGGGGGGCTGCACCTTGCATGCCACTGGGATAGTGAGGACAATTTGAGTATTTTTAAAATTTTTATTTATTTATTAATTATCATTATTATTATTATTATTTGAGACGGAGTCTCACTCTGTCGCCCAGGCTGGAGTGCAGTGGCGTGGTCTTGGCTCACTGCAAGCTCTGCCTCACGGGTTCACACCATTCTCCTGCCTCAGCCTCCCGAGTAGCTGGGACTACGGGCACCCGCCACCATGCTTGGCTAATTTTCTGTATTTTTTAATAGAGATGGGGTTTCACCGCATTAGCCAGGATGGTCTCGATCTCCTGACCTCGTGATTCACCCGCCTCGGCCTCCCAAAATGCTGGGATTATAGGCGTGAGCCACCGCGCCTGGCCATTTATTTATTTTTTGATACAGAGTCACTCTGTCGCCCAGGCTGGAGTGCAGTGGGACCATCTCAGCTCACTGCAACCTCCGCCTCCCAGGTTCAACTGATTCTCCTGCCTCAGCCTCCCGAGTAGCTGGGACTACAGGCGCCTGCCACCATGCCCAGCTAATTTTTGTATTTTTAGTAGAGACGGGGTTTCACCATGTTGGCCAGGCTGCTCTTGAACTCCTGACCTTAGGTGATCTGCCTGCCTCGGCCTCCCAAAGGGCTGGGATTACAGGCGTGAGCCACCAAGCCCGGCCACAATTTGAGTCTTCTGCTGGGCCAGGCTGGTCTGTCCAGGGCGGGTGCAGGACACCAAAGCTGGGTGTGGTGGTGCACGCCTGTGGTCTCAGATACTCAGGAGGCTGAGGTGGGAGGATTGCTTGAGCCCAGGAGGTCAAGGCTGCTGTGAGCTGTGATTGTGCCACTGCACTCCAGCCTGGGCAACAGATGGAGACCCCTTAACTAACTGAATGAATGAATGAATGAATGAATGAAGGCAACCTGAGCTGCATTCCTTGGCCTGCCAACCTGCCCAGCCCCATCCCTCAGCCCTCCCTGAGTCTGAGGGCCCTGCAGGTCCCACACAGGGCCAGGCTCCGTCTTGCTTCTGCAAATTTGCACCTTCCATTCCATTCCCTGCCACACTGCTCCCGGGTCACCATGGATGCTGGACAACTGCCACCGTGTCCTTGGAGAAGCCCTCCATCATCTCAGCCCCCAATGTCAGGTATTCAACCTGCAAATCCTCCCTGCGGGTGCTGGGCTCTCCAGAGCGCTGGGCTGCGTGCAGGGGACTCGGGAGAACCGGCCCCACCCAGCTCCTTTCTCACAGAGCTTTCAGAGGCTGGGGGCCTCCCTGATCCGCTTCCAGCTCCCAAGGCCCCTGCTGCCCCCACCCTGCAGACTGGGACTCCGTGAGGCTGGGCTCTGGCTTGGTTATTGTGGCTCCAGCACACAGCAGGCACCGTGGCTGTAGTAGGCGTGCATGGGAAGTCAGGAGGAGCAGACCTGCCATCTCCTCTGCTGAGGACACAGCCCGGCCAGCGTGCCTTGGCGGCCTGGGGCCAGTGACTGCCTCTTGGCCCAGTTCCTTGCCCACCTTGAAGATCTGTAGGGAGGGATAAAGAGATCAAGTCCAAGGCCGGGTGCGGTGGTTCACGCCTGTAATCCCAGCACTTTGGGAGGCCGAGCCTGGCAGATCTCGAGGTCAGGAGTTCGAGACGAGCCTGGCCATCATGGTGAAACCCCATCTCTACTAAAAATACAAAAATTGGCCAAGCATGGTGACAGGCACCTGTAATCCCAGCTGAGGCAGGAGAATTGCTTGAACCCGGGAGGTGGAGGTTGCAGTGAACCGAGATCGAGCCACTGCACTCCAGCCTGGGGCAACAAAGCAAGACTCCATCTCAAAAAAAAAAAGAGATCAAGTCTGGCGCAGCCCCAGGAAGCAATCTTGGGCTGGGCACACCGCGTTTCTGTGACATAAAGGCAGTGACACCTCATCACTGTCACAGGGTTGCTGGGGTTGGGGGCTAGAGGAGAGGAGGAGCCTCCGTTGAGGGCTCCAAGAAGGGACAGAGGGGTGATGCTCATGGGTCCTGGAGACACATTTTGGGTGGTTCATGCCCTCCATCCTGGGCCACTTTGGGGAGGTGAAGGAGGGAAGCGTTAAGGGACAAGATCCCCCTGTTCCCAGTTTCTCTCCGGAGCCAGGGTTTCTCTGATTTGAAGAAACAGGTGTCACAACCCAGGAAGTCCACTGATGGCATCTGCCCTGGGGCACCGGCATTTAGGGCTGATCACTGAGGTCTGCACCTCCCAAGGCTGCTGTGCCCATTCCTGGGCACCCCAAAGGGGAAGAAAACCTCCTGAATGTGCACCGGGAGAGGACCCATCCCATGCGGTGACAGAACCCCATGATAGCGCCCGGCGCTCTGGATATTCAAACTGTGGGGCCCAGCAAGGGAGAACTGGTGGTCGGGCAGGGTCAGAGGGGTTTTGAGGGTGTGCGATGGCTGCTGTGATGTGCCACTGGCATGCCTAATACATGCAAGACTTGCTGCCAGGCCCTGAGCTGCAGAGCCACCTGGCCCAAGGTCACTGTGGTGGCAGGGAGCCCACATCCATCAGCTGCTGGCCACAGGATTGCGAGCCCTGGCCATCTCTGCCCAATGCCAGGCACTTCTGAAGGGCCTTCCAGCTACAGAGCTCCTGTGGGGTGGGTCGGGGTGTCCCTGGCCATCATGGTGTCCCTGGGCCTGCATTGAAGCTCAACTTCTGTTGGCCCCAAGGGCACTTCTTTTTTTTTTTTTGAGACGGAATCTTGCTCTTTCACCCAGGCTGGAGTGCAGTGGCGCGATCTCGGCTCACTGCAGGCTCCGCCCCCCGGGGCTCACGCCATTCTCCTGACTCAGCCTCCCGCGTAGCTGGGACTACAGGCGCCTGCCACCTCGCCCGGCTAAGTTTTTGTATTTTTAGTAGAGACGGGGTTTCACCGTGTTAGCCAGGATGGTCTCGATCTCCTGACCTCGTGATCCGCCCGCCTCGGCCTCCCAAAGTGCTGGGATTACAGGCGTGAGCCACCGCGCCCGGCCGGCACTTCTTAATATATGTTCTTAGTCTGGCATTCTGGGTCAACAGTCCACCTGCCTTGGCCTCTCTCAAAACTGTGATTAAGGCATGAGTCACCACACCAACCTACATCCATCCATCCATCCATCCATCCATCCATCCAGACAAAGTCTGGCTCTCTGGCTGTGTTGCCCAGGCTGGAGCACAGTGGTATGATCTCAGCTCACTGACCTCCTGGATTTGACCTCAGCCTTGACCTCCTGGGTTCAAGCAATCTCACTGCCTCAGCATCCCAAGTCACTGAGACTACAGGTACATGCCACTATGTCTGGCTGTTTTTTTTTTTTTTTTTTTGGAGACGGAGTCTCGCTCTGTTGCCCAGGCTGGAGTGCAGTGGCACGATCTTGGCTCACTGCAAGCTCCGCCTCCCGGGTTCACACCATTCTCCTGCCTCAGCCTCTCCGAGTAGCTGGGACTACAGGTGCCCGCCACCACGCCTGGCTATTTTTTTGTATTTTTAGTAGAGACGGGGTTTCACCGTCTCGATCTCCTGACCTCGTGATCCACCCGCCTCGGCCTCCCAAAGTGCTGGGATTACAAGCGTGAGCCACCACGCCCGGCCTGTCTGGCTGTTTTATTTTTTGTAAAGATGGGATCTTGCTATGTTGTCCAGGCTGGTCTCAAGTGATACTCCAGCCTGGGCCTCCCAAAGTGCTGGGATTACAGGCGTGAGCCACTGTGCCTGGTCTTCTCTAGTGCTTGGAGCACCAAATTCCTGCCTGCCACAGGGCCTTGGCACTTGCTGTGCTCCCAACATATCCTCCTGTCAGCCTCTCCCTAAATTGTCTCCTTGGTAGACTCCTATTCAGACTTCAAGGCCCAGCCCAAAAGACCCCTCCCTCTCTGGAAAGCCTTGCCAGTTCCACCACACAGAGCTTTTTTAGCTTTCTTACTTATCCTTCAGGGCTCAGTGTCAGCATCACCTCCTACAGGAAGTCCTCCCTGATCCCTAGACTGGTTCAGGACTCTTATAGTATTTTTTGTCACACTGGTCACAATGGATAACTAAGTGTATCTGTGTGATGATGGGTTTATGCTCTGCCTCACTGCTCCACAGGCAGGAATGACATCTGTTTGTTTCTTTTTTGAGACAGGGTCTCATTCTTGGCCCAGGCTGGAGTGCAATGGCTCGATCATAGCTCACTGCAGCCTCAAACTCTGGGGCTCAAGTGATCCTCCCACCTCAGTAGCTAGGACTACAAGTATACAACACCACACCTGGCTAATTTCTTTCTTTTTTTTTTTTTTTTTTTTTTGAGATGGAGTCTTTCCCTGTCGCCCAGGCTGGAGTGCAGTGGTGTAATCTTCAGCTCGATGTAACCTCCACCCCCAAGGTTCAGGCAATTCTCCTGCCTCAGCCTCCTGAATAGCTGGGACTACAGGCGCGCACCACTAGGCCCGGCTAATTTTTGTCTCAACTATGAGACAGGGTTTCACAATGTTAGCCAGGCTGGTCTCGAACTCCTGACCTTGTGATCCACCCATCTCAGCCTCCCAAAGTGCTGGGATTACAGGCATGAGCCACTGTGCCCAGCCACATTTCTTGTACTTTTTGTAGAGATGGGGCTTTCCCTTGTTGCCCCGGCTGGTCTCAAACTCCTGGACTCAAGCAATCCCCCTGCCTCAGCCTCCCAAAGTCTGGGATTACAGGTGCAAGCCACCACATCTGGCCTTGATACCTGTTTTGATCACTTTGGGATCATGGCATATAGTTAGGACTCAATAAACTCAGTTCCTACTTGCACATAGGAAGAAAGGAAGGAAGGAGGAAGGGAAGGAAGGAAGGGAAGGAGGGAGGAGGGAAGGAATAAAGGAAGGAAAGAAGGAGGGAGGAAGGAAGGAATAAAGGAAGGAAGGAGAGAGGGAGGGAAGGAAGGGAGGGAGGGAAGGAAGAAGGGAGGGAAGGAAGGGAAGAAGGAAGGAGGAAGGGAGGGAGAGAGGGAAGAAGGAGAGGGAAGGAGAGGAAAGGAAAGGAGAGGAGAGAGGGAGAGAGGGCAGACCTCGTTCTATGTTGAAGGGACAGAAGGAACATCCAGAATGGATGTGTCTGTCAAGTGAGTGAGCGTCCTGTCCTAAGAGTGTGTCCCAGGAGGGTGTGGGCACACCCTTGGCAGGAAGGGTGTCCCGGGACTGCCTGAGCTCTTGAGGAATAGCGCTAGGGAGGAGAGGGCTGGGCCGGCTTGGGGCTCACACCTTTCGAGGATGTCAGAGAGGAGGGTGTGTCACAGGAAGTGCCTGGGTCTCTGGGCTGACTCACTGGGACTCTGATTATATTAATACTCAGACGCCAGACTGCAGCCTGTTCTCCAGAGGCCCCCAGGGGAATGAATCAATGACTGTCTGATATCCTGAATGTGTGTGAGAGGCTGACCTGGAGGAGGCCATTAACCCAGCTTGAGGAACTGGCAAGGCTTTCCTGAGGAAGGGTCTTTTGGGCTGGGCCTTGAAGTCTGAATAGGAGTCCACCAAGGAGACAATTTAGGGAGGGCTTGACAGGAGGGGATGTTGGGGAAACCAAGTATCTGATGTGCCTGGGCCCTTTGGGAAGTGTCTGGAGAGACTTTGGTGGGGAGGTCTGGACTGGACACCATTTCTTTCCTGGCCAGCACCCAGTAAAGTAAGTGAAAAGGCTGGGCGTGGTGGCTCATGCCTGTAATCTCAGCACTTTCAGAGGCCGAGGCAGGAGGATCACCTGAGGTCGGAAGTTCAAGACCAGCCTGGCCAACACAGTGAAACCCCATCTCTACTAAAAAACAGAAAAAAAGAAATAGCTGGGCATGGTGGCTCACGCCTGTAATCCCAGCTATTTGGGAGGCTGAGGCAGGAGAATCGCTCCAACCCAGGAGGCCGAGGTTGCAGTGAGCCAAGTTCGCACTACTGCACTCCAGCACTCCAGCCTGGGCAGCAGAGCAAGACTCTGTCTCAAAAAAGAAAAAAAAAAAAGGCCGGGTGCGGTGGCTCACGCCTGTAATCTCAGCACTTTGGGAGGCTGAGACGGGCGGATCATGAGGTCAAGAGATCAAGACCATCCTGGCTAACATGGTGAAACCCCGTCTCTACCAAAAATACAAAAAATTAGCCGGGCGTGGTGGCGGGCGCCTGTAGTCCCAGCTCCTCGGGAGGCTGAGGCAGGAGAATGGCGTGAACCCAGGAGGCAGAGCTTGCAGTGAGCTGAGATTGCGCCACTGCACTCCAGTCTGGGTGACAGAGCGAGACTCCGTCTCAAAAAAAAAGAAAAGTGTTGGGGATATCTGGAGTGAGAAAGTCTACTTGGATGAATTCCATTGAGAAAGTCTAGTTGGATGAGGAGGTTTGTGGCATGGGCGCTGGGTGAGCCCTCTTAGCACTGCCTACCCCCTTCTCTCTGCCCCGATCCATCCCAAGACACAGCGTGGGACAGGAAGTCAGAGGGGACCCTGGGTGCTCGAAGCAATGGACTGGACCCATTGTACAGATGGGAAGACTGAGGTGAGCAGGGACAGAGCCCACGCTTACACACCTGAGCTGAGTTTGGGTTCTGGAGCCCATGAAGGCAAGAGACAGGCTTCCCTGGAGTTAGGCTCCACACAGAGGCGCGCACCACTAGGCCCGGCTAATTTTTGTCTCAGTTTCCCAGCGCTGGGGGCACTGGGAGACCTGCCAAAAAACTTAGCAGAAAGTAGGCACTAGAATTCTGGATCAGGCCTCCCAGCTAACAGCCGTGGGACCTCTGGGCTTCCTTCCCCCAAAGCTGGGGGAAGGTGACCTTTTCCTCCCCCTCAGCCCTGGCCCAGAGAAGAAAACAGAGCTTGCAAGGTCACACAGCAAGAATGTGGCACTGGAACTCAGCTAAGAGGTGGGAGAGGGCCTTGGAATCTAGAGATTAGCTGGTGTCTGGAATGCGTGGGGCAGGAGTGTCCTCAGAGGAGGACCGCAGGGCTGGGCATGGGCTCAGGAGCTGCGGCTTTGTTCCCTAAGGGCAATGGGGAGCCATGGAGGGTATGAGAGCAGGAGAGAAGCAAAAGATGTTTCAGGAGGTGGCTCTACATTATAAAGGACCCAAGAGGAGTCCAACACAGACCCTGTGACCTTGGATTTCAGATTTCTCTCCGCCTCTGGCCAAGTAAAAGTTTGTGTTAGAAATTGTAATAATGGCCGGGCGCGGTGGCTCACGCCTGTAATCCCAGCACTTTGGGAGGCCGAGGCGGGCGGATCACGAGGTCAGGAGATCGAGACCATCCTGGCTAACACAGTGAAACCCCGTCTCTACTAAAAATACAAAAAATTAGCCGGGCGAGATGACGGGCGCCTGTAGTCCCAGCTACTCGGGAGGCTGAGGCAGGAGAATGGCGTGAACCCCGGGGGGCGGAGCCTGCAGTGAGCCGAGATCGCGCCACTGCACTCCAGCCTGGGCGACAGCGAGACTCTGCCTCAAAAAAAAAAAAAAAAAAAAAAAAGAAATTATAATAATGGGCCGGGCGTAGTGGCTCATGCCTGTAATCCCAGCACTTTGGGAGGCCAAGGCATGTGGATCACGAGGTCAAGAGATAGATACCATCCTGGCTAACATGGTGAAACCCCATCTCTACTAAAAATATAAAAATTAGCCAGGCATGGTGGCACGTACCTGTAGTCCCAGTTACTCAGGAGGCTGAGGCAGGAGAATTGCTTGAATCCGGGAGGTGGAGGTTGCAATGAGCTGAGATTGCGCCACTGCACTCCAGCCTGCCAATAGAGTGAGACTCCGTCTCAAAAAAAAAAAAAGACGTTGTAATAATGGGTTGGGTACAGTGGCTCACGCCTGTAATCCCAGCACTTTGGGTGGCCGAGGAGGACAGATCACTTGAGGTCAGGAGTTCAAGACCAGCCTGGCCAACATGGCAAAACCCCATCTCTACTAAAAATACAAAATTAGCCAGGGGTGATGGCATATGCCTGTAATCCTAGCTACTCCAGAGGCTGAGGCAGGAGAATCGCTTGAACCCGGGAGGCAGAGGTTATGGTGAGCCGAGATGGCGCCATTGCACTCCAGCCTGAGCAACAAGAGTGAAACTCCATCTCAAAAAATAATAATAATAATAATAATAATAATACTAGTAACAACCTGTGTGTCTGTGTTGCTTTTTCCGTTTTTTGAGCTTTATAATTTGATTTTGCCCCCATGGCAACTCCGAGATGTAGGCAGGGCAGCTGTCATCTCACCAGTTTATTTTATATTTTATTTTATTCTATTTTTATAGAGATGGCTGGGGGGAGTCTCACTATGTTGGCCAGGCTGGTCTCGAACTCCTGGCCCCAAGCAATCCTCCCACCTCAGCCTCCCAAAGTCATCACACCATTTTATAGCTGCAGGTCCTTGGGCCAGTAGTTGCGGTTGGTGTGTGCAGCTCCCACACCTTCCATCAGGGCGTTGCTCACCTGGGTGAGGGGAGGTGGTGAACCCCTGGCTAAGACCCCCTGTCCCTTCTGGCCCAGATGTCCTTCAGAGGTCATCAGGAGCCAGACCCTGTACTGCTCTGTCCCTGTCAATCCCCAACAGAGGCACAGGCCCCCGTTTCCTCATCTGTAAAATGGGGTGGGCCGAGCGCAGTGGCTCATGCCTGTAATCCCAGCATTTTGGGAGGCCGAGGCGGGTGGATCACTTGAGTTCAGGAGTTCAAGACCAGCCTGGTCAACATGGCGAAATCCTGTCTCTACTAAAAATACAAAAAAATTAGCCGGGCATGGTGGCACACACCTGTAATCCCAGCTACTTGGGAGGCTGAGACAGGAGAATCGCTTGAACCCAGGAGGCGGAGGTTGCAGTGAGCCGAGATCACACCACTGGACTGCAGCCTGGGCGACAGAATGAGACTCTGTCTCAAAAAATAATAAAATAAAATAAAATAAAATAAAATAAAATAAAATAAAATGCGGTGGAAATCTGCTGTATGGAGTTCCTGGGAGGACAATGCCAAGGTGTCCAGGAATCAGACCAGCGCTGCCCGCAGCTCCTGTGCTAGTAAAACGTTAGCTGTCATTACTGCTTACGCGCCCAGGGAGGAATCAGGAGCCACTGGCCTCTCTGTGGGTTCTAGGGAAGGAGGGCAGGGGAGGTACAGAGAGGAGGAGCACGGTGTTCAAGGATCGGATGGAGGCTGAGCTTCCTGGCCATGCCTTAGCTCACACCCAGGGACCTGAGTCCAGCGCAGAGGACAAAGGGCAAAAGGCAGGGTCTGGAGTCCGGCCTCTCCCTGTCATCCAGGGGCCACTCCGGGCATTATCTAGGCTTTTTTTTTTTTTGAGACGGAGTCTTGCTCTGGTGCCCAGGCTGGAGTACAGTGGCGCGATCTTGGCTCACTGTAAGCTCTGCCTCTCAGGTTCATGCCATTCTCCTGCCTCAGCCTCTGGAGTGGCTAGGACTACAGGCGCCCGCCACCTCGCCCAGCTACTTTTTTGTATTTTTAGTAGAGACGGGGTTTCACCATGTTAGCCAGGATGGTCTTGATCTCCTGACCTCGTGATCTGCCCACCTCCGCCTCCCAAAGTGGTGGGATTACAGGCGTGAGCCACCGCGCCTGGCCTATCTAGGCTTAATCATGACAGCCATCCTTCCCTAAGGGTGCACCAGGTGGGGTGCGGGCCCTCTATCTCTGAGCTTTTGCAAGCAGGCCCCCTCTGCCCCCACCTGCCCACTGAACCATCACCCTCTGCCTTGGGGCAGGGAGCAGATATGTTACCGTCCAGAAATGGAGGCCCAGAGGCTCCCAGAAGAGGGAGGTGAGTGTCAAAATGCCACAGTGCATTCCTTCCTGGGGGAGCTGAACCAGAGGCCACGCCCAGCCACAGCCCTGACACTCTGACACTGGACATTTCTGGGTGGGTTGTAAGAAGTCACAGCCTGAGGCCAGGCACGGTGGCTCAGGCCTGTAATCCCAGCACTTTGGGAAGGTGAGGCAGGAGGGTCACTTGAGCCTGTAATCCCAGCAATTTGGGAAGCTGAGGCAGGAGGATCACTTGAACCCAGGAGTTTGAGACCAGCCTGGGCAACATGGTTAGACCCCATCTCTACAAAAAAAAAAAATACAAAAATTAGCGGGGTGTGGTAGCACATGCCTGTAGTCCCAGCTACTCAGGAGGCTAAGGTGGGAAGATCACTTGAACCCAGGAGTTTAAGACTAGCCTAGGCAGTATAGGGAGACCCCATCTCTACCAAAAAAAACATTGAAAATCAGATGCACGTGGTGGCTCACACCTATAATCCCAGCACTTTGGGAGGTCAAGGTAGGAGGATCACTTGAGCCCAAGAGTTTGAAACCAGCCTTGGCCACAAAGTGAGACCCTCTCTCTACTAAAAATTAGCTGGGTGTGGTGGCACTCGCCTGTGGTCCCAGCTACTAGGGAGGCTGAGGTGGGAGGATCATTTGAGCCTGGGAGGTGAAGGCTACGATGAGCCATGATCAGACCACTGCACTGCAGCCTGGGTGAGAGAGTGAGACCCTGTTTCAAAAGAAAAAAAAAGAAAGAAAAGAAAACCAATAAATCACAGCCTGTCAGGCGGCTCATGGGGACCCTCCTTGGGAATATCTAGAACAACATTCCTGGTGTCTGGAGCTGTCTAGTCAGTCCTTACGGCCCAGCAGCAGATCAGAACTTTGCCTCATCCCAGGGTTAGCCCTGCCGTGTCTGGCCTCAAAATTCCCATCTGTATAATGGAGCCAATGGCCTCCTAGGGCCCTAGGTGGACGCTGGACAACCCGGGTGGGGCAGAGTGGGTGGCATTTGGAGCAAGATTTCCCTGCTGGGAGTCCCTGGCCCCAGACAAGGGTCCTTCTGGAATCCCAGAGCTGTGTGTGTGTGTGTGTGTGTGTGTGTACACACAAGTGCACTGGGGAGGGTGCTCGTTCAGAGCTAATTAGAGGTGTTGGCCCCATCTGCCCCAAGTCGGTGATCCCTCAGATCTCTCTGATGCCCAAGAAGAGGCTGATCCGCCCCCTTCCCCAGACGGGCCTTCTGGCATGGTCGGGGTTCGAACCGCAGGGCCAGGGCTAGAGTCTCAGCTAGGGGTGCGGGGAGGCCTCTGCCCGGGCTGAGTGGATAGTTGTTATCGGGCGCTCCCAGGCCCGCGCGCCTCACGTGTGCCGCAGCTCGCGGCGCCTCCCGCGTCCCAGAGCCGCGAGGCGCTCCGGGAGATAAGCCAGGCAGGGTGCGAGTCCAGAGCGGACCCGGCCGGCCCCCAGCCCGCCCCTCGCCGGCCCCCACCCCGCCCCTCGGCCGGCCCGGCCCACTTGGCCCGAGTTCCTCTCCATAAAAGGCGAGGTTTGGGAGCGCCCGGGGAGGGGGCGTTGGGTCCACGGGCCGCCCCCGCCCACCGTGTTCCCCTCCCCCACTGCGAGCCCTCGCCGGGCCAGGGGGTGCAGCCCAGCCCCCCTGCCGCGACCCCCACCCCGGGCCCCTAGACCACGACCATGACCCCAGTCCCACTCCGGATCGGGCCCACAGCACCCCCCCCGGTCCCCGCGAGTCCCGCGCTCTCTGTCCCCATTTTGCGATTGAAGAAACTGAGGCCCGCAGCCTGGCCCGGCTGGGGACACGGGGTTGGGGACTGAACGGCCGGAAACTCCACACGTGCCTCCAGGTGGCAAGCCAGCTCCTCATAGGCGCACACGAACCCTTCTGCAAGTGGGGTGCATGTGTATTTTTACACCTGTAGGGATTGGGGGCCTCAGGGATGGGCCCTCCCCCGCACGTAGACTAGAACCCCGCCCCCCCAGCGCTGCCACTTAGCTCTTACGTGACCCTGGGCACACGATACTTATACTCACAGCCTCAGTTTCCCTGTCTGTTAAATGGGAGGTTTGCATCTGCCGGGTTTGCACAACGGGCTGTGCAAAGTACAACACCCAGCCCAGGGTCAGTACAGGGGGACAGGAGGAATGGGGCAAGGGCGGGGTCCGGCGCACCCCTAGCCCCTGCCCTGCCGCATACACCCCTCTCAGAAGAACCTGCATTTGAGGTGAGACGGATCGGACCTAAGCCCGCCCCAACAAGACTGCAGTGAGACTTAGACATAAGGCACACCATCAAGCAAACACCGGGTGCTCCATAAATGCAGCTGCGCCCTCCCGCCCCACCCCACTGGGGAGCGTGAGTCAGCTCGGTCCAGGCGAGGCTGGGAAGCCGAGCCTTGGCTCTCATCTGGCTCCACCCGCCTGGCTCTGGGGCCGGGGCAGGTCTCGCCTCTCTCTGGGCCTCAGTTTCCCCTCTGCCTGCTGCAGGCCAGGGCCGGGCCTGACCCCCTAGGGGGCGGAGGGAGGTGAGGAGCCGGGCAAGGGGGAGCCTGGGGGGCCCTTGGGGGAGCGCGCCCCCTCCCGCCCCCGGCCCGTGGCCGCTGTGGCTCCGAGGCAGGGTGGGCCCTGAGCCGGCCACGTCCGCGGCCCACGAGTCCGCCATAAAAGGCAAACGGCGCGGGTCGCTCTGCCAAACTTAGTCATCCGGCCCGCCGGCAGCCGCAGCGACTTCCTCCACGGGCTTCCCGTTTTCGGAGCGGGGCCCGGAGGGGGTCCGAGGTGTGGCCGCGACTTTCGAAATGCCCGGCGGCTTCTCCGAAGGGGCGGCGGAGGGGGCGCCCTCGGAGCCATGAGGGGAAGGGGGTATCGGCCGGGTGGGGGAGGGGATCGCCCCCGCCCTGCCCCGCCCTCCGGAATGAGCCCGCGGCTCCTTAACCCCTGAGCTGCCAGGGGGAAGGGGCTGGGCTCTGGCCGGGCTCGGGGGGGCAGGGCGAGGATCCCTGGGTCCAGCAGGGAGTGGCCTCCCGGAAGACTCCGGCGATGGAGGCCCAAGTGCCTGCTCCGAGAAATCTCAGCGAGGCCTCCTTGGGAGAAAAGTGCAAGGCGGTGACGTCCAGTCTGTAAAATGTGAAAAACGCCCAGGCCGAAACCACCCAGAATCCGTTCCTGCAGGGAGGAGGGTGGGTGGGACTAACAGGGGATCAGTCACTGCGCCAAGGCAGGGAGTAGCGCTATGGTGGACGACGGGGCTCTACCTCAGTGTTCCCCAGACACAGACGGGTTACTACTGTCTGGCCCCACTTATGTGAAGTTCTAGAACAAGCCCCACGTTTTCTGGTGACAGCAAACAGGTGGCATTATTTATAGATGTAGGGGCAGGTATTTATGGGAGGGGGAAGAGAGAAGAGCATGAGCTAGAGAGTGGAGGAGGGCATCCACTGATTCTGAGATCCTATATTTCTTTGAGAAAACAACTGAATAAAACAGCAAAATAATAATTGGTGGATTCGGGGCTGTATTATAGTACCTTCTGTACTTTTCTGTATCTTTGAAATATTTCGGCCTGGCGCGGTGGCTCCTGCCTGTAATCCCAGCACTTTGGGAGGCCAAGGTGAGCGGATCACCTGAGGTCGAGAGTTCGAGACCAGCCTGACTGACATGGAGAAACCTCATCTGTACTAAAAATACAAAATTAGCCAGGCGTGGTGGCGCATGCCTGTAATCCCAGCTACTCGGAGGCTGAGGCAGGCGAATTGCTTTAACCTGGGAGGCAGAGGTTGCGGTGAGCCGAGAACAGGCCATTGCACTCCCACCTGGGCAATCAGCAAAACTCCGTCTCAAAAAAAAAAAAAAAAAAAAAGAAAGATTTCACACTTTTGAAAAAAGGGAAGAAAGCGAAAGGATGAAGGCTCAGAGTTGGACATGGTGGTCAACCACTTTGACCCTCAGTTTCTTCTTCTATACCATGGGGCAGTAATCTCTTTGGGGGTAATTAAAATGATATGCGATAATGCATGCAAAGTGCCAAGTATGAGGCTTAGCTATAGAGTAGGTGCTCAACAAAGGGGTCTGGTGAGGGGCTGCCCTTTCTCCCCTGGGGGAAGGGAGGACTTGCTGAGGTGAGGGTCCTGGATGGGAAGGTCCTCGGCCCACAGCTCTCTGCACCCAGCTCTTGCCTGGCCCGACCTGGCCTGGTTGGGAAGGCTTGTGTTTCTGACAAATGGGGCCAGCCAATCCCAGGCCCTGCCTGTGCTGTTCCATCCTGTCCTGTCTTGTCCCCGTTGCCAGGATCACTCCGGGTGAGACTCAGGGCCAGTGTACCCAACGGGACACAGGCAGGCAGGTCACCAGACCTCTGATTCCAGGCGGCTGGATCTTCAGGAAGCCTGTCTGGGCAGTGAGGACACTGGGGTGGCAGGTGCCAGCCGGTCAGGCCTGGAGCCCTGGCGGGAGTACTGTTGTGGGATCTTAGCCCAGAGAGCCCCAGAGGGCTGTGGGCGGCCAGAGCCGGCCTGGGAGGAGGGCAGGAGGGGGTGGGGTTAGGGGAAGGAAGAGAAAAGAGAAAGTAAAAGGAGAACAGCTACTTTTCCTGATGTTATTTTTGAACACCCGTGGGTATTGAGCCCTGCACCCAGGCTCTCTGAGAAAAGTCCCCCATGACCGTGATTGGGGAATTAAGACCCCAAGGCTAGGCGTGTGCCTGTAATCTCAGCACTTTGGGAGGTCAAGGCAGGAGGATTGCTTGAAGCTGGGAGTTTGAGACCAGCCTTGGTAATGTAGCAAGACCCCATCTCTACAAAAAAATTTAAAAATTAGCCAAGCATGGTGGTGCACATCTGTAGTCCCAGCCACTAGGGAGGCTAAAACAGGAGGATCACTTGAGTCCAGGAGGTCAAGGCTACAGTGAGCGGTGATTGTGCCACCGCACTTCCAACCTGGGCAACACAGTGAGACCCCGTCTCCAAAAAAAGAAGACTCCCAAATACAGCAAGATCAAGCAACTTGACCAAGGTGACCAGCTGAGAAGGGCAGTCAGGGGGAGCTGGGACCCAGGGAGAGAAAAAGAGAGAGATTGACAGACACATGGCTGGGGGGACTTGCAAGCCCTCGGGAGGGGGTAGGAAGCAGCTGCCGGGAATAGGTGCCCAAAGGAGCAGGAATGAGGGGTGGAGGGAAGGGCCTCATTTCTGGGGAAGGCCCAGGGAAGGGCCTCATTTCTGGGGAAGGCCCAGGGAAGGGCCAGGGTGCAGAGAAGCCAGTGACAGCTGGAGAGTTGGGACTGCCGCCAGGACAGACTAGACAGAGACTGCTCTTGGGTGCCACCTAGTGGGGACCTTCTTCGCTGTCATCCCTGAAGAGATGGACCTGTGATGTCCCCATCGGATGCCCCGCCCACCACGGGCATCCCCATCCCAATCATCCCTCACCCCCCCCAGGCTTGGGTCGCGTCCCCCCAGGCTTTGATGGACAAGTGGCCATGGAAAGCATGCTCAGCTGCCCCAGGGTTCTGCCATCACCCACCCACTAAACGGTCCAGGGACCCTGGGAGGTATTGCTTTCCCCTGTACACGGATGAGGAAACTGGCTGGGCATGGTGGGTCATGCCTGTAATCCCAGCACTTTGGGAGGCTGAAGCGGGTGGATCACCTGAGGTCAGGAGTTTGAGACCAGCCTGGCCAACACGGTGAAACTCCATCTCTAGTAAAATTACAAAAATTAGCCCGGCGTGGTGGCAGGAGCCTGTAACCCCAGCTACTCAGGAAGCTGAGGCAGGAGAATTGCTTGAACCCAGGAGATGATGGAGGTTGCAGTGAGCCAAGATGGCGCCATTGCACTCCAGCCTGGATGACAGAGCGAGACTCTGTCTCAAACAACAACAACAGCAACAATAAAACACAGATGAGGAAACTGAGGTCTAAAGGGGCGGCAGCACTTGCCCAGGGTCGTGGCCGACAAGTCGCCAAGCTGGGGAGTTTCCATGGGATCTAAGCCTGTCCCCAAGCAGCCCAGGGGACACAGACAGCATGCAGGCACACAATCGCACACCCCGCCACCCCTCAGCCTGCTGCATCGTCATTCCTGTGCAATTGGGCACCCCGAGTCTCCACATCGTGGGGGGCTCTGGGGTAGGCAGATGTAGCTGAGAGCCGGCACCCCATCCTGCGTCTGAGGAATCCAGTGTCCTTTCCCTGGCTGGAAGACTCGGTCACGGTAACGCCCTGTCCTGCAGGTTCCGCCTCTGCTGTGACCTCCACCCATTACCTAAATGCAGATTTCCGATTTCCGATTTCCGAGGTTAGCCTGGAAGGAAATAGCTTATACTGTACTGCTAAAGCATGGCAAAGGAAGCAGTTTCCATCAACAGGAGTCTGTGGGCTGGGTGTGGTGGCTCACGCTTGCAACACCAGTAGCTTGGGAGGTTGATGCAGGACTGCTTGAAGCCAGGAGGCTGAGGCTGCAGTGAGCTATGATTGTACCACTGCACTCCAGCCTGGGAAACAGAGTGAGACTGTGTCCCCAAAACGTACATTAATAAAATTAAATTAAATAAGGGATGGGTTTTTTGTTTTGTTTTGTTTTGTTTTGTTTTTTTGAGACAGAGTCTCACTCTGTCACCCAGGCTGGAGTGCAGTGGCACGATATCGGCTCACTGCAACCACCGCCTCCCGAGTTTAAGCGATTCTCCTGCCTCAGCCTCCCAAGTAGCTGGGACTACAGGCACCTGCCACCGCGCCCGGCTAATTTTTTTTTTTTTTTTTGAAACGGAGTCTCGCTCTGTCGCCCAGGCTGGAGTGCAGTGGCGCAATCTCAGCTCACTGCAAGCTCCGCCTCCCGGGTTCATGCCATTCTCCTGCCTCAGCCTCCAAGTAGCTGGGACTACAGGCGCCCGCCACCACACCCGGCTATTTTTTTTTTTTGTATTTTTAGTAGAGACGGGGTTTCACCGTGGTCTCGATCTCCTGACCTCGTGATCCGCCCGCCTCGGCCTCCCAAAGTGCTGGGATTACAAGCGTGAGCCACTGCGCCCGGCCAATTAATTTTTTGTATTTTTAGTAGAGACGGGGTTTCGCCATGTTGGCCAGGCTGGTCTCGAACTCTCGAGCTCAGGCAATCCACCCGCCTCGGCCTCCCAAAGTGCTGGGATTACAGGTGTGAGCCACCACGCCCGGCCATGAGACAGAGTCTTGCCGTGTTGTCCAGGCTGGTCTCAGACTCCCGGGCTCAAGCAATCCTTTTACCTCGGCCTCCCACAGTGCTGAGGTTACAGGTGTGAGGCACTGCACCCAGCCAGGAAACTTTGATTAAGGCTCCTGTGCCTTGCTCAGCTCTAACACTGCAAAAATCTCCAGCCCTACAGAGACTGAGCATCGAGTCCCTGATTTCTCTTTTCCAGAAGTATGCGGGTAAGGGTGGTTATAACTGCACTCTCTCCAAGACGGAGTTCCTAAGCTTCATGAATGCAGAACTGGCTGCCTTCACAAAGAGCCAGAAGGACCCCAGTGTCCTTGACTGCATGATGAAGAAACTGGACACCAACAATGATGGGCAGCTAGATTTCTCAGAATTTCTTAATCTGATGGGTGGCCTAGCTATGGCTTGCCATGACTCCTTCCTCAAGGCTGTCCCTTCTCAGAAGCGGACCTGAGGACCCCTTGGGCCTGGCCTTCAAACCCACCCCCTTTTCTTCCAACCTTTCTGTCATCATCTCCGCAGCCCACACATCCCCTGAGCCCAGCACACCAACCACCTCATGCAGGGCTCACCTGCGGATAGTAATAAAACAATGTCACTTTTTTAAAACATGAAAAAAAAATTTCTTTTTTAAAGACAGGCCAGACCTAGTGGCTCATGCCTGTAATCCCAGCACTTTGGGAGGCCGAGGCGGGCGCATCGCCTGAGGTTAGGAGTTCGAGACCAGCCTGGCCAACATGGTGAAACCCTGTCTCTACTAAAAATACAAAAATTAGCTGAGCGTGGTGGGCACCTGTAATCCCAGCTACTTGGGAGGCTGAGGCAGGAGAATGGCTTGAACATGGGAGGCAGAGGCTGCAGGGAGCTGAGATAGCACCACTGCACTCCAACCTGGGCAACAGAGCAAGACTCCATCTCCAAAAAAATAAACAAATAAATAAAATGCCAAGAGTATGCTGATGTAAAGGTTTAAGTAGAAACTCTGGTTGTTTTACTCATGTGTGTAAACCAAGCCCCTGAGATGTGCCACCAAAATACAGAGTTTGTGGCTGGATCGGCCTGTAGCTGAGGCCCCTCTGCCACACTGACATAATCCTGATTAAAGAAAGAAAAGAGGGGGCAGGTGGATCACTTGAGGTCAGGAGTTTGAGACCAGAATGGCCAACATAACGAAAACCTCCTCTATTAAAAATACGAAAAACTAGCCGGGCGCGGTGGCTCACGCTTGTAATCCCAGCACTTTGGGAGGCCGAGGCGGGC